>NC_071389.1:61264238-61564238 GCF_022682495.2 Desmodus rotundus
GTGATTGGCAGCTTCATCCCGACCATGCACCCGCTCACGTGCCACGTCTCATGCGGAGGTTTTTGGTGAAACATCAAATCACCCAGGTGACTCAGCCCCCCTACAGCCCAGATTTGGTGCTCTGCAACTTCTGCCTTTTCCCAAAACTAAAATCACCTTTGAAAGGGAAGAGATTTCAGACCTTCAATGTGATTCAGGAAAATGTGATGGGGCGGCTGATGGCGATTGGGAGAATAGTGTGAGGTCCCAAGGTGCCCGCTTTGAAGGGGACTGAGGCATCATTGCCCTGCATACAATATTTCTTGTATCTCATATCTTCTTCAATAAATATCTCTATTTTTCATAGTCCGTGGCTGGATACTTTCCGGACAGACCTCATATTTTGCTTTGGGTGGGCACACGTGATAAAAGTATGAAACTGATTTATCTTAGGAAGTTGGGAGATTTAACCATGCTTTGCCCTTTTTCTGTGAGCACAAGCAGCGCTGAGTTAGCTGTACTCTTAGAAGTGAAAGCGTTGCTGTTCTCCATACACCCACAACGGGCAGGGCCCCCGCTCACTGCACGTCTCCCTGGAAAAGGCATGCAACGCCCTCACACTCCCGCGGAGGCCCTCTCCTGCCGTCCTCACTGCATAAAGAAAAGACTAAACTTTTGTTTACAAACTGTTCCTGGGGAAAGGGTTATATTTGTCAACCACATGAAACAAAATGTAAAGTGTTATATTTAATTACAAGAGTGAGAATTAATTTTCAGCAGTCTCCCCTGTGTTTCTTGGGGTGTTGCAGATTGCTGCTTTTTGTAGCTGATGCCTGTGACTGACTCACTCTTGACAATAAACATCACTCAGGAACAGAATGAAGATTAATAGTCTGCTGCAGATCCCGTTGGCTCACAGTTTGAAAGCTTGTTTTGCACATATGTTCATGCCAATGTGTGGCTTCCAAACACTTCTTCCGTTACGCCATTGTTCCGTCCCCTGCGGAGGGTTTTCACCTGTTGCGTCACCCGACTCCCTGGACACCAATTCTCACCCGAGAACCAGAGACGCAGTCCTCCCTCAAACAGGCCAGATCGTGAGTGGAGTGGGGCAACCTCCCCGCTGAGTTAGAAAAGAAAGGACTGCATCTGTGAGGGGGAAATTTGTATACAAAAATTTATAAGTAATAGATTTTTAGATTGCATCTATTAATTGTAGTAAGGACCTGAGATGTGCAGATGCTACGCTAGGGCGCTGGGGACATGATGGTGAGTAACGCGCAGTCTCCAACCTCAAGGTCTGACTGATTAGAGAGCGTTGGTACTTGACTGCCATAGAACTTCCAGCTGCTAGCTAATCTTTTCAAATGCCACATTTCTGTTTAGACGCATCTCTCATTCGAGCACCAGTCTCTTCTTCTGGATAGTGAGAAGGAACAGCATCAACTTGAATTCCTGTCCTTCCGTTCAGCTAAAATGATTCCTGAGACACTTTCCTGAAGTGTCTTCATCTGAAGAAGAGCAACCGCACGAGCGTGGCTCTGAGGTGGGCAGAGCACCATGTCCACAGGCAGGTCAACATGCTAATCACGGGACCACGAATTGCGACTTACAAATATGATCACATGCCAACGAGGGGGGGCTCTTGTTCAGTGAAGGTTGATTTCATGGAAGCAGGGCTGGAGAACGTTTGTTTTGCAAAACAGAAGAACCAGGAGTTTTCATGCCACGCCACAGGGGAAGAGTCAGAGAAGCCTGAGGCTGGGATGCCTCGTGTGGTGCAATGGCCAGGGAACCCCCCTCAGGATGGTGAGACAGGATAGTGAGAAGCTTTGGAAATTCCCTGGCACGTGGAATAGAAAAACTGAGACAGACAGCTGAACAAACTGGCCAAGCAATTTACAGCCCGGTGCAGATGGTCACCAGGCAGAAGGCCCCCAGTGCCTGGCAGGGGGCAGAACTGGGCAAAGGATGACCTCACTCCCAGAGTAACTTCTCCCTCCTGGTCCTTTCCTCCCTGGAGAGAACACGTAGGCCTCCACCGTGTTTCAGCTCCAGGCCCAGACAAGCAGCAGAACCAGGTGCGCGGTGCCAGAACCAACCGCAATGACTAAGGACCCGCTGCTCTCTCACTGACCAACCAATAGAAATCGTGACCCTAAAAGGACACACCTGGAGAGCTGATGAGTATTCAGCTGAAACCGTCCCCTGAGAAGTCCCCTAAGATTTCTCTGCCTGCAAGAGAGAGAAAAGCCCTGAGTCCTCTTCCTGGCACCATTCCCTTTCCTTTCTCCCCTCCCCCCACCGTCTTTCTTCTCAGGCATGTGTCTCCTAAACTCTAAGGCAGTGGGTACCTGGAAGCTTGTCCCAGGCTGATCCCCTGAACTGTCCCCAAAGCCCCCTTCTCTGACTTCCCAGTGAGCTAAGGCAGCCCAGCCTAGGCTCTCCTATTGCTTCTTCTATGCTAAGCCCTCCCTTGTTTCATTGTCCCAAGCTTTAATAAATGCCTCCTCATAGTTACCTGGACTCGTATTGTGAAATCTTTCCTACTCGAAGTCAAGAGCTGGCCTGGGCAGACAGACCCCCTCAGGGCCAGGCCCCTGTCCAGTAGTAGAATGGCCAAAAGGATGATCTCTGAGAGTCCATGTGAAGTAGTTTGCGTGGCTGCAATAAAGCATCCCTCCTCCCCGGCAATCTTCTCCACCCTTCACTACAGTCTGCTACGCATTCACACGGCTTGCGTGAATGAGGATCGGGCTAGGTGGTGAGCAGGATAATGGCCCCCAAACCTGTCTTAATCCCTGGAACCTGTGATTATGTTAGATGTCTCTGCAGCATGATTCAGCTAAGGATTTTGAGGTGGGGAGATTATTCTGGATTATCTGGGTGGGCTTCATGTAATCATGAGGATCCTTGAAAGTAGACAAGGGAGGCAGAGGCAGAGGAGGAGGGTGAAGAGGGAGAGGGAGATGAGACTACAGAAGGAAGGCACGGAGATGTGCGGCATTGCTGGTTTGAAGGTGGAGGAAGGGGCCAATCTTATGAGCTGGAAAAGGCCAGGAAACATGTTTTCCCCTGCAGCCTCTCAGAGGGAAAGTGACCCTTGTCAACACCTGCGTTTTAGCCCTGGGAGAGGTATGTGGGACTTCTGACCTCCAGAACTGTGAGATATTAAATTTATATTTTTAAGCAACTAAGTTTATGGTAATTTGTTAAACCAGCAATAGAAAACGAATCCAGGTGTATGACAGGGTTGGGAGTGGAGGGCAAAGGTAGGAAAATATAAAGGACGATTTAGAGACAGCCATTAGACCAGAGGGCTGCTGGAAGGGGAAAGGTCCATTTGAGTCAGGCTGTGCGAGCTTTAAATGAGAGACTAATGAGTTTAGACATGATCTCTGGGCCACTGAAAAGCCACCGGTGGGTTCCAGGATGGAGATGTAATGAGCAGAATTTCAGAAGCGAAGACCATGAGAGCACGAAGGGACCTTCCTGCCCAGGGCTGCCTCGGGGCCTCTGCTGAGTTGGGTAAGTGCACAGGCCCTTGAACTACCACCCCCACTTCTCCAGAGCGCTTGGCTTGTTACCTGTTCTGGGCTTCCACTTCAGGCTTCACTCGAACAAGGGATTTGTATCTAAAATAATAAGATGAAAACACAGAAAGAGCATGCCTTGCTGTGCACAGAGGTTAAGCGTCTCATTCCAGGTCACCCAGACGAGAGGTAGGAGGGCAGGAACTGTTCCCTAGAAATCCGGCTCCCAGGCCTGTGCTTCTACAGTGGCAGGAGCTACAGGGGAGGGAAGGGGCGCAGATGATGCCATCTGTTAGGGGTCCCTAAGTCATGCATGGACAGTGGGAGCTTTGAGCATGAAAGGAGGGGCCGGGATACGAAAGACAAGTCCGAAGAATAGATGTACCTGGGAGACTCAGGGGACCCAGATGCAGTAGTGCTTCATCCTTAAGTCAGTGGGTGTCAGTGGGTGCGTAGCTCTGACTAATACACAGCTTGTAGATAGAGGAACGGCCCCTCCCCAGGTCAAAAAATCCATAGGGAGAAGGAAGTAGACACTTCAGAGCTCCCGCATGAAGGAGAGTCACGTCAGCAGACCCCGCATAGGGGACATTGACAATGCATGGGATGCTTTTGTAATACCGGAAAATTGTTACCCACCTCACCATTCTTTTGACATTGTGTCTGTAAGTGCTGACTCTGACTAATAGGTAGCTTGTAGGTGAACAGCATGCTTGTATAAGAATCCTAGGAACTAATTTCAAACAGACTTCATTCAACCTCCAAGCATCTCAGTTTGGGGGAGATTTGCTGACCTTCATCCATGGAGCCAAGGTGACGTGGAGACAGGATGACATGGAGCCAGGATGACATGGAGTCAGGATGACATAAATCCAGGACGACGCACACCAGACTGTCACTTGCCTTACCAGAAAGGACTGTGCTCATCGCACGTAGAGAACTTTGCAGCCCCCTGCCTTCATCTCTTAGCTCTGTTCCCCTCTCCCTCCTTATAAAAACCTCTGCCTCCACTGAGAGGTGGAGATGGGCTTTGAGACAAGAGTCCCCCATCTTCCAGGTGGTCAGCATCTGCAAATAAACCACTTTCCTTTACATCAGCACCTGCCTCTCAAGTATTGGCTCTCTTAGTGGCAGGCACCTGGATCTGCATTCAGTTACACTTTCATGAGGCAGGTCCAGTCTTGGGTTAATAACATAAGAAAAACGAACGAAATAGGAGGACAGGAGGCAGAGACCTGCACTTGGGCTTCTGCCAACCATCCCAGAGGAATTACAGCCCAGTCTCTCTCCTCAAGACCCACTTCCAGGAACATCATAAAACAAACAGTTCTGTGAGGGCTCAAAATGAATGTTTAATTTTTTTTAAATCCACATGCAAGGACATTTCTTCATTGCTTTTTAGAGAGAGAGGAAGGGAGAGAGAGAGAAACATCAATGCAAAAGGGAAACATCGATTGGTTGTCTGCCATACATGCCCATACTGGAGATAGTACATGCCCAGGCCATGGACCCGAACCCGCAACCTACGTATGTGCCCTGACTGGGAATAGAACCGGCAAACTTTCAGTTATGGGAGGACGCTCCAACCAACTGAGCCACACAGGCCAGGGCTCAAAATGAATGTTTAGGACCTTGTGGTTCTGTTAACAGGCTTTTTAATTGTCAGGGCATTATTGCTTAAATAGAAATATTGTAATGGCTTTTGCATTATTACAATACACTAAGTAATTTAAGCAGTAAAAAGGCTTTAATAAATTACCAGTTGTTTGGATTCCTACAGTTTTTTTTGTATCTCACGTGCAGACATCTTTTAAAAGATTTCAGGTTCACGGAAAAGCAGCTAAAGCTTTTACCATTTTTTTTTTCCTGACTCCAAACCTGCAATCTTACTGCTTTCTGGAAACTCCACTCAGAAGTCCCACCCTCTTCTCCACTTCAACTTGTTCAAATTGAAATACATTGCCTTTCGTTCCCAGCTTGCTCCTCTTCTGACATTTTCCATCTGGGTGAATGGCCCTTCCACCCATTTGTCTTCCAAGTCCAAAATTTTAGTAGTCCTCTGCCTTCTTCTTCTTTTTGTCCTGGCTCCCACCATTACCCCTTACCCTGAGTAATGCCATCAACCACCGCCGTAACAATAGTGACAGTTGTGGCCATTTCTGAGTGCCTATTATATACATTACTGCTGATGCTTAAAAATCATACGAAGTTCCTATTACTATACTCATTCAACAGTCAAAGACCCTGAGGTTCAGAAATATCATTTCAGCAAGTCCACAGTGGGGTCAGGGTTTGAACCCACATTTGTCTGATTCTCAAACACACACATTTTTCACTCCCCAAGGCAGCACCCAATAGATCACCAATAGGTGTGCCAAATGTTCCTGCTAAGTATTACTAAAATGCCCCTTCTTCCTCTGTCTGCAGGGCTGTTGGCTACCTTAGTTATGCACCTATTAGTTCTAGCAGGACTGATGGCACAGCCTCCTCACCTGCTGTACTCTTAACTAGCTTCTCTAGTGGTGTACTGCAAGCCAGCTTGTCAAAGACACGTTCCTGCATGCTCACCATGCTCCTATTAAATCAGAGTCTCCAAGGCTGTGTGAGAATCTTGGTAACAAGCACCCTCCTCCATCAACTCTTATGATCAGCCAGTACAGATAAAGAGATCTTGAAGAGGGAAACTCCCTGCTTAAAACCTTCAGTGGCTCTTGGTCCCTCACAGCATAAATTGAATACTCCTTGACGCAACATACAAGGTCATTTATGATCTGGCTATACAGTTTATCCTTTTTAGTCATGCCGGTCCATAGAAGTTAGTGAGTAAATTGATGTACAGTGGAGCAGGCAGCACAATGAGCCCCTAGTGATGCGCGTGCCCTAGTCCCCAGAACATGCGCATATGTTGTGGTACATGGCACAGGGGACTTGGCAGAGCGATTGAGGTTACGGACCTTGCGATAAGGAGATGATTCTGGATTATGCAGGTGGGCCCAACCTAATCAGATGAGTCCCTGAAACCAGAGAGCCTTTTCTGGCTGTGGTCAGAGAGACATGGTGATGGCAGAAGGGTCGGAGAGAGGTGATGTAGGAAGGACTTGGGCTGTCACTGCTGGTTTTGCAGCTGGAGGAGGGTCCGTAAGCTAAGGAGTGTGACCTCATGTGGAGGCTGAAAAGGGCATGGAAACAGTTTCTCCCGCACAGCTGCCAGGAAGGAATCAGCCTGGGAACACGCTAATTTTAGCTCACGTCGGACTCCTGACCTCCAGAACTATAAGATCATACATCGGTGTTGCTTTATGCGGCTAAGTTTATGGTGATTTTTAATAGCAGGAACAGAGAACAAATGCACATGGTTTTCTGAAGGCGACCTGCTCATCCACCTTCTTGCATGAACAGCTCCCCCTGTCTGGAGCGCCTGCCTGGTCCTCTAGGAAAGCTCCTACTCAGCCTTCAAAACCTGACTCAAATGGACTGTTCCATACAGGCATTCAGAATAGTTCCTTCAACTCCAACAGCACCCAGGATTTGTTCGTTATAAGTGCTGACAGCGCTTTGTCTTGTATTTATTTGTTTGCCGTCCACAGTCTCCCTTCTCCCTGGGGCTGACATCTTGTCCGGCTCACTTGGTCCTCCTGGCCGGGCACAATGCCTGGAATTTCATGAGTGTTCAAAAATATTTTCTGGGTAATAATAACTGTGGAAATATTGAAGGGATTATATGTAAGCCAATCAATGTTGAATTCTGTGAATTCTTAATAGAATATCAGAGTTTTAAATATCAAAGGTGATGATTCCAAAGACCTTCCAGACTGACAGTTTATGTTACCACTTATACTTACTCTCTTTTGAAATCAGATTATTTTTATTTTTATTCTATAAGGATTTATTTCTAATATATATTACTTCAGGCAGGAAAGACAGCAGAAAAAGTCCTCCTGATTAAAAGTGAATCCTGTACCCCAATGTCGGCATTAAAGCTGAGTTCACACCTCTTCCCAGGAACTTGACTCTCACTGGTCCCTTGCTCTCAGCCGTGTGAACACATTGGGGGCCTTGCCACATTTCCCCCACACGTGAGAAAGCCCTTGGGAACTGGGAAAGCCCCACCCAGACCCCAAGGAGGAAAGCAGACCCTCCCAGAAGGGATCCTGTGGTGCTGTCCTGCACCCCTGGCTCGGCCCCACTCAGTGTCAAAGGGAACCCAGGCCCTGTCCCATGCCTGCCTCAGGGCACTCAGAGGAGCCAGGACAAGGTCCTGGTATCACTCAGGCTCACTCCCATGTGGCACCTGGATAACTGTTATTGTTTCTTTTCCTATTGGTTCTAGATCACCTGGAGAGCTATTCTTATCAATGAGTCTGTGGTAGGACCTGGGACCCATGTTTTTCAAAGTTCCCTAGATGATTCCAATGTACAGCCACGGCTGTGGTCCCCACCAGGCCTTGATTTTTAAATTTTAGTTGGATTAGGAATCACCTGTGGGGCATGTCAGGCACAACCAGTGAGGGCTCTGGGGGTTGGCAGGCCTGGGTGGGGCCTGGGGTCTGCACCACTCAGTCTGATGTGGCCCCTGCAGCCCGCTGGGGGTGGGGGGCAGATACTGTCAGTAGCTGCCATCCGGAGGCTCCCAGCGCCACCCATCACTGAGGCCAGGAAATTGTTCTGGGAAGCAGAAACACTGGGAAGGGGCGCGTGGCTCGGGTCCCCCAGAGAAAGGCTACAGCTGCGCAGAAGCGCCAGTTTGCCTGCACCAAGCTGGCAGCGTGAAGTGGAGAGGAAAAAGTGTGAGTATCCGAGAGTGTTTGTACATAACACATCCTCTTTTCCCACAGAATGGTGAAAGCGAATCAGGCCTTGGTGAAGTCCTCCTTTCCCACAGTCGCCGGGACCCGCCATAACATATTGACATCTCAGATTGCAGTGACAAAGCACAAACAAGAGTAAGTGAAAACCCACACAGGAGCTCCCCCTACACTCTGCCAACATCCAGTTGCTTTGGATTCCTCCAGCTTCTGTCCAGCCAGCTGCTATTCACTCAGTGCAAATTCTGTAACAAAAATGTTTTGACTTTCCGACATAAGTAGACTGGAAATTTGTGAGTCAGTCCCAGTCAGGGCCGAGGCTGTTGTCAGTCAGGCAGCTCAGCTCTGCTCAGTTATCTATGGTTTCATTTCGGAATGTTTAGGGAGGCGATCTTACTCATCAAGGACGAGCAAACATTTCCTCAAGTGAGGCAGGAAAACAACCCCTCCCAATGCTCACACTCCCTCTCCCCAGCTTCTTTCTTGGTTGGAGGCAACATGGCATAGAATGAATGAGTCCAGTTGCCTTATCTGCTGAGACCAGTGGGCTTCTAACACACCCCATGCATACGCATACGGACGGATTCAGATGGGGACCTGAGTGCAGACACAAGAGTGGGTCATCTCTAGGTCAACTCTGCTTCTGAGAGCTCTGGGGTGGTGGGCAGACAGTAGTTGGGCTGGGGGTCCTCAGGGATTAAGTTCAGTTCTGCTGGAGTTTGGTAAGGTCCACAGGTTTGGACTACACTGTTCTTTGAATCTCCTACAGAAAGACCCAGGAACTGTGGAACGGAGCTGCCCTTGGCCGGTGGTGGGGTCACAGCCTTCAGGGTGGGTTGGCCCAGCTTGGCATCTGCAGATTTTCCCAACCCTCTCCCCCTGCACGTGACCCCTGCACAGTGGGTGGCTCCATCCCAGTCCTTGTGGGTTGCTGTACCTACAGCTACACCAGGTCACACCCTGCCCCTTCTGTAGGAAAGGCTAAGATCAGGAGGTGCAGTGTCAAAAAATTATTGCTGAGACATGTTGAATTAATAAAATTCTAGGAAACCGAAAAGTGAAAACAGACCACTGTTCATCTGCAGCCACTTCACCAAGTGGTTGGTGGCCACTCCCTGACAGCCGACATGGACAATAATAGGCCAAAATCCTGACTCTTTCCCTGTGGAATCTTACTGGCTGCAAGTTGTCTGCGATTTGTGGGAGCAATATAAGAAATTCAGAGAAAGGGGGGACTTGAAGCCATTTCTATGCACACTTGCCCAAGGCTCACCTGCACTCCAACAAATTCCTCTATCACGCTCCCTGCAGCATAGAATGTACTTTTGCTGGTTAATTCTTGAGGTTGGTCTGGGCGTTATAGAAAGGAGGGCAACACCTTTAAAATGCCCACCCGACGCTGCCTGCTCTGCCGATGCCATAATAGACTCTTCAAAATGCCTTCGTTCGTCGGGAGGGGTTAGGTTCATTCTTTGTTCCCAATGGGTTATTCTCCCTAACTCCATCCTGAGAAGGAAAAGTGTCGCAGCGACTTGCGGAGTGCCCGCACTTCATGGCTTGAGCTGGCGGTGGGCAGAGGCCGGCTTGTCTCCCCCTGGCTCTCCAAAGTGCTTTGCTCTCACTGGGCCCTTGGACGTGTTCACTGAATCAAAAGATTAATCCACTAATGCCAAGCTATACACCACTTGCTTCTATCCAAATTTAATTGTGCTTTGAGGATTTCACAACCTACATTTAAAGGCTTCTATGAGACATTAAAGAAGTCAAAAATGGTAGTTTATGGAATCTTGACTAAAAACTATGAGTGGCAGAAGCCACATATTTGCAAACTTCTAACAAAATGGAAGTAGGTCTTTTAACAGGCCCCATGGCTTTGTGGGGCCCTGGCTGGCTCCCTGGCTCCCCTAACTCCCGGTATTTGGACTTGTGTTTTCCTGCCTGGTGAGGCACATTGCTCGGCGTTGACAGAGCGCAATGCAGTACGTACAGATGTTGAACTATGATGTCGCACACCTGAAAACCACACGATGTTATAAACCAATGTCACCTCAAAAAAGAAGAAAGTCCCGTCAGCCAGCCACGGGAGGACAGGCTCACACGTGCATAGGCGGAGAATTGAGAACATTTTAGTAGCACTCCAGAAAAGACATCTTTAAAAAAAAACATGTTTATGTTGAGCAGAAAATGTATTCTGATTCCACTAAAATTATATCATGAATTTACATATTCATGGGCCTTCCAGGAGATCTAAGTTTAAATGGGGAGCTCTCTCCTCAATTATAAGAAAGGCTGGAAGCGCCGCACAAGTAGGGTGCCAGCGCTCTGGCAGGCAAGTTTGTCCCCTGGAGCCTCCACGAAAAGAATCACCCAGCAGGGCCACCAGTGTTCACATGTTACATTTAACTGAGAAAAATTTCACAAAACGACATTTCCTTTCCATGCAATGTACCTGAATAGTTTCCATTCTATTGTACTCCATTTTTTAAAATGCTGGTCACATCCACTCTATTGATTACCAGACCCGCTAATGAACTGTGATCTTCAGTTGGAAAAACACTGCAGTAGAAGAATAGAGTGTCCCCAAACTAAAGACTCCAACAGGCAGCCACAAAGACCGCTTGGGAGGCTTGGACAAGCTGGGGTCCAGAACACACTCATCCATAGTGGCTCCTGGTCTGGGGAGGGAGGCTGTCTTCAGGCACTGGGCCGCAGCACCCCACACTCACACCACGGGGATCAGGGATGGGGCAGGGCTTCGCCTTCTTTCTCCTTCTGCATGGCATGGCCAGGGACAAGCCACTGCTCCTCACTCTTAGCACAGGCCCCGGAGCTCTGTCATCCCAGGAAGACATCGCCCACCCTTTGAGAGCAAACTCAAACGTCATTTTCCTGAAAACATTTCTTTAACTCTTGGAGTCGGAAGTCCTCTTTCTCTTCAACACCTACAGCACTTAATCCACACCTTACTCTGTGAATGTAACACTTTCTAAACCGTGGATTAGTTATGATTTGGTCTTATCTCCTTTATTGACTGTAAGTAGCTTGAGGACTGTTATAAAATCTTACTCATTTTTGTGTCCCTGATTTAGTGCAATGCCTTGCACACAGTAGCTGCTTAATTGATATGTGGTACATACACCAGGAGGCCAGAGAAATGCTTTTCTTATACCTGGAAGCTGAAAATGATTTATCTTTGAGAAGGTGTCACTAAAATTCTGCAGGAGACTCACTTATCCAGCACCCACCCACCCGTCCACTCATTCATCCCCCTCTGTGCGTCCATCCAACACCTACAGGCAGTCTACTACGTTCCTGTGCTAATCACTGTGGCTACTGAGACGGGTGAGACCGTCCCTGCCTCGGAGTCCCGAAGACCAGGTGGAGAGCAATGACAACCTGGTCTCAACCCAGTATGAGAAGTGCTGTGAGGAGGGCAGTCAACCCAACTTCCTGACTGACATCATAATCCAGCTCCCTCACCAAATAGTTTGTCTCCCTCTCTCAAACGTCTTACACTCTGCCCCACCAGCAAAGATTTTGTTTAGCTTTAGATCCTGCAGTTTGTATTATGGAAAAACACATCTGTGAATGTAAAGTGTTATAAGCCTGAATGTTTTTTCAAAGTGTTTACATGTATCTAAAGCAAAGATAAAATCAGAATCACAATACAGCCTGAAAAGCAAACTGTTCAAGTTGAGTAACCTTACTTTACAGCTGAAACTCTTCCAAGGCTTCGGTTTGCCCTAAGAATAAATCCGAGCTGAAGTCTTACTGTGACCAAAGGTTGTGCACGACCTGGCCCCTACCTGCTTATCCCTCTCCACGCTCTCTCCTTAGCAGTGCCCTAGCCAAGGTGTTCCCCTACCGTCCCTGTGTGCGCCCACTCTTCCTCCATCTCTTGGCCGTGGTGGTGATTGGTGGCGGTGGTGGCGGCGGTGGTGTGTGCAGCCGAAACACTCATCAGAAAGGCCTTCTCCGACCATCTCATGTAAAGGCAGTTGGCCCACCATTGTTGCCTCTCATAGGAGCCTGATCTTTTCTTTCACAGACCTGATCACAACATGTCATTATTTCATTTGATTCCTTGTTTCTCTTGCTAGACTATGAGCTCCACAAAATGTTCTGTTTATCAGCCTATCCCCAGAGATCCACATGATTTCTGGTCCCTTGTAGATGCATTGTAAACATTTTTTGAATAAATGAATTTTATGGCGGTTCACAGAAAGAGCCCCTCATCTTTCAGACACCGGGGAAAGGCCTCTGCAGAACCCAGCAGTGGTACAACA
The DNA here is from genome assembly GCF_022682495.2 of Desmodus rotundus. NCBI lineage: Eukaryota > Metazoa > Chordata > Mammalia > Chiroptera > Phyllostomidae > Desmodus > Desmodus rotundus. The sequence goes on from NC_071389.1 coordinate 61,276,842, forward strand.
GCGCCACCAAGTGGCCAGTCACCATTACCCAAGGCTTCTGTTCCTTTCCAGAAATCTCGGCATTTAGAACACTCTTCTTGATATTTAAAGGAGAACCATAATCCACTGAGCTTGTTTCTTTATTTATTTCCTTTATTTAAAAAATTAAAGTTGTCTTCAAACCTCTCTCATCTCTCCCCCCTCCACAGAACGGGACATTTGAAGGACTGTCAAGGCTAGCTAGCTAATCGGACTTTGAGAGTTGCTATGGTAACTTTTCCCTTTTTTTGCTAAGCATTTGGAAACCTTACATTTTCAAATTTGTATGCTTTGAAAAGGTCTGCTTGCTTCTACTTTGTTTTTTCAACTCCGCTTTGATTTACCGTATTTAATTTGCCTCACCTTCTAATTTGTTAAATGACATGTTATTAAACTCCCCCAAGGAGTCAGCAGGAATCCGCTGGCACGGAGGGGAAAAACTGCATTCCGGAGGCGTCAGTGATTCCCATCTGGGCACCACTTTCAAGGTTCTGAAAACCCATTAGGGCCTTATTGCTTGTCGTGGCCAGAGTGAGCACTGGCCTGAAGCTGCAGCAGGGACGCAGAGTCTTTGGATGATGATGGAAAAGCCTGCCTGTCTCTTCATTTCCTGCCATCCGCGCCCCATTCTTTGCGGCGGCTGGTCCTGGTGCCAGAAAAGTGACCCTGATTGCTCATCACACCTGCTTTTTTTCTCTCATTAGTCATCCCTCCAAGACACGGAAGCAGAATGTTCTCTGCCCCAGCAGAATGACGCTGAAATGGGCCGCTGGGGTCTGTCCCTCGCAGATAGGAAGGGAATGAGGGCGCGGAGCAGGCCATTAGGCTGCAATTGCCCGGGCTGCGCCTCAGGCTCAGGACTCGGGGAAAGAGGATAATTGAGGGAGGCTGCACGGTGCTGGACTGCCTCGTGGTGGTATGCAATTGACGTATTGAGTAAAGGAAATGCAGGTTACAAAAAAAAAAAAAAGAGCTGCTCATGTTGTTAGGGGCACAAGAGCTTCCAGGAGGAAGACCAGGGTAAAAAAAATTTTGCATTGTGAGAAAAATAGATGCCAGCTCGGTCTTATACATTATCAAACCGTGTTATGCTCCATCTTGTCCTTGAAGTAAAAAGGAGGTCATTTCTCCAAGCAAAGATCAAAGCCTCAGTGTCCTTTCTGTTCAGCAGTATGTGCTTCCACTCCTTCCCTATTTTGTTTTTCAAAATGGCAAATATGAAAAAAAAAGGCAAATATGTGATCGTTGTTTCACCTGAATGCATGTCCCACATAAAAGATGGAAAAATCAAAGAGCACAGAACTATAGATAGAAAAATCGAAAGTTCCCTTATCTTACCCCCTTTCTACTCACCTCTCCATAGGGGCCCCCTTGGAACAGTTTGGTGTTTAGTTTTCTGTGTGTGTGTGTGTGCGCACACATTCAATTTAGGTATATAATTAACCTTTAGGGCTCAGTGCTCTTGCTGGGCTTTTTTATTGAGTGCAGTTTTTATTGTGCCTTCATTTTGGTCCGGTTTGTGTCTCACACAGAGGCCTCCTTGGTCTCCTGACTCCTCCACACCCCGTGGTGCTGGCCTCCCCAGCCCCCCAGCCCCTGCTCCTTGCAGGTTGGAACTGTGTATCCTGGGCACGTGGTCTGGGTTTTGTCCATGTCTTCCTGCCACCTTCAGGTTTCCTATAAAAGCCCAGCTCCCATGCTGACCATCATGCTTCTCAGAATCATCTCACCTGAGTAAAGTCCACCCTCTCCTTTACTTCCGGCATCCCAGAAGCTCCCCAGCTGCTACTATGGTGTCTCCTTATCTCTCGATGTGACACAAAATTACAACCATCTTCCATAGGGTGTCTCGTGGACACCTGAGCTCTCTTTTCACCAACTTTGTTATCTTGCTGCCTTAACATGGGAAATGGAGGACCCATCCCTCCCCCACACAATCTATCTGGTTGGGTATTTGGCATAAAGACAGCCATTCTTGCTTAAGAATGGTGGGGGAGGAAGACCCTTTCTTCTGCCCTTCAAGGTTCTTTCAGGTGGTCTAATAATTAAATCTACATGAGACATATTAACAAGAGAAAACAGCCAAACTTAATTCCGTGTCTGTATGGGAACCCCACATGCATGAGAGATTCAGGGAAGGAGTTAAAATGAGGTGTGTATGCCATATGGAGCTGAGGATGGGGTCGGGCGCCTTGGGGCTTTCGAGGGCAGGACTCTCATTGCAGGACGGTGTTAGAAGGGCAGGTGCTCAGTATTGGCCATTTGCCCTGCCAAATGGATACGTCAAAAAAGTTGCCATGGCTGGTGTAGCTCAGTGGATTGAGCGCAGGCCTGTGAACCCAAGGGCTGCTGGTTTGATTCCCAGTCAGGGCACATGCCATTAGGGGGCGTGCAAGAGGCAACCACACACTAATGTTTCTCTCCCTCTCTTTCTCCTTCCCTTCCCCTCTCTCTAAAAATAAATACAGAAAATCTTGAAAAAAGTTATCTCTAAAAATCTGTTGTTATTGGCAAGTCCTCGAATTTAAATTCTTCTCAGGAGTGGAGGGCAAAACTTCTCTCCAGCCCAAAGGGTCTCAGTTGCCTGTAGCTCAAAAAAATTCGCACACCACAGAAGCACATCCTGAGGTGGCTCGTTCTGAACCCTGCAGAATAAAATGATGGAAAAAGTGTCGTAAAGCTTGTCGCCATAGCGCCACGATAAAATCATTCTGCATTTTGCTCCTCAGTGGAATTGTGGCATCTGTTGGAGGGCTACTCCGCCTGCCTCCCTTCAGATCCTTTATTTTTACCTGTAATTTATTTGACGTTGACCGAGAGAGTCGTTATTCAGGACGTAACCCTGTGATGGGCACTGGGAAGGATATAAAAAGCCATGGGAACAACTCTTTTAAAAAGGTGTTAATTGGATTTTTCCCACATAAAACCCCCCATAGCACTTTATTTCCTCACTCTGCTTCTCACAGTCAACTTCATTTGCCCATTTAATGCAATTTGCTTCTCATGATAAGATTCTATTAAGTGATTATTAAGACATTCAGCCAAGCACGTCTATAATCATTACCCACCTCCTGGGGGTGATGCGAGGTGTAATTAGTTAAAGCTCACTCCCAGCACCCGGGACTACACACAGAGAACACTTCCACTCAGCCAGTCTGCTGGCCCCGAGCTCCCTCGGCCGCAGCACCAGGCAGCTGCTCTGTGTTGGATGGCGGTCAATGTCAGGCCTGCGGGCACAGGCAGCATTCGAGAAGCTGGCTGTCTCTATCGCTGTCAAATTCTGTCCCTAAAGGTGGGTTCCTTCTGTTTCTAAACCACATTACCTACTACTGTAGTTCTAATCTCACTGCTAATAAAACAAACAAAAGAACCTCCCATTACAAACTGAAACGGGTTGAAGCGAATGCACCCATCCTTGCCCCCCGCCTCTCGCTCTGGTTCAGAAACACTCCCCGAAGGCTCACTGCCCTCGGAGCACGGGCTGGGGTCCCAGGCAACGACGACGTTGGGAAAGAAAGTCACGGCCCTCAAGAATTCATCATCGGGACCCTCCACAAATGGTAGTAGTGATTTCTGGCACACTTTCTTTTTTTTTTAATATATTTATTGATTATGCTATTACAGTTGTCCCATTTCCCCCCACACACTCCACTCCATCCTGCCCACCCTCTCCCTCCCACATTCCCCCCTATAGTTCATGTCCATGGGTCGTACTTATAAGTTCTTTGGCTTCTACATTTCCTACACTATTCTTACCCTCCCCCTGTCTATTTTCCACCTATCATTTATGCTACTCTCTGTACCTTTCCCCTCTCCCCCTCCCACTCCCCTGTTGATAACCCTCCATGTGATCTCCATTTCTGTGGTTCTGTTCCTGTTCTAATTGTTTGCTTAGTTTGCTTTTGTTTTTGTTTTAGGTGTGGTTGTTAATAACTGTGAGTTTGCTGTCATTCTTACTGTTCATATTTTTTATCTTCTTTTTCTTAGGTAACTCCCTTTAACATTTCCTATAATAAGGTCTTGGTGATGATGAACTCCTTTAACTTGACCTTATCTGAGAAGCACTTTATCTGTCCTTCCATTCTAAATGATAGCTTTGCTGGATACAGTAATCTTGGATGTAGGTCCTTGGCTTTCATGACTTCAAATAGTTCTTTCCAGCCCCTTCTTGCCTGTAAGGTCTCTTTGGAGAAATCAGCTGTCAGTCTTATGGGAACTCCTTTGTAGGTAACTGTGTTCTTTTCACATGCACTTGAAAACCAGCCTCCCTGGTATTTAAAAAGGGCAGACGGCAGGGAGAGAGAAAAGAAGTTGCTTCTGTGTGGTTGAAACAGTTCATTGACGAAAGCACTGGAGTCAAGCACCAAGGCCCCAGAGCTAGTTGGCGCTTCCCTGGAAGACGAGGCGCGTGGGACCAGCAGAGCGCGTGAGCCGCTTCAGGGCGCAGGCAGGCGACAGTGAGGAGGGACGCGCGTGACAGGCCAGTCGGAGGCCAGGCAGGAAACCTGAAAAAAGAAGCCAGAATTCCCGGAGCGTCGCGGGGCAGGGGGCTGCTCCAGCCACGGCACCGGGCGCTCGTTAGTTCTCACCGCGGCTCCAGCGCCCGACGGAAGGCGACTCCTACCACTCTGTGGGCCTTAAATCCGTCCTTAACAGTGTTAAACGCGTTCTTAAAGTAACCCTTCAGTACTGAGAGGCAGCAGACACATTTCCGCCGCCCGGGGCGGAGCGCCTGCCCCGCGAGGCAGCGCGGGGATGCGGCTTACGGCCCCCGCGGCACTTCGGCTGTCAACGCGCCGCTCCTTCCGTGTGCCCTGAGCACTAACAGTGTTTTTTTTCATGTTTTTATGCAAACTGTAAAACGCCGAAGGTCGATCGGCTTTTCAGCGAGAACAGTGGCTCAGTTGTCCCCGCCGACCTGGCAGGTCTCCGACGCGCACGCTCCGTCCCGCACGGGAAAGCGCCGCCTGCAGGGCGCGGGGCGCGGGGCGCAAGGCTCCGAGCGGGCTCCCGCGGCCGCGCCCCGCAGCGCCTGCGCTTTCCCGGGCGGCCTCAGGCCCGGCGGCCCCGTGGCAGAGCTGCTTCGCTTGCGCCCCGACAAACCTCCCCCTGTTTTTAGGGAGTGCCTGTCGGGAGATGCAAGTGCTGGATCTCTCCTTCTCTCCTCTTTCTTACAAAATAAATGTCGTGCTTTCAGGTTTCACTCATGGCTCCAGAGAAAGACAACGCACTGAACTCCACAGGCGAACAGCAGAAACAGGGGGCCTGCCCGTCACCCAGATCTCCCCTCACTTCAGGGCCAGGGAGACGTCCCCCAGGGCTCCTGCACACAAGTCCCAGGGTCCCTGGACAGTGCTGACGGCCGCTCCCGGGAAGGTGGCAGAGGCAGGGGGCAGGGCCCGTCGTGTTATTTTTGCCCTAAAAGAGAAATACCCTTAAGAAAATGAAAGTGTACACATTTCTCTAATTTTTTTTTTCTCCCAGTCTGGGGTGGGGGGATAATCTTAGCTTAGGGCAGTGATTTCTCAACCAGTGTGACACGAGAATTTTTAAAGCATGCAATACCTGACTATTTAGTCAGGGACACTGACCTCTTTCCCTTAAATTCTCTAATAAAAAAGTGACAATAGCCAACATAACAATAGCCGTCCAGTGTGAATAAATCGAAATTGTATCTATTTTTTTCAGACTGGCAAATATATATATATTTTTTTGGTGTGCTGCAGAATTTTAGTGATTAGTTTATGTGTGCATGAGATAAAAGAGACTGAAAATCTCTGGCTGAGAGAAACGCCATCTCCACCTGTTCTGCCTGTGCTGAGGGATTGATTAGCAGCCCTTGCAAGGCTCTGGTCTGGGGGCAGTGGGGGGGGGGTGGTGAGAAGGAAAGGGCTAATCTTGTGACTGTCACACCTGTGAGGTGGTGGTTTCAGCAAGGTGGGTATGATCCCAGGTGTCCCGGAGGAGGAGAAACAAAGGCAGAGGTGCCCCAACAGTGCCCAGGTGATCTTCACTTAAGGTACACAGTGCTCAGAGTCCCACTGCCCAGAGGGTAAGCCAAGGAGCAGCAGTCTCCAGGGGATTTCACAATCTCCGAGGACAAATAGGGGCTTCCAGTTGATCTGTAAAATGTGCATCTCTATGTTTCTTAGCACCAGTGTGCCTGGACACGGCAAGTCACTCTGGGTACAGCAGGCTCTCTGTGGCGTTAAAAATCACACATTCTCAGTATTTTTAATTGGTTCAAGGAATTTCTCCCTCTGTCTCTCTCTCTCACACACACACACACCCACTCACACACACCCCAGCTCCAGTTCTCTGACTTCTGCTACTGCCTCTCGCTCTGCTGCTTGTCAGATGACAGAGACACAGAAGCAAAGCTTCCTGCAAAGGAAAGGCTGGACTGTATGAATTCTCCGTGTCTTTCATTTCATTATGTTTAGATCACAGTTTACTACACATTAACTTTGTGACCCAAATGCATTCCCTCAAAACACAGTTTCCACCCACCGTGGGTGCTTTCACTGTGACTGTTTTCATAAGCATCTGAAGAAAGGCTAAGACGGGACCAAAATTCTGCCACCCTGAAGCTGCTTTCGGGGGTATTGATGTTAAACTCTTTATTAAGAAACAGAAGACTCCGAAAGAACCTCTAACCCTTCCCCCATGCCTGCCCAAGAGATTTGGATGTAGAACTTGATTCAGGGAGGAGATTTTAGGATGCCACCTTAGCCCAATTTGAATAAAGCATGGTAAATAGACCACGCTTCAGGCAGGGGCTGGTAGCCAGATCCCCTGTGTCTATGGTTTCTGAGTGTCCTAGCAAGGGTTTGCCTGCCGTGTGTGTGTGTGTGTGTGTGTGTGTGTGCGCGCGCGTGCGCGCGCGCACGCTGCTCTTCCTGAACTACCGTCCATCGCTCATTCTCACTTCTGAAATCCCTGTTCCCCACTTTTCTCCTTTGTCCCAAAGGTCTTATATACCCAACGTTGCCTTGCTGTCTTTGGGAGTTTCATGATTTATCATGTCTATGTGAATTCCCCATGCACATATATTAGACTTTGACTTTCTCCTGTTCATCTGTCTCTGTTAATTTGGTTATTGGCCCAGCCAGAAGAACTTAGAAGGTGGGAAGAAATGTATTAATATTTTCTAGCACCCACAGCAAGAAATATCACAATATATTTGAGAGTTAAATTGTGGTCAGGACACTACAAATAGCTTCACTTTGTGTGTCTAAGCTTCCCGCTCCCAGCTCTCCCTTCTGCCTTCTCTTTACACCCCTGCCCTTCACCTTCTGTTCTTCTCAAACACACAATCTCACGCTTCCCCTGGAGAACGAGTGGCAGTCTGGATGGGCACATTTCCTCCATCACGAAATGGGCTTCAATGCCTTTATTGAAGCCTCTCCTCCCCACCCCCCACCCCCCCCCCCCCCCCCCCCGCTCCCCGGGCCCTGTTTCACCGTTAGAGTTCAGCTCACATGAAGAGTTGACACTCAGCAGATGGCCGCAGGCTGCCCCTTGGAGCAAACTGGACGCCCACTCCTCAGCAGGAAGCTCAGGGAGCGCCACACGCCGAAGCTGCTAACACTGCCAGCAGAAGGGAAGCTTTGTTCTTTGTTGAGTTTGTTTTGAATGGAGAGCATAAATATTATACACCCACTACTCCTTCCCTGGCAATCTGTGCAGAGCTTGCTGGCAGTCCTGGCAGGAGCTCGGAGTGCCCAAATTTTCCCTGAACACCGCTGGGTACAAGTGCTGGCCTTGGCCACCAGATGGATTAAGTCTGATTAATTGCCAACAGAAAATACTACTCCTATGGCTTTGCTGATATTTGATCAGTGAATGAGGTTTTTTGTTTGTTTGTTTGTTTTGCTGAAATAATCGTGTTTTCCTATAAAAATTAAGATCTTTGTTTTCACACAACCTAAATACCTTCTTACAAAGTCCTCACTGTGGCCACTCTGCATGTAGGGGAAGGGGGGATGCAGCCAGGAGGGGTGGGGGCAGGGTCTGAGGGGTCTCAAGGCTCCTGAGAAAAGAACCTCAGGTGAAGGGGCCTGCAGGTCTGTCTAACCGTCTGCCAGCCAGGTCTGTTTTGTGTACAGAAAGGCTCCATGCTTCTCAGAGTCACTCGTTGCAAGCCATGAAAAGCATCTGAAAGCTTTGAGAAGGCAGCACAGCTTTGCTCAATGTCTTATCCAGTCCTAGCAGTGCTGGGAACATCCTAAATTCTCAGTGATTTTTACTGGGTAAGGGAATGGGTGGCTAAATGAATGACTGCTTTTAGGGTTAGATAAATTCTTAATAGCTTAAACTGTGTTTTGGAAACACATTTCCCCTGCAATGGTCCTGGCTGATCTGAGAGATATAAACTCTTTTCTTAAATATTTTCTTACATACATATCTGTCTAGAGAGTATCCAGCCGTATAATATGAAAAATAGAGATATTTATTGAAGAAGACCCATGATACAAGAAACATTGTACATAGGACAATGATGCTTCAGTCTCCTTCAAAGTAGGCACCTTAGGACCTCACACAGTTCTCCCAATCGCCATCAGCTGCCCCGTTGTATTTTCCTGAATCTCATCAACGGTCTGAAATCTCTTCCCTTTCAAAGGTGCTTTTAGTTTTGGGAAAAGCCAAAAGTCACAGGGCACCAAATTTGGGCTGTAGGGGGGGCTGAGTCATCTGGGTGATTTGATGTTTTGCCAAAAATCTCTGCACGAGACTTGATACATGAGCAGGTGCATTGTCATGATGAGGCTGCCAATCACCAGTTGCCCATAGCTACAGCCTTCTGAATCATCCGAATATATTCCACAGAGGAATGTTCAAGCTTAAGAGGAAATTTGATGCAGATTCATTGCTTTACTCAGTCATTTTGAATGCGATGGCCACACAGTACACATGCTCACTCAACAGCGTCTACCACCCCCACTGACTAGTACAGTGAAGTCGTCATTGTTCACAGATGCACATTCCAGTCCACTCGCCTTGGCTGCCAGGTTACATGGATGTCATGCAAATCGTCTTGTTTATTAGCAATGGCTGGATTTTTTTCTGGACAGACGTTGTATATTGGGTGCACAGGTGTGTGTACATGACTAATATTAAGCTATAAGGTTCAAGCTAGTCATGACCTTGAACTTATACACCTGATATATGTAAAAACATTTAAGAAAAGAGTTTGTATCTCTCAGGTCAGCCACAACCTCCTCCAGGTTAATGTGTATGTGTGTGTACTTATATGTATATGCACAGGTACACAAAGAGGATCTAAAATAATGTAGCCAATGCATTAAAAATGTTAAATGTTATTCATTACTACTCCTTATTTTCTCTTTTTCATGTATTAGTTTTGTTAGTCAAAAGAAATAGCTTCATTTTGAAAAGGAAACAAAACACGTAACTTCAGATAAACCAAAACAGCATCAATCATCATCATTGTAGTAATTGCGATTTAAAAGGAAACTTCGAGTGGGTGCTGCTGTGAGTCAGACTCAAGCATCTGAGCTGCATTGCCTCATGTAATTTTCATGACCACACTATTAAGTAGGAAATATTATTAACTGCTCTTACAGAAAGGAAATCCATTACTGCAATGATTTATGTTCTTAAACAGTATGCATAATACAAAGATAAACAAATGAACACAACATGCAATTTACAACAGATTTCCTGGCAGTGGTGTGTAACTGACAACTAGCATTAATAAAGTTCACTTGACGACAATGCCTGCCTCCCTGGGATTGGGGGGAACAAAGAGATATCTGCCCTGGCCGGGTACTCAGTTACTTGGAGCATCGTGCGGATACTTCAAGGTTGTGGGCTCAGTCCCCAGTCAGGGCACATACAAAAGCACCTGATGAATGCATGAACAAGTGGAAGGATACACCCACGTTTCTTTCTCTCTCTCTCCCTTCCTTTCTCTCTCTAAAATCAAGCAAAAGGGAGATATCTAAGTGAGATGTCACAGTTTCTGGCATTGTGCCTCGCTCTGAGCTGAGACTCAGTAAGCGATAGTTCTCCCGTTCACCCTCAGTCCAGTGACCATGCCGCCCACCCCCCCACATAGCTTTCTCCTGCACCCTGCAGGGGCGAATGGTAACATCTCAGGCCTGACCTACAGCATCTGGAAACACAAAAAGCGATAAAATAACCAGTCCGAGACCCAAGAACAGGCCAGGCCCGCCCTGTGCTAGGGTCTCTGTGACTGACCCTTACGTCACACAGGCGGCCTGGCCAGGAACTCTGCCGCTCCAGCGGCAGTCTGCATCGGCCGCGTTTGCCAGCGCGGTGACTGATTGGGATTGATGCAAACACTGTGAGATGACACTGTCAAGTGTCCCCTAAGCACTGCCACCGCCTAAAAACTGTTCCATGCCGTGACAGTGTACAGTGGATTTTATTTGAAAAAAAAAATGTTTCTTTCAAAGTCAGTAATCTATATACGCTTGTCACTTCTGTAATGACGATCTGAGGAAAGTCCATGGGTCAGGCATTCAGTGAATAGGACCGGCAGCTGCGAGTTTTTGTAGCTACTGGAAAGGTCGGAATTGAGTTGATTCTGACTCTGCAGCTCCCAGGCTGGGTAAAGGGGGGCTTGGAGCAGAGCTGACTGTGCACGGTAGCTTCTGCAATGGCGTTTCCCTGCTCTGGGCTAACAAAGCCTTTGGAGACCAAAGGGGCAACAACCCCCCCCCCCGCAGGGGCACATAGCCAGTGCACCCCCAGGGTCTGGAATGTGGTGTAGGTCTATGTATTATTCAGAATATTCTTCTTAGAAGGAATGGATGTGAACTGTGTTTGTAAGACTGGAGGAGGGAAGCCCTTCTCTTCACGTAGAAGGGGGCTAGAGAAAGGAGTCTGGGTAGCGGCTTTCCTGTGTGTAAAATATCCAGATCTGCCCAACAAGGATGGAACACTCAGTAGGGATGCACTTAATTGAAAGAGGAATATCCCACAGTGAATGAGTTCAACGAGTACCTGTGGGGCACCTGCTGGGGCCAGGTACTGGGACGGCAGGGCCTTCTCCCTGGTCCCTGGCCTGCCTCTGGGAGCTGTCAGTTTGGTGGTCAAGCCAGAGTAGGGCAGGTCACTAGAGGCCTCCAGCCCCTGGGGAGAATGGAAGCAGAAGAGAGACTCCCAGAATTCAGGAAGAGGCCCATAGAACAGTGTAAAGGGCATCAATCCAGAAATGAACAGACTCTAAGTCTCTGCCATGTGGGCAGGGAGGAAGGGAGGCGGGAGGATTACATCCTTTCCTTGAAGATACCTGATTCCTTTCACCACGCTCACCCCATGCGAACCCTCCTGTATGCAGCCGAAAGAGTTACCTTTCTAAACACGGACAGCCTTGGGTCTCTCTTCACAAACCATCACCCATATTCCTTTTGCTATGGGAAACTCCCAGTGTGGCATTCAAGGCCCTTCACAGAATGACTCAGCCTGTTTTCCTGGCCTCAGCTCCCACGTCAGCCTTGCATGTCCTGGAAGGTACCAGAAATGTACTTTTGTCTCTGGGCTGTTCATGCTCTTGCTCCTTTCTGATGGTCTGTACTCCATCTTCCTTTCGAAGGGTCAGGTCAAATATGATCTTTCCTGGGAAGATTTCCCCTATCTTACAAATTCATTCCATGTAACTCAACAAAACGTCCATCACATCCATCATACCCCTGTTCTCTCAGTGACTAGCACATTGCTCTCGCCATGAAGGTAACCTAGTGAGTGAAATCCTCAGAATCTGAAGAGACTTTAAATAAAATTGCTAATGGGTGAATCTAAGTTGCAGACTAGTTTTATTTTGCATGCCAAAAAACCCCCTGTCTTCTAACTGTGCAGAGAAGGATTTCAATGTGACCCTTTGGCCGAGCAGGAAAAGTATCGTGGCTGATTAGCGAGGTCCGCCACTGTGGCAGGAAGGGGTTGGCGGAGGCGTGGCATTTTCCCCTCACTGTGCTGGAAGCTTTCAAAGGGCACATGCATTTGTTGTTGTTAATATAATGTAGTCCTGGTTGTTTGTGACTTTTTATTAATATAATAATATGTTTTGGTTGTTATGAGCCCGTTTTTCAGCTGTCTGTTGCCCTTCCAGTTGACTTCATCTGCATTTGGTCTATAGATTCTCGAGAGCTTCCACTTGGATCAAAGTTCCTGTCATTCATAGCTCTGGCTAGATAATGAGGGGGGAAAAGGGTCTTTAAAAGAAAATGCAGCCTGGTTAAATAGCTTCTATTGGTATTTAGAATTATTAAAGCATTATCATCATGTGTAATCTTAGTTTTCAATGTTCTGAGCCTCAAATGCTGCTGATTTCTGCATAGCTAGCCCTGCCTAATGCTGTCTTCTACATTCAGCTGTGATGTGTTCTGGATGCTTAACAAGGAAGCACAGTTTGATTTTCATCCAGCAAATTGGGATGCAAATGCTCTTCTAAAAGACCAAACATACCTCTTCCCATCCTTATTTGACTGGGTGCCCACCCACAGTGGGGCAACATGCAGAATCTGGAGCTCAGACGGGTCCCTGCCTTTGTTTGGCGACTCCCTAACGGGGTTCCTCACCCGAGCGGGCAGTCTACTTAGCCCTGCGATTGCAGTTAGCTCAGGTGAGGCTAGGGAGCCTCCTGAGTTACACACTCTGGGTTGTTTTTTTCTTTCATTTTCTTTATGGTCTGAAAGTGATTATCTTCCCAGCCAGGGAAGAACCAGTGCAAAGGAATGCAATCCGTGTAAGGCCCAAGGGCACAAGCATTTCTCTTACCAGAAATGTGGCTCACAACGTAGAGAGGCCACCTGGGAAATGTAGAGAGGCCGCCTGGGATGTCTCACTGCCAAGGTCCTGGAGGGAACCAGAACCAAGCCAGGACGCCAGGGCTCTGCTGGAGGGGAGCTGGCTAATGCTAATGCTTCGGCAAATCCGCTGGGAGGAAACAGGGAAGTGCTGATGGACATAATGAACCAAGACTCCCAGGAAAGCAGAGAGAGAGCAAGCAGTACCATCTGCCGAGTCATTTAAAACTAGAATAAGGAAAACACTTTGGAAGAGAAACACAGTGGGGCCACTCAGTGAGATGGCCCAGGAGATGGGCAGGAGCCCCTGAAATCAGGGCTGGTTGTCAGCCTTCAGCCCTGAGAGAAGCTTTTTTGTGTTTGTCTAGCACAGAGACTAGAGGTGGGGCCTGGCGTGGTGAGAATACTTTACAAATGTACACAGCAGTGGCGGGGGTCTGGGGGGGGTGGACACGGAGAACCCAGGCAGCTAGGACTGTGTCCTCACACAGCCGCCCTGCCCCTTCCCCTGCCTGGGTCCTGGCACCTGGGCCATCTCTCCCCCGTCTGAGGGCACCCAAGCAGGTGCCACTTCCACCTGTGTGTATCGGTGCCCTATTGCAGCCGCATGCCGCAGAGCAGCTTCAAACACAGCACGTTTATTCTCTTACAGCTCTGGAGGTAAGAAGTCCAAAATTGGTCCTGTTTGGCTAAAATCAAGTTGTCTGCAGGGCTGGTCCCTTCAGGAGACTAAGAGAGCGTCCATTTCTTGTCTTTTTCGGCTCCTAAAAGCGGCCTCCATTCCCCGGCTCATGCTCCACCTCTGTCTTCCAAGTCAGCAGCACCGCCTCATCAGATCTCCCTCCGACCCTCCTGCCCCCTTCTTCCCTCATAAGGACCCTGGGAATTCCACTGGACCCACCTGAGGAATCCAGGATAATCCCCCCAGCTTAAAATCCTTGATCTCGGGCCTGGCTGGGTAGCTCAGTCAGTTGTGGGGTCCATCCCCAGTCAGGGCACATACAAGAAGCAACCAATGAACAGATAAGTAAGTGGAACAACAAATCTGTGTTTCTCTTTCTCTCTTTCTCTCTCTCTCCCCCTTCTTCTCTCTCTCTAAAATTAATAAGAATAGAAAATTTAAATTAATTAAAAATCCTTAATCTCATTGCCAGGTCATTTGTCATGTACATAACATAAGCACAGGTTCCTGGGGTTACGAGTAGATATCTGAGGAGAGTCATCATTCTGCCTTCCACGGCGCCGGCGGACTAATTCCAGCATCCAGCGTGGCAGAGATGCCAGCCGTCTCGGGAGTTGGGGAAGCTGAGCCAAACGGGACTGGGTGCTGGCGGTGCCGGCGTTCTTCACCAGTGAGACTGCGTGGCTCACAGTTCTTCACTCTAGCCATTCATCCTCTGCTCCATATGGCTTTCTGTCACCCTGGTTTCCGAGCTGCATGCAGCTCGGGGACAGCCTGGCCCTTCTGCTACCTTCTGGGTAACAGAGGAGCTGGGACCCTCTCGCCCACACCCATGAGTTCAGGTCCCCCGAGGCATAATTCTTCTCTGTTATGCCATGAGCTTGGCTCTCCACCTGCGGCTTGATCGGTAGGGTTAACAAGTTACTTCTCCCACCCCCTCTTCCTCACACGCTTGCTAGAAGAAGCTGTTGAATCACCATGACAACAAGGGGCATTTGAGTCCTAGCACAGCCTGTCAGAAATTAGAATGCATTTTCTGGTGAGCGCAGAGCAGTATTAAAAATCATGGAGAGAAATCACTGGAATTACACTATGCTCAAGGTACATTACGTGTTAAACAAGGTTGTTGGGTGGCTGAGAAATGACCTTCACCTTAAACTTTATTTCTGTGACAAAAATGCTATCGGATGGCAAACATTTATCACCATCCCTGTCTGAATGATTGTTTTCCAGCTTCACTGCTGAGCTTATGACTTCACTGCATTGCCTACTCCACACAAATACCTCCCTCATCACTCTGTTAAATTGCTCCTTTCCTAAAGCTTTATTATTTCAGTGGTAGCTTCAGTCCCCCTGCTAGGCTGCGGAGACTCTGCACGTGCCTCTTCGCCTTCAGGAAGGACTGTGCAGCATTGCGCCTCACTGGAAGGTTAAGGGAAGAGCAGGGAAGTGCAACGGGGGGGGGGGCAAGCCGTGGAGGCAGCCGTGGCCGGCAGTGAGGGAAGTACCCAGCAGTGCTTCAGTCTGCGCTCAAGATCAGACCTCCCTGAATTCTGTCATTTCCGCCTGTGTGACTTGGGCAAGCATAACTGTAACCTCCTCGTGTCTCAGCTTCTTTGCCTTTAAACAGAAGGTAACAATAGCACATACCCAACCCTGTCTCCCTTGCCTGCCTGGAACTGGAAGTAGAGTGTACCAGACCCGCGCTTTCCCGCCCTCCTTTGCAGATAGGAATGACACAGTTCTGGCCAATGGGCTGGACGCAGATGTCTGCAGGGGAACTTGGGAAAAGAGTTGTCTCTATCATATGAGGCGTGGGAGGAGATTCCTTTTTCCTCTCTTTCTGCTTTGGATGCTGCCATGTGGGAATGTGATGTTTGGGACCGCCATAACCAAGTCACCAAGAAAGAAAGGCCAGAGGAATGTGGAGATGCTCGCCCAGTACCCGGGCATCACTGAGCTGTTGAACTACTCCGGAACTGCTCCCCTCTCTGCTGGGTATGTCGAATGAACTCAAAGAGAGTCTGGAGGCTTTGGCTAGAAATAAATGATAAAGATTTATTTAAGGCTCTTGGGGTTTGCAAACCAGAAACACATCTCAGCGATACCCAGAGTGTGCTGAGGAAGGAAGAAAAGCTAAGAGTTCTTACAGTAAAAAGTACATTTGTGAGAAGAATCAGTCCTGAGTTCTTAGCCTCTGGATTGTTCTGAGGTCATTCTCTACGTGACTGGTGGTCCGCATGCATGAGCACTCCCCAGTCATCCAGTGGGTGATCAGAGGGTTGTCTGGTGGTCTCGTGTACAGTCAGCCATTGACAAAGACCTGGAAAGGTCAAAAGTTCAAGTTTTCAGGCTAGTTAAAACAAGCATGGAATTATTTCCGACTCTAAGTGTTTATCTGAAGACATTCAAAACACTACTTTGAAAAGATACATGCACCCCTATGTTCATCGCAGCATTATTTATAGTAGTCCAGATACGGAAGCAGCCCAGGTGTCCACGGATAGACGAGCGGATAAAGGAGATGTGGCGCATACAGCGGACGGTCAGACGCAAAGCAGAATGAAGCTGGGCCTTGGTGCCAGCAGGGACGGACCGAGAGGGTACTACGCGAAGTGAAACAAGTCAGACAGAGAACGAGAAATAGTGTGTTATTTCGCTTACATGTGGAATCTAAAAAACAAAGCAAACAAATAAACAATATAGAAACAGATTCATAGATACAGAGAACAAACAGTTGGTTGCCAGATGGGAGGGGCTTGGGAGAGTGGGTAAAAGAGGTGAAAAAAGGGATGACGTAGTACAGACTGGCAGTTACAAACATAGTCATGGAGATTGAAGTACAGCCCGGTCAATGGTGTAATGACTGTGTGTGGTGCCAGGTGGCTCTAGATTTATCAGGGTGATCACTTTGTAAGGCATTAAAAGGCAAATCACTATGTTCTATACCTGAAACTAATACATTGCATGTCAGCTGTAACGGAGTTGCTTTTTCATTAAAAAAAAAAAAAGAATAGAATCATTGTTCATACCTCAATCTACTTTATTTTAGTAATTTAGCAACTTGACTATTGTGGCTTCATTTTATTTTTTCACTCTATTCCTCAGGTGAGATGATAATAAAATGACTCTATGGTTTTGGCCACTGACATCTGAGCATTCAGATATTTGCAACTTAAAGCATTCTAAATGGGACAATGTCCATCTTGGGGGGACGTTGTAAAGATATACTGAGACGGTGCGTGTCTAGTGCCTGACACAAACTCATTCCATAAGTGGTGGCCTGTAATTATTACTGTTAATACTTGGGGAAAGTAAGGGTCTGTTGTTACTTGCTTTTTAACTTTCTACTTTTCAGTATTACTAGCACATCAGTTTATGCTTGTGCCAGGAAATGAGGTGAATCTCATCAGTTCGATATTTGTTGTGTAGTTTATATCCTTACCTGGAGCCCTGGGACAGGTGCCCCTCTAGGCCAGGGACTGTCTTCATCAGTGAGCTTCAAGCCTGGCGCACAGAGACCCCTGAGCAATGTTCCTGGATGGGTAGATGAATGCACAGGTGGATGGACAAGCAAATTAACCCCAGAGCCTTTGCAAAACCCCCTCTTACTTGATATCAGGTCTGGTAGTTTCTTGTTCTGTGTAACATTAAAAATAAATCAAAATCAGATTTTTATGGGAATCTTGCACTTCTGATCTTAAACCTCTAACCAGCGATGTTTTATAGTCTACCCAGGGAGGTTTCTACTTCGGGTAAGAATATAGTTAAATGTGCTCCCAGCCCAGCGTGAACAAACCTGTCTATTGCTTTGATAAAACATCTCAATATACTGTAAGTCCTTTATAGAATATGACTTGTTTTTTTCCAGGAAGAAAGAGGTGACTGGCATAGAAGAGTTTTAAGAAAACTGCTTAGTGCAAGGGAAAGTGATGTTTTTATAATGCCATCAGGGCCAAAGAAAGAAAAAGAAAAAAGAAAATTCACAATAACCAAATTCTGTTGGGACTTCTACAAGCCAAGTTAATCTGATACCTATGTGTCTGTAGCTACTCTCTCGTTTGCTGAAGAGATCACTAAATCCGGAACCAGGTGTGGCAGCATAGGTTGAGGAATAATGCAAGACACTCATTTCAAGCTTCTGATCAATTAGTCCAGCGAATATCACCTGTTCTTCCCTGCAGAGCCTGAAACCGCTCGTCTGTGAAAACGAATCGGCGTGTGTATGTGTGTAGTTCGTTTTTACCTCCAAGGTTTCTTCCTCATGCATTGAACTTGTGTAGGTCAAGACCACCAAAGGGCTTTCTTCTCCCATACTACACTGTACTGTAATATACTGTAATGACCACCATCAATCATCAGATTTTAATTTTGTTTGTGTCTTTCCATACCTCTGTGTCAGTTAGGGACTTCTATCAGTTGTTAATAACAGGCTGAATATATTTGTGTAATAAACATGTAGTTGGGAAAGAGGTGGTCTTGGCCTGGTTTGGCGATTCTGTGGTGTCATCAGAAACTCAGTTCTTCTCTCAGTTTCTCACGTGTGATTTCCACTGGGAGGCTGCCATATGCTTCAAATATGGTCACAATAGCTCCAGCGATTAAGCCTGCCTTCCAGATAGAAACCAAGAGGGAAAAGGAAGAGAAAAAGGGTGCATCTCAACTATTTTTCCTTTTTAAGGAGCCTCCCTGGAAGTTCCACCTAAAACATCCATTTATATGTCATTAGCCAGAAGTTAGTCATATGAGCATAACTGTGTGCCAGGGAAGCTGGGAAATGTGGTCTCATTACTAAGGAAACAGGGAAGAATGGATATTGAATAGAAGCAATCAGTATGTGCCTTCTCTCATCTTCACTCTGTTTGCCCTTCCTTCACCCTCAATGTCTACCTGAGCTCTGATCTGCTCTGTTTGGGTTTTGGTTCTTCCTTAAATCAGTGTTTTGCTTTTAATGTTTATCATCTACTCTTCCTGCGGATGGGCCATTTGTGGTGTTGTTAATGATGCACCTGAACCAGAACAGGTGGAGCAACTCCCCCCGGCCAGGCTGCACTGTCACTAGAAACAGAACCCTAATGCCTCCAGGGAAGCCTGCTGTTCATGTGCCGGCACCACCAAAGATGCAGGTATAGAAAGAGGCAAACAACCTACTGACTGAGCCTTCAGCAAGTCTCATTTAATCCTTTCAATGAGCATCCCTAAGAGGTAAATGCCATTATTAATCCTGTTCTTATAGGTGAGGAAACCAAAGATCACACAGCTGTGAGTGGGATTTAAACTCAGGTGTGTTTTATCTCAGAGCTTTTCCTACTCCACTGCACGTGATGTACAGAATGCACAGTACATTCCGGCCTGTCCCTTGAAAATCAAATGAGGCCCGAGTGGGCACCCACAGATTTCGGGGTCTGCCCGGAACACACGGCCCCTGCCTGGGGGTCACTGATATCGGAGGCTGCTCTGAGCCCTTCGCCAGCCTGCCTTGGGAGGCCGGAGGGGTAGAAGAAAGGTTCACTGTTGGTCTGGCCCCCACTCTCACTCAGCACTGCCTTCTTTCCCATCGTGGCTCATGTGAAGAATGTTAATATTTGTGCTGCATGGAAGCTGATCCAGGCCCGTTTCGGCCACGTCTCTTGCTGTCCCCTGAGCGAGGAATGCTAATGTTCTCTTTCTGTTCCAGGCTCCAACCCAGAATCCCACGGTCCATTTATTTGTCCCGCCTCTTTAGTTCCTCCAATCTGGGCCCGTTCCCTAGTCATTGCTAGTCTTTCATGACCTTGACACTTTGGAAAGTACTGGTCAGTTATTTTTGAAGAATACTTCTCAGACTGGGTTTGTTTGATGTGTTCTTATGATTAGATTGAGGTTATGCATTTTTTAAATCTAAAATGTCAAGAATGCCCTGTGCCCTTCTCAGTCTATCCTCTCCAGAGATACATGATGCCAGTGTGTCTCATTACTGGTGATGTTGACCGTGACCATTTGGTTAGGGCGGTGTCTGTGGAGATGCTTGAACAGGGACCTTCAAATAACCCGTTCCCTTCAAACCTCTGCCCACTAATTTTAGCATCCATCTGTGGATCTTGCCTGTGGCATTCTAAAGGGGATTTTTTATCTGTCCCTCATTCCCTCACTTATTATTGTAATTCTTCTGTAAAGGATATTTGTCCCTTTAATTTTTATCAGTGCTGACTCAGGGATATTTCCTTTATTCTATGAATCACAGTCCAATACTATCATTATTTCACTGTTCAAATTGTGCCCGCTCTGGCCATTGGGGTCTCTTTCAGATGAGCTCCCAAGCCCTTTTCACATGCTATTGTCCGGGGGCAGGGGAGGGAGGGCGTCACCTCCTTACTTTCTGGAACCGGTAAAAGGCTCCAGACATATCCTGGATTTTCCCTGCCTCGGTCCTACAATCACCCACTTTTCGAAAGGGGCTCTGGTTCCTTTTATTGGAGGAGGGTGGGTAGAAAACAAGGCCTGCATGCTAGGTGGCATTCGATATCGTTGAAAGGTAGTTTAGAGTCAAAATGTGATTCCAGTTTTGGAAATGAGAACTACAGAGATCGGTGAGGTTACATGGTTGCCCAGTACCACCCAGGCCACAAGACCCAGAAAAAATTCGAACCAGGGCACGTCCTGTACTCTGAACCTCTCCAATAGGCAAATGCTTCATTTATTATAAATAGGAATTGTTACTTGGCATAAAAAGTGCAGATGTGCTAAATAAGTGATTTCTGATTGATGGAATGTCAAATAAAATAGGCTTGTATAAAAACAAACTTGGCATCCAAGAAATACTTTCGGATCAATTTTATTCAATGAACCTTCATTATCATTAAATATATCTTGATTTCTGTCTCTACTAGCAAACTATCCCTACTGTTCAATTGTACAATAATTTCCTTCTGGAACATGCTGGGCATCCATGAAAAAACAAACAAAAACATAGACAGTGGCAGGTTCTTCCATGGTCTTCCATGGAAATCTGAGGGCAGAGTTCACCCTCCCTTTGCCGTGTTGCTTCAGTAGCTGGAGAACCAAGGCTCAGGGGCCGGAGCTGCTGGCATTGGTGAATGGTGAGCAGAGTAGCGCTTGCATTGAGATCTCCAGGCTGAACTCTCTCCTGCCTTTGACCCTCCTCATGTGACCAACAACAGCCCCGGGTTGGGTGACAGTATCCCAGAGGCACGGTCGGGCAGCATCCCAGGAGAATCCTCTGTTCTGTGTGCCATTCTCTGACCCTTTCAGTCCCTGCCAGGCCCTATCCACACTGCTGGGGAAGAAACCTAACAATTCCACTCTCTTCCTGTTTTTCTGGGTTTAATCCTCAACACCAAGGCTGCCACCTGCTTCAGCAGAGGCTAAGAATCTAAGACACACAGAACTAGAGGAAGGAAAACATGGGGACTTGACTGAAGGAGATTGATCCACAGGTAGGAGACCTGGTTTCAGATGACAGTTTTGCTCTAACTAGCTGTTTACACCAGGCAAAAATCTTTCCTCCTTCTGAGCATCACCTACCTGGCCTTCAAGTGATAGGTTTGGACTAGATGACCTCTAAGGCCCTATCCTGCTTTGTTTGAAATTCTTGGAAGCTTCAAATTCCTTTCCAGAATTTCCCTAAAAGGGCGTTGGACCTGGTGCAGTCTCATCCGTAGAACTCTCGCGCCACCTAGTGACCAACTCAGAGGCCTCTTTCTCCCTAAAATGACTTCTGCTCACAGGTCTGGGCTTAACTGGAGCAAGAGAACAAAGCCAGTTCAGCCCTTCCTTTGCAGGAGTGCAGCAAACTGCCATACCTGGGAGAAACACATGTTTAATTCATGCCCTAGAAAGTTATTTTCTGTGAATACACTGCCACTTCCTATGGTAAAGGCCTTGCTGTGCTGGGCTTGTGGTTACAAAGCCAGGCTCCCGATGGCGGGAACACCCAGCGAGGTGCCCTATAAATGCAATCAGGAGGAAATGTGTTTGGGTTTCTCCCTGCGTGCTGATCTGTTACCTGCTGGTCCTTAATGCTTTCAGCTGCTCCCCAGTTAACACTCATTAGGCATGCATGCAAGGCTTCCATCCTGGGCCTTCCCCTGCTGTCAGACCCTCCTCTGGACGTCTGCTGCAGAAAGAGGAGGAAGGACCCCATGGGTCTCCTGCTGATCCTGGAGCAATCCTTCAACATTTGGAAGGTCCCTCTGGGTTTTTCCTTTCTCGGACATTCCCGTCTAAATAAAGACCACTTCTGAAGCCTGCCTGACCTTCAGTGTGAATCACCTGAGTCGTCCTTGAGCTGTTGCGGTTTATCTCACTGATCCTGGCTGGCATTTGCCGAATATTGCTGCTAATCTGGGAAGCACAGCCACCACCTGATTGCTCATCACCCTCTCCTGATGCCTGTGTTTCCTGGCTCAGGGAGTTCCATGGCTTTGCTTTCGGTTTCTGTATCTGGTGAGGCAAGTACAGACAGCATTACAGGTGCCCATTGTACGGGCAAGAAAGCCAAGGTCAAAAACAGGTTGGGTGACTCTCCCCAGGTATCCAAATGGGGAGTGGTTGAGTTACAATAGAATGAAGGAGTTCTGACTCCCTGTTCAATTATGGAGTGTTTGAGAATTTATTTTTTTTTTATGATCTCAAGGGCCACTGGTTAATGTTCACCACAAACACTATTGAAAATGATCAATTGCCTGTACCTTAAAGCAAGACTAGGTAGCCAGCGGGTGGAAGGAGCACTGGGCTGGGAACAGGAAGGTCTGGGTTCTTTTTTGACATGGCCACCACCAAGGTGAGCGGCCAGGAAACCACAGCCACCGAGGCTTTCATTTCCTCGTCTGAGAAAGGGAAGGGCTGGGCGAAGGCTCCTTGCCTTCCAAACTCCTCGTGTGTAAGGAAAAGGCATGTTTCTGATTTGTGAGTTTTAATACTGCTAACCCTGATCTATCCAAATAAAATGATTCAGAGGGTATCTTTGCTTAGTAACTAAGTATCATTTGCCTGGCCAGGTCAGATCGTTCAGGTAGGTTTATATTTCTATTGATTCTTAAACTCTCCCCCTCCCTCTCTTTCTCTCCCTCTGAGTGACCTGGCTTGTCCTTTGGCACAGAATTCCATTCCCAGGTTAAAATTCCTTTAGGGCAGTGATGGCACACGGGTTTCGTCTTGAGTGGCTGTCGGGAGCTCGTGTTAACGTCTCTGAGGCAATGCTCTAAGGCTCCACAGGAGACTGATCGGTTAGCCACGCCTGCCGTGGGCACAGGCTGGGTAAGTGTGGAAGCTCAGCGCTCCATCTACAATAGCAGTGGAGAATTCGAGAGGTCAAGGGGAACCATGCCGTGCTCAAAGGCACAGGGCTACTTAGAGGCAGAGAAGGGGTGGGAATCTAAGCCTCCTTCCTTTGTGTTCAGCTGCCTCCCACCCAAGTCTCCCTCTTATTGGGTGTCATGGCAACCAGGTGCTGAGAAGATGGTTTTTGATGATGATGATGATGGTGGTGGTGGTGGTGGTGGTGGTGATGATGAGAATGAAGAAGAAACGGATGGCGCTGTGGCAGCAGGCTCTCTGCCTGCTCTCTCTGAGAAACTGTGCATCCCACACACACGTGCTTCTTCCTTTCTGTGGGGCAGAAAGCCTTAACACTTGGCAGGAGACTGACCAGGGGACTTCAGTAAATGCTCTAAAGACTCACGTCCCCATTAATATGTCCTTTTCTCCTCCTGGCCAGTCCCAAGAGAGACTTCTAGAAGATAGGCCTTGTAGAGCTGACAGGTAGCAGCAGGAGGAGAGCCTCCCAGGACTCAGTGGGAGGACGAAGGAGAGGCAAGGGC
Organism: Desmodus rotundus; assembly: GCF_022682495.2. Lineage (NCBI taxonomy): Eukaryota > Metazoa > Chordata > Mammalia > Chiroptera > Phyllostomidae > Desmodus > Desmodus rotundus. The sequence continues at coordinate 61,300,160 of NC_071389.1, forward strand.
AGGGGGACAATGAGGCCAGCCTTCTTGCCTCCACAGAGGAGCATCTGAATGAACAATGATGGCTCGTGGCCTTGCAAATGGCAAAGACACAGTCCCAGAGGGGCCGGCTGTGGAGGGGCTCCCTGCCCAGGTGGACTCGCTGTACTGTGAAGGAACATAGTGTGTTCCCCGGCTGGCAGCGAGCACCCAGCCCATCAGCTGCCCCTGACTGCACACCGAGGGCCCTGGCGGCTTTCTCACGGGCACCCTGGCACTTCTGCCCGGAGCAGATGCCTGGGCTTTATGTTCCCACAGAGCAGGCGTGCCCGCGGCGGTCCACTGTCTTTCTCTCCTTCACCCGGGAGGCAGCGCAGCCTCCCTGAGTGTGTGCAGGCAGCCGGTCACCAGGCTCGGGAGAGAGGATGCTGCCCGGGTGGAGCAGGCAACCTAGGCTCCGGGCCTGGGAGACGCTGGCACCCATCCAGTGCCCTGGAGCCTGAATGCCCTTCTGTTTGCAATGAAATGAAATCTAATCTTTTAAAAAGCATCCATGATGCCAGAATCCCAGGTAAAAGAGGTGCAGTTGACATGCTGCAAGGGAGGAATTCCTGCAGCTTTGTGGGCCATGACCCCCTTCCAAGGAAGGCCTGGGCCTGGCTTAGTGTGCGCGGGCTTCCCCCAACACACTCCCACCCCCCTCCCCAGCCCCCTGTGCTCCACCGCAGGCGAGAAATGACACAACCCCAGTCTCTGAGTCACCAGGGAACGGGCTCCAGATCCTGGCTTTAGTAGGGAAAAGCCGCTCTTTTCTGAGGGAGTGTGTCTCCAGTTGGTGCCTGGACAAGGCCTTTCCATCCACTCCTCCTCAGTCATACTCAGGACCCACCCGGCTCCCACCAGACTGACCTAACAAAGCAACAGCCTTCCCAGGCCCTGGTGCATCATCCAACAATTAAAGAAACCCTGTTACTGCTGCCTCCCTAAGGGGCCTTGCTTTTCTTCCGCAGGGTTATTCCTTCATTTGCCGCCATCAGCACACATTCCTCAATCAGGGAAGCCCTGAGAGGCCGGTGTGTTGACTTTACCAACACAGGCTTTGAAACCAAACATCACTTGGATCCCGAGGGACCTGGAATCACTGACAAAGGTGGACTCACGATCAGTCAGCGAAGACCTGGGACTTTGCTTCTGTCTCCATGGGTTCCACAGGGGGCCCGCAGGAGAGGGAACACTGTCGTTCAAGCCAAGCTGAGTCCCAGCTGGTCAAGCATCCTTGTCCTTGGAATCGAGTCAGGGCGTTTTTGTAAGCATTCCTGACCCAAGGCATCTTGTCGGGTTTCTTTGTCCACCCGGCCCCATTTAGTGTGCAGAACCACCGTGATTGTCTCTGCATTTCACTGCAGGCAGAGGCCGTTGCTGTGTACAAAGGCACTCCCCAACACGCTCAGCAGGAAGGGCCCTCATACAAATAAGTGAATAAGTATGTATTGAGTATCCACACTGTTCCAGGTACCCCGGGCGCACGATCCCCTGTGGGTCCTCACAAAGCTTTCGCATATTAAAAAAAACAGTACAAAATATTGCAGGTGCCATGCAGAAGGGCGCTTTCGGTCCAGGACACGAAGCGTGAGCAATGGCTCCTCCGTGGGGAAGAAGTTGGAGGAGTTGGGGGGAAGCTTCCCACTAGCTGGAGTTGTTTGGGGAATACACGTTATATATGGAGCTCTTTCATGCACCCTTAGATCTGCTGGCCAGGCTTTGGTCCCGAGGTCACGGGCTGGCTGTCTGCCCAGCCTGGTGGGACCAGTGTCTGGGGCAGGGGCCAAGCTCCCCAGGCTCCCAGGGGAGCGTCAGGACAACTGGCTGTCAGCACCCTAGTAAGAGTACAGCTGTCCGGGGATAGGCCACTCCCACTTTGGCAGGACCTTGCTCAGGAAATCCCACATAGAGGTTTTCTTCATTAAGAGCTGTGTTTATCTAAGAAATACTTCAAGTTGGGGAGAAAATAAGTAAATAAAACAAACAGAAGAAGCAACCCACCCACGGCCAGAGGCCTGGGCATTGCCCAGGAAATCCAGCTAGTGAGCCACACTGTGATTTTTCTGTGGAACGGCTAAAGAAAAAGCACTTCAGCGCACACTTCCGGCCCACCCTGCCACATCCTCACGGTGGTTCGGGTTCTCCCAGCACTCAGGTTCGTGACTCAGGGCGTTGGAGCCCCTAACGGTTCCGTCCGTTCCTGTGCCCGGTGCGGCAGACTGCCACAGCTGTGTCATGTAGCACGTGTACCGGCGCGGAAACACTGCCTGCGACACAGACAGCAACTCACCGCCTGGGGCCCGAGGCAGCCCTGTCCTTGCCTCGCCAACGTCACTGCTCGGAGTGGACACAGAGACACTGAATTCTAACATGAGCTGTCGGAATTGCTCCAGTTCAAGGAGCACACTCTGCTTTTTGCTATTTATTTCATTTCATCTTTTTTCCCCCCTTGCTATATTTCTCTGCTCTCTGCAGGCTTCGGGAAGCCGCCCATCACTTATTACAACCTCTAAAAGTGCTTAGAATTTACAGGCCTTGCACTTTGGAGAAACTCCATGCCCTTTGGAGGCGCCTCTAAATCAATCTCCACTAATGGCTCTCGGCACGTTGTTGTGCCCACTTCGCCCTCTCTCTGGATCTTAATGGGGTGGGTGAACCAGCAGCCCCGGCAGGCAGGTGCTGGAATGTTTACTGCTCCCCAGCCTCCTGGGCTCCGCAGGCCTTTCCCAGGCAGCAGCAGGAAGGAGGCACCGCTTTGTCCAGAATGCCCCCATGCAGATTCCAAACAGCTGCCATCCTCGGGGTAGGACATGAGGAGCATAGGTAGCCGCACCTGAGCGGCAGCCAGGTAGAGCCAGGAGCAAGCCTCGTATTTGCTATTACTGATTGAAAATGATGATCCGGGATATGTGCCGCCATGAAAATAATTTGTGGGTTTAAAAGCATCCATTGCCACAGGTTACTCTGCAGACCTGCTTTTTGTTCTTGAGGAAGTTGTACTCACTACCCAGCAACAATCCTGGAGGGAGAGAGGGAGGGAGGACAGGAAGCAGTCCCGGGAGGGGATCTCCTGCAAGGTCACTTCAGGCTGTAACTTTCCGAGAAAAAATGGTGAGCGGGGTGGATCCCCTCCAGCCTGTCACCATGGTTGCCTTGCTTTTGCTCTTCAGGGCTGGAGGGCTGGCTCCCTCAGAGCTCAGAGCGTTGGTGGGGCAGCTTTCTCAGGCATCTGCTGGCAGCTCTGACACCCAAGGCTTGCCCCAGATATACAATAGCTCCTGTGCCCAATGTCCAGTTTTAGGCTGTGTCATTGTACGGAATCATAACCTATTCACAAGAGAGGCCCTGTACTCACAAGTCTTCAGTCCGTAGTTACTTGACTGCTCGTAGGGCAGACACTGCTCTAGGGTCCAAAAATCCAGGAGTGAACCCAACACAGTTGCTGTCAACACAGGGCTACTGTCCTCTGGGAGGAGACCGACAATAAACAGATAAGCACAGTAAGTACAATGTAGCATCTGGTAGTGATCCTCGCAGTGGAAAGCAGGAAGCAGGGTGGGAGGGTCTGAGCTGCTCGGGGTGGGGAGGTCAGGGGAGGTCTGGGGAGGGGCAGCCCTTTGAGCCAAGTCCTGAAGGGAGAGCCTTTCAGACGGGACAGCAGGCTGCAGGCGGATGGAACACTCTGGCAAACAGCGCTGTGGACTCAGTGCTTACTATGTAAGCATCGAGCCTGTTGTGTGCTTCTGACATATATCATCTCCAATTGTCACAGCATTCCTGTGACACAGGTACAGTTATCCTCCCGTTTTATAGATGATGAAACAGAGTCCAAAGGATGACCCGTCAGCCTCCCCGCACAGTCAGGGCGTGCCAGAGCTGAGGCTTGAGCCTGCGTCTCCCTCTGGTCCGATTCCAAACCGGCAAGTCCCTGGCCTCGGAGACAAAGTGCGCTGTGCCACTCCACCGGAGAGCACTCCCAGGCCCGGGGGCCAGCTGCGTGCTGCCTGGAAAGTGCTTTGCTCACTATACACATTGTTTTCTTTGATGGCTCTTCTCTCTCTCTTGCTTGGAAACATGGTCCAACCAAAGCTGCTTCTCAGGTGGCTCCCGAGTCTCTGCTGCTTTTCGGTGTTTTATGCAGTGCATGTGGCTGCTACTCTGGTCCTCGGCTTCATTTCAGGACTTCCTGGTGGTACCAAAAAGTTACACAGCTCGTTCAGGAACCCGGAGTCTGGAACTCACCTTGGATGGGTTCCTTCATTCTTATGTGAGCCCTGAGATCAGAAATGACTATCGAAGGAGTGAATGCTTCACTCAGCAGAACCACGTGGCCACAGTGCGGTGTGGTAAGAAGAACAGCCGTTTGGAATCGGGAAGCTTGCAGTTTTGAAGAGTCGGGAGAAAAAGAAAGTCTGCATGATCCGAAGCAGATAAGTCAGTAATCCTCCCTGAGCCTCAGAGTCCTCAACTGAGAAATGGGGGTGATCAGGCCCCGTTCTTCCCACCCTTTCGCCAGTGACGACCGTCCCCCAGGAGAAGACGGTCCATGTGAGAGAGCCCCCTCCTCCTTCCGCAGGAGAGGGAACCAGCGAAGCACCAGGGACAGAGCCCAGTTCCGTCTCCTGCGGGAAATGCCTGGGTGCTGTGAAATCACCCTGGTGGCAATGCATGTTCAAACAGTAGTTCTGTGTGGGGGCTGGCTCTCCACAGTCTTCAGGAGCAAAAGCAAGGTCCTGAAGGATGTCACCTGAGTCAGAAGCAGCATGGAAGATGCCCTGAGTCAAGATGAGTAGGAAATCATCGCAATAAACACATTTTGGATTTTAAAACCCAAATGACCCAAAATACAAATATATGTATGAGCGACTGCAGATGTGATTTGTGGTTGTGGTATGGATGCTGAGCCAAGCCCTGTGGGTTCAGAGAGGGCCCCGCCCCTTGCTAGCGGTGTCACCTTAAGTGACTTAACTGACATCTCTGTGCCTTTGTTTCACCCTTTGGATGATGACAGCATTTCCCCCGGGGGTCTTGCGAGATGTAAGTGAATGTGTGAGTGTGCACGTGTGTCTCCCACACATACAAACCGTCCCTGACAAATCAGGCAACATTTAAGTGCCGGCTCTTAGTGTAAGGAAAGGACTGGTTAAATGCTGGTGCTTAATACCAGTGTGTAAAAACAAACAAAAGAGAAGAGGAAAAAAAGAAAAAAAACAAGACAAACTCAAGGAGCTTCCAGCTAAAACCACCTAGTTTAGGGGAAAACAATTCCTGGCCATGAGAAAGATAGTATCTCGTAAGTATCCAAGGAACTATATATTCTCTAGGACCAGCAGTCCAAAATGTGCCCAGGAAAAGTCTCTTCTAGGCTGAGGACACGCTGGGGGGCTTGGCAGGGTGTGGGGAAAAGCGCGGCTCCCGGCCTCTCCAGTCACAGAACCGGGGGCGTGCTAAGTGCATGCTGCATTGGCGTTAATTAATTTCTTAAGGGCTGCAGCAATCAGAAAGCTCATTAATGTGTTTCATCCTGCCTTTCATTTACAGACTGAGGAGTAAATGTAAATGCAGTGCACTTAGAAACCTTAAAAAGCAATCAGTGCTGTAGTAGGAGGGGAGAACCCCTGGTAAGCCTCTGAGGAAAAGAAAAAACCCAGGAGGGCTTCTTTAATCACAAGGAAGAGGAGCAATTCTAACTCAGCAGCAGCAGAGGCTCCCTGTGGCTTTTCAAAATATTATCATTTGGATCTGCTTGTCCCTCTGCTCTTGTACCCTGTTTAAAGATGCCAGGCTTCATCCATATTTATATTCCTCCCAGCGGGGAGCATAATCCTGACGGGCAGATTCCAGGGACTAGGGGCTGGCAGAGCCTCCCTGAGCTCACAGAGCTGTGCAGCAGAAAAGTCTGCCGAGAGGAGTCCCTGGAAGGTCTCCTTACCAGAGTCTTGGCTGCTGGGCCAGGTTAGGGCCACAGGCCAGGGCCTTCTCTAATTCTTCAAGGCCAACCTCAGGGTCACACATGCTCTCCTTTGCTCTGACCTTGACCTTCCCTGAGGAGGTACTTGAAACCAAGCCAGTTCCGTCATGTCTGCAAAGTCCGCATGTTTCAGAGAGCCTCTTGCATAGACCTGGACCGACTCTTCTTCTTGGCTATTCCTACTGAATGAATACATAAAGTGCTTGGAACCATGCCTTGCTTACAGACGCCCTCCATAAGTTTCCTCTTCTCATTGTGTTGTTATTGTTAACCCCCAGCAGACAGTGGGCTTCGGGATTTGGGGAGATCTGTCCCTCCCGTGTTCTACCCTGGCCTTTGTGCCAGTAATTGCCACACAAGTCATCACACACCCAGCCAGAGCATCTTGGATTTTGACTCAAACCTCCACCCCTCCTACTTCTCCATCTTCATCTTTGATCCACTCTGGCTGCTAACACCTACCCTCATTTTTACCCTCCCCGAATGTGAGGAGGAGGGCTGGACCTAGGTCTACCCTCCCCCACCCGCAGAGTAGGGCATGCCTCTCTGGTGGGGATGAAGGTTAGCCCAAAGGAAGTGTTACTAAAAGATGATCAAGAATATATCTCCATTGACTGGCTTCATACAAAGCTCTATAAATAAATACTAAAGTATTAATCTCCACATTATTTTGGTACATAATTATCTGTTCTACTGTCCTTTTCTTTGCCACTGCTTCTGGTTTCAGGAAAATGAGCAGGATAAGGGTTTTGGGGGAGGGTAACTAACCCAAAATAATGTAAACTATGCCACTGACCCTTCATTCCAGCTTATCATCTTGACCTTCTCTGACCTCCAGGCTGAAAGGAACTAGCTACAGTACCTGTTCCCCAGGCTATTTACTGTGCTGGGTCGCAAATGACTTCTTCAAAGTAAAGGGAGGCTCTGGATAGGCGGCCCCCTTCCCAGGTCAGCCACAGCAAGTTGGGGCAAACTGGGTTGGCTCCATTCTCCCTTTCAAATAATAGGCCATTCAGTGTTGGGGAGAGAAATGAGTCAGCATCCCCAGGGCCCTTCCAGCACTCGGCCCAGGGCCCAGACGGCTGCCAGCTGGGCAGCCCATTTCAAACAGTCATTAGCGGGAGTGCCACAGCCGACTTGAGCAAAGCCAGGCCCCTCTCTCCCTGCGAACCCTAGACGGGCACATACGTCTGCATGAAAATGAAACGGTTTCACCGTCCACAGCACTGTTCCACTCAGAAGGAACAAGCTTTATTTCTCCTAAAACTTGGCTTCCCTTGACTAGCCCAATGAAAAACGATGTGACGTTACAGAAATCATCCGCTAAGGGAAATGAACCCAAGCTCAGTGAAAGACGTTTTGCTGCTTTTTCAAAGCACATCAGTCAACCTGTCTTCTAAGCAAAATAGAATTTTGCTCTCAGGCAAAGCCAGTAATTATTTCAATTAGCAATTGTATTAGATGTAGAAGGCAATGAGGAATAAAGATGCTGGACCCAGACCAATGATTTACTACATGTGCTTCTCATGCCTGTCCCAGCTAAGGCGGTGAATAAACACAGGGTGGCTGTTGGATGATGGGGCTCCCCCCTGCACCCCTGTGGACTGAATCACAATTCATCACTCGCTGCCTGATGAAGAGACAGCACAGTCCTGAGACCACACAGACGCGAAATGCCAGCAGTGCCCGGTGCACCCTCGGTGCAGGGCCGCCCTGGGTGCACAGGGACCCTTACAGAAAATGGAGAACCACAAGGTTGTGCAGCTGTTAGCAAAACAATACTTTATAGATATGTTTGGCTCTGTCGCTGAAACGAAACAAGAAAATTTCAAGGATTTAGAGTATTTTTATTCAACATCTTTTTAGGCCATTCTTTTTATTTTAAATATATGCGTTTCTAGGATGGGAGGAAGGAAAAGAGAGGGGCGGGAGGTAGAGCGAGAGCAAGCACTGCCTTGTCCTGGGAAGACAGACCAGACGGGGTTAATGTGGCAGAAGAGACGGAGGCAGCTGATAGTCTTTTCTGCACAGAAGGCACATTTGAAGCTTCTGCTTTGATTAGTGCCTCTCTGTGTTGTCTGAAAAGTCTATCACTAAAGCAGAAACTGACAGTACTTCAACAAGTAATTGACAAATCCGTGATCAGAGTGGAGGATTTAGCACATTTTTCTTAGTCATTGATAGATCAAGCAGCCAAAATATTCAGTAAAGTCGGAAAGATTTGAACAACATGATTAACAAGTTTGAGGTACAGGACTTTGCGTATAGAGAGCACTGCACTCCAGCTTTGGTGAATGCACATTGTTTCCCAAAATCACAGGTTGCACTTATGGAAACTGGTGATGCATCAGGGCAACACGCAATTAAAACCTCAACAAATTCCAAAGACTCAGTATAGAAGACTGCATACAATTAAGTTAGAAATCAGTGAAAATTATAAGTTAAACCCTCCATACATTTTGAAATTTAAAAGCACATTACTTAAAAATCCAGGGACAGAAAGTCTGTGGCTGCCAGGGGCTGGGCGGAGGGTGTGGGGTTTTCTCCCCAGGTAATGAAAACGCGTTGGGACGAGACGGAGGGGACGGTGGGACGACACTGGGAGTGCACTAAATCCCACACTTCAGTGCAGTTAGCTTCACGTTGCATGAACTTCACCTCAATTTTAAAAAGTGCTTCTATCTCTGTGTTTAAGTCCTAATCTGTGGGTTTGTGGGTATGTAGTTTGTGAAACTTTCTCAAGCTATACACTATGACATAGGCACATTTCTCTATTGCATGTAAATATGTTTACATTTTCTATATTATGGCTCAATAAAGAGTTTAAAGCTTAAAGCTCATAACTTAACTCATAGGTCAAAAAGAAAAAATATATCATAAGTAGGAAAAACAAGAACTACATGATAACTACACTCAAAATTTATGGTATGCAGGGAATTCATTGAGATCTAGGGAAATCAGCTGTAACAGAGGATGATAAATTGTCCAAGGTATATGTAAAAAGAAATTTACTTCTTTAAATGTTTATTTGTGAAAAAAGGTTTAAAATTAATAAGTTAAGCATGAAACATAAGGTAAAAACAAAAAAAAAGAAGGGAGCAATAAAATAACAAAATGTCCTCAAATAAAGTAAAAAGGAGAAAATAATCTTAACTTAAAGAAACAGATAATAGATACGATAAAGATGATCAACAAAATAATCTTAAATTAAAGAAACAGATAATAGATACAGTAAAGATGATTGACAAAATAATCTTAAATTAAAGAAACAGATAATAGATACAGTAAAGATGATTGACAAAATAATCTTAAATTAAAGAAACAGATAATAGACACAGTAAAGATGATCGACAAAATCGAAAACCAGGTTTTGGAAGAGACTAATCCCTGGAAAGACGGAATAAGGAAATAAGGTACATAGAGAGAGGAGGCCCAAATAATATTAAGAATAAAGAAGGAAAATATAAAAAGATAAAAGAGATAATAGAAATATTAGATGCAAAACCTATGCCAATAAGTTTGAACATGTGCATTCTAAATGGAAATATTCCTAGAAAAATATAAATTCTCAAAATTGACTAAAAAAGAAATGGAAAGCCAACATAACCAGCAGTGAAAAAATCTCCCCATAAAAGAAATCCAAGGCTTTGAGAGTTACATCTGCGTGTTTACAAAACGTTTCAATTACAGCCTCAATATGTTTAACCAATTGAACAGATTATAACCAATATGTGAAGTAAGCAGGATTCGTGGGCTATAACCAAGCAAGTCACTACATTTTTGTCTCTGACCGTCCCTTTAAATCTTCTCAGTGAAGGTACTCCCTCCCTGCCACTGGGTGGGAACTCAGGCAAGCCCCTTGACATTGATGGTTACTACAGAGTAATAAAAATGCCTACATTTGCTTTTAGACATAAACTCAGACTCAAATTAGTGATGTAAATGTCCAGTTAAATGTAATAAGCAAGGCTTTCGATTTAAATGTTGAGACCTCTCCACCTTCTCTTCCCCCAACCAGGGCTGTGGCAGGCTGGCCACCTGTCTGGAGGGAGGAAATGGAGTTAGCTTCTTCTCTTTTTCTCTCCCATCTTCTCCATCATCCCTCCCCCCGCCATCCATCAGGGCCCAGTCAGGAGGCAGAAAACACGCCAGTTATTTGAGGACAAATTTAATATAAAGGATTATTAACTAAATATAAATTTACTAACCAGGTGGCTCAGGAGATGATCAACAAAAGTTCCCCCCCAAAGGTTGCAAAAACAAACTATTATTAACCAAATCCAGCAGACTATGAAAAAGCTAATCCATCATACTAAGTTGGGTTTATCTCAGGAGTGAAAAAATGGATTAACATTATAAAAATAATTCATGTAATCCATTACATTAACAGACTAGAAAAGCCAAACCACTTGGTCATCTCAAAAGGTGCAGAAAAATAACTTGAGAAAAGCAAACTAATTTGTGATAGAAACTCTGAAAATAACAATTAAGAATGTAACTTCTTTAATAGGATAAAGCTCAAAATGAAAACTCATGACAGATATTATTAATAGTAAAACTTACAAGCATTCCCTTTAAAATCAGGAATAAGTTGATGATACCTAATATCATCATTCTATTCAACATTATTCTCATGATTCTTGTCAGTAAAATTTAAAAAGAAAAATAAATAAAAGGCATACAAATATGAAAGAAAGGAATAAAATTATTATTATTAGCAGATGATATAATTGCCTATAGAGAATATCCAAAAGAATCTGTAGTCAAATTACTAGAGTTAAGAAAATAAATTAGCAAAGTGGCTTAGTATACAAAAACCAGTTGTGTTTCTATATAGCATATGTTTAATATAATTTAAAAATATATATCACTATAATAGGAACAAAGCTGTAATAAAATAAGGGCAAGACCTTAATGGAGAAAAACTTTATTGAAAAATGTTAAAGAAGACCTAAACTACCAGAGAGATATAGTATATTCATATATAGAAGGACTCAACATCATAAATGTCAACTGTCCCCAAATTCAATGCAATTTCAACCAATATCTCAAAAGTTTATCTTAGACCTTAATAATCTGACTCCAAAACTTACATGGGTGGGCAAAGGCCCGGGAATAATCAAGATACTCTTGAGGAATAAGAACAAGGTGTGTATTTGTGATGGGGTAGAAGGGGATTGCCCTGAAAAATAGCAATATTGATATATATGTGCATATAACACAACGTAGTATTGAAACAGGGAGACGCAAATAGACCAAAGGAAAGAACAGTGAGCCCATAAAGGGATTCATGAAAATATGAAGGCTGACCCGCTGGCACTGTAGGGCATTGGATGTGTGTGTGACTGGGGATCAATTGTTCAGTAGATAGTGTGGGAACAAGAGTTTATCCATATTGGGAAAAAATGATATTCTGTTCATTCCTCACACCACGTATACAATAAAATCAGGGTGAAATAACAACTTAAACGTGAAAGGAAAAACTTTAAAAATTGTATATGTCAATAATTGTATGATTTGGGATAAGGAGTATTTTCTAAACAAGACCCAGAAAATATAAACCATAAAGGAAAAGATGGATAACTTAGAAAAATTTGAATTATGAGTTTACTTTTATTAAAAAAACACCATAAACAGAGATAAGCCAAAAACTTGGAGGACATATTTGCCATGCCTATAATTAACAAAAGATTAATATACAGAATTCATGAAGAACTCCTAAAAATAAGTAAGAAAAATCCCTCCCCCACCAAAAAAAAAAAAAAAAAAGAAAAGAAAAAGGGAATAAGCAACAAGAATGAAAAAGCTTTTCACAGAAGAGGACACATGAACAGCCAATCAGTCTACAAAATGTAGCTTAATTTGTCAGTAATCAAGCAAAAGCAAAATAAAATCACAAGCAGATTTGATGTCTGACAACTTTAAGTGTGGGAGCAACCGAGGTACAATGAATGGGGTCTCCTAAATACTAGTGATGGGTGACAACAGTCACTTTGCAAAATAATTGGCCATGATCTAGTACAGTTGAGAAGGCTATTTCCTCTGCCTCCCAGAAGGGCGCCTTAGGAAAACCCTTGCACGTGAGCACCAGATGATGTGTCTGAGGCAGCACTGTTTCTGTCAACAAACAACTCAACACCCTCAAATGTTCACCAACAGCAGAATGGACAAATCAATTGTGGTACATTCATAAAATAGCTGTAATCATGCAAATGAATCAACTACGTAATTGAGTCTCAGAAACAGAATGTTGAGAGGAAAAGAATACATGAAATATGATATTTTAATAAATTTGGGAAACAAGCAAGAAAAGCAATGACAGCAAAACGAAGGTAAGGCTAGGTTTCAAGGCACTGGTTACCGTTCGGGGCAGGGGGGCGGGGGGAGGGGCGGTGACAGCAAGGATCTCAGGTGGCGCTGCCAGACAAAATTCGGGGGCCCAGACAGCTTTGCTATTTGAACAATAAACAAGGTTTTCAGTATAAGTATGTCCCAGATCTTGCATGGGGCATACTGAAATGAAAACTTACTTGTTATTCATCTGAAATTTAAAGTTACTGGGGCGTATTTCTTTCATTGTTGTTTGTTTTGGGCTAAATCTGGCCACTCACCGGGAGCTTCACTGATATTTAGAACGTTCTGTTTCCTAAGTTGGGTGGTGGGCGCAGGCTGCTCCTTTTGTTGTTTTACTTCAAAGACAAACAAGCAAACAAACGTTAAAGCAAGTCTGTCATTGTTTAAAATTCTACTTGGTGGATCCAAAGCTTTTGCTAAAACAGCAACAGCTGTGGGCTGGCCTGGGGTGTCAGGTGCCGGTCCTCCCTGGCCACCCGGGGACGGGTCCCATCGCTTGTGGCTGGGCTTTCATGCAGCCACTGTGGAAAGCTGTATGGTGTTACCTCAGAAAATGAAAAACGGAACTGCCTCGAGCACTGTGGGTGGGAATTGCCACTGACCTTCAATATTTGTATTAGTTTCAGGGGCACAGCATAGCGGACAAGCATATACTTTACAAAGTGGTCGTTCAGGGTGGGGCAAGAGTAGGCTTACAGTTGTGAGCATGACAAGTGTGAAACACAGTTTATTCTCGTTATTACTTATTAATTATTGTATTATTTTCCATACAAACAACTCTCCATCTATTTTCCCCCACCCTCTATATTTTAAGATCATCGTCAAGTCTCTTTTTAGGTTTTTCCTTATTTAAAATCATTTTTGTTTCTTTAGAGATTTTTCATGGTTTCCAGGTTACAGGCCGTAAGCCACTTGCTGTGACCCCTCTGAGGACTGACAGTGGTGAAGTTAAGGCCAGCGTTCTGTCCGCCAGGCCAGGACCTGACCAGTGGGCCAACTTGGAAGCAAATTGAAATTTTAGGACCAACAGCCACACACACAAAGAAACCAATGACACCGGCATCAATGAATGGGAAGTGGAGTACTAAAACCGGAGTTGGCTACCGCTCCAAAGTGACCATTCTGTGGTTTTCTCTGTGGGGACAGAGTTGATTCCTCCGATTAAACTAATAAAGAAGGAGATAATCAAACTCTTGCCTGAATGCGACACTTAACGGCTCTGCCTTGGGGAGGAGAGGCAGGGATGAGCAGAGTAGAGCTTTGATGGAACTCAGAGTGTTATCTGTTGGGTCACTGGAGGACTTGGGAGCTGATGTTCCTCCCCGCGAAGGAACACTGCCACCTGAGGCCGTCTCACGGCCCAGACGGCCTTCACGCTGCCCCCACGCTGATTCATCTCTGCGGACCGCCTCCCTGGCCCTGTTCCGGAAGGATGGCATAGTTAGAAAGTTTCTTTTATGTTTTTTCTACTAAATGTGAGCTTTTTGGTGCCCTTGTGTGGGTTTGAGGCAGTAAAAGCTATTCAGAAGTTAGTGTAGCTTTTAAAAATTAATATTTAATTTATTAAAGTAACAGATTAAAAAATCCTTTTTCCTGAAGCTTTTAAGTTCTCCATCAAATCTTATTGTTCCTTGTATATTACATAGAGCTTGCCATATTTTTTATAACTATGTTAAAGGGCCTTTGATTAATATGTGATCCTATTTCTGAGCTTAATGAAGTTAATACCTTCAAACATTTTATTATTATTATTTTTTTTTATCCTCACCTGAGGACATGCTTGTTGGTTTTAGAGAGAGGGCAAGGGAGAGAGAGGAAGAGTGAGAAACATCGATCAGTTGCCTCTCATACATGCCCCAACTGGAGGTCGAACCCATAAGCTTTTGGTGTACGGGCCGATGCTCAACCAATTGAGCCACCTGGCCAGGGCATAACTTCAAGCATTTTAAATTGCATTGATAAATCGATATATTCTATTTTTATTTTTCATTACTTCAATGTTTTGATGGAACTAACATAACTTCTTGAGTACTCAAATAACACAGAAAACTAAAAAAAAAAATCAAACTTACAAATAGGGTTAACCTTAGCTTATTTCAAATATTTCAATACTGTACATAAACTTTAAAAAATGTAACTTAAAAATCTAAAGCAATTATTCACCCATTATAAATTGGGGTTTAAAAATATGTTAATTTTAATATTAGGCCAAATTGTCTTAAACATTACAGGCACATGAAATACCAAATATGTGCTTCTCCTTGACACGAAATATTAATAAACAACAGGTTGATTCCTTAAACACATCAGTACTTAAATCTAAACAAGCCTGGGGTTGAGTGTGTTGCTTAAGGACTATACAGGCTTATTAGGGCTGCTGTAAGAAATTACTATAAACTGGCTGGTTTAAAACAGCAGATATTCATTCTTTCACAGCTCTGCAGGCTGGAAGTCTGAGATCCAGGTGTCGGCAGGGCTCTGTTCCCTCTGGAGGCTCGAGAGGCGACTCCTCTCTCTCTTCCCGCTCTGGTGGCTGCAGCTTTCCATGGCTTCCTTTGCTTGTGGCCACCTCGCTCCAATCTCTGCCTCCATTCTCCTGTCACTGTCTCCATGCGTCTCTCCTCCCATCTCTTTGAAGAACATTTGTCATTGGATTTAGAACCCATTTGGGTAATCCAGACAGGCTGATCTTACCTTAAGATCCTTAGTTTTATTGCATCTGCAAAAACCATTTGTCCAAATAAGGTAAGATGAATAGGTTCCAGGGATTTGGATATGGAGGTATCTTTTGGGGGAGGGGCCACCATCCAACCCACCCCAAAGTGCCAAGAGTGAGGTGGGTTGCAGTTTAGATGGGGTGGTCAGGGCAGATCAAATGGAGGAGATTTTTTAAAATTAATTATTATTTACCGGCTTTATTGGGGTTACATTGGTTAATTAAATAGTATGTTGTGTTGTGTGTTCACCACCCAGAGTCTAGTCTCCTTCTGACACCATCTGTGCCCCTTTACCCTCTTCACCTGCTCCCACCCCTCTCCCTCTGGTGATCACCATACTGTTGTCTGTGCCTATGAGGTTTTTTTTCCTTAATTCCTTCTATCTCACCCAGCCCCCCACTCCCACCCCCCCTGAAGCTGTCAGTCTGTTTTCTGTGAGTCTGTTCCTGTTTTGTTTGTTTGTTTTGTTTTGTTCATTAGTTTCCACATATAGTTGAAATCGTATGGTATTTGTCTTCCTCTGACTATTGTATTTCACTTAGCATAATACCCTCTAGGTCCATCTATGTTGCTGTGAAAGGTAAGACTTCCTTCTTTTTTAGATATTTGAGTAAAGCCTTCAAGGAGGTGAGGGAGTGAGCTATATATAGATATAAGGGGAGATAGCATTTCAAGCCAAGGAACCAACAGTGCTAAGGCCCTGAGGTAGAAGCATCCCTGACATGCACAAGGACAAGCAAGAGGACAAGGTAGCTGGAGGGACGGGAGTGAGGGGAGACAGATGGGAAAGAGGTAGAGAGGTGATGGTGTAGATCATGAAGGTTGCTGGCATCACTTTAATAAGGTGGAAGGCCATTGCAAGTTTAAGTGCAGAGGGGTGACATGCTTTGACTTGGGTTTTAAATGGATCACTCTGACTACAGTGTGGAGAATAGACTGTAGGAGGAGAAGCATAGAAGAAGCAGGGAGGTGAATTAGATGGTGTTTAGGAATCCAGGCAAGAGATGAAGGTGGCCCAGATCAGGAGTTGCCACTGGGGCTGGTAAAAAGTGGTTGGATTCTGTTTTCATGTTGAAAAGAGCTAAGACAATTGTTGACCTATCGCATGTGGGGTGTAAGGAAGAGAGAAGTGAAGGGAGACACACTGTGACCTGAGCCAACTACAAACTGAAGGAAGGTGCCCCCATCAGCTGAGATGGGCAGGACTGGGAGTAGAGTGGGTGTGAGGTGGCAGGGAACAAATACTAGATATTCGAGGGGAATTTTCTATATCTGAGTTTAGACTTTGAGAGGTCTCGACTACAGATCTAAATTGGGAGTTGTCACCGCATATAATAGATGGTGTTCAGAGCCATGTGACTTGAGGAGGTGAGCAAGAGAGAAAAGGTGGATGGAAGAGAGAACTGGACCACTGGCAGAACCCTCCAGCATGGAAAGCCAGGGAGAACAAAACCAGCAAAGGGACTGAGAAGTGGCAGCTGAGACAATGTGGTGTCCTGGAAGCCAATGAGCTGCATCCTTTAAGGGGTAAAAGTCTGTGTTTAACTCTGGAACATCCGTCATGGGACCACAGCAAGCCTCTCAGTCCAGGTGATACCTGTCACGGCCTGCCCAGTTCCCCCCAGCTCTTCTGTGCTAACAGAACATCTTTTGTCTTTCTGCATAGACTTCTGCAGGGGAATCAAATGGATTTTAGTAATTAAGGAAATGAAATCAAGAGATGCACCTAAGATAGCAATAATAATTTTAAAATGTATGCCTACGACTAATTCACATATTCTCCATAAAATGTGCACTTTGGATGCAAATGCCCTTGTGGTCATTGGTTCTGAGGAAAATTCCAGTGGGTTCCATGGCAACAGTAAATGTGACACCATACCCTGCAAGGTGTGCAAAGGTTATCCAGATGGCACTTCTGGACAGTCACAAATCTGGTCGTGCATTTGGACAGTGTGGGCAACCCCTGAGTTAGCAACTCCTTCTTCCTCCATGAGAATCCACTAGAAGAGCCTTAGTCACTAGCACGAGGTCTTTTGAGCCCATCTCGCTCTTCTTGGTATCGTTCTCAGTGCCCAGCACACCGTCTGCCTCAGGGTAGATACTCTACGAAGGTTTGCCCAGTGAATGAATGAGTGGTGCCAGCTGCATTAATGAACTACTTGAACTAAAAAGACTTTCTTGGCCAGAAACTGAAACTCAAATAAGTATAAAAATTATACTTGAAAGCTACCTTTTCTGTTGAGTTTATTACATACTTTTAGATTGGAGCATTGAATTTTTTTTTCTATAAATAAAAACTTGCAAGTATAGGCTTTCTTCCATAGGGCAGGCAAGATACTTTCCACCTTATTTGGACCACATATATTTCCAAAAGGCACATCCAGGCAACAGCGGCAGGGGTGGGGGAGCGGAATGCAGTTTTCTAACCAGCACTACTATTGAGGAGAGATGCTATTTTATTCTCCGTCTCTCTTTTTTTTGCTATCATTTCAGGATTTATGGTTTTCCATATTCTCAAAGTGAAAACGAAACAAAAAAATCTCTGTGAGAAAGCAAGCAAACTGGTATTATCACTGTGTCCACCACCCAGGTGCATGTGAGAAGTCGCTGGTGGCTGAAGAGACATAAGACAGAATTACTTGCAAACCAGTCAAAAGGAGCATTTCAGGAGCAGCGCCTTGTTAGATGTGTAATCAACAGTCTCCTTGGGGTCTCTTTCCGTGGGGGAAGCTGGGAGATAAAGATTCAATTGGTCAATGTGTTCTAGTTTTTCATATAATTCTTTGCTGTCTCCAGAATTTTTTTCAGCACTCAAACACCCAGTTATAAGGTTGATTGGCTTGAAAGACAAATAAAATAAAACACAGTAGCCTTCTTTATCATTAACTACTAGCTATTTATTAGGAGCAGTTCTGTGTCGGGATATCGACCCTGAGATTAAAGCTAGAGAAATACAGATTCTAAGATTCTGTGGACACATAAAGCTCCCCAGCCATGGTGACACATGATAATGACATCATACTCAGAGGCCATCATTTATCTCAGTGGAGCCCCAGAGCTATCACTTTAAAAAAATAATGAATTGTATAAACAATGCAGGGGACATTTGCTTAGCAGTTTGGCAATAGAGCTTCCTTGGGCCCCAAGTATTGGGTTGGGCAGAAAGTTCATCTAGTTTTTCCCGTAAGATGGCTCTAGTAGCGCTTAGTTGTCTTTAACTTCATTTGAAACAATTCTGTTAGATTGTAGTGTGAAGACTATCATATTAGCATGCATTTAAAAAACATTGAAATTGGTGAATTTTTGTGTAGCCATTTTAATGTTGAAGATGGAATATGCAGCATTTACACATATGATGTTTTATTTTTTCAAGAAAGGTAAAAACACAACTGAAACATGAAAACGATTTGTACAGTGTATGGAGAAAGTGCTGTGATTGATCGAACATGTCAAAAGTGGTTTGTGAAGTTTCGTGCTGGAGATTTCTCGCTAGATGATGTTCCACGGTCGGGTAGACCAGTTGAAGTTGATAGCAATCAAATCGAGACATTAATTGAGAACAATCAACATTATACCATGTGCAAGATAGCTGATATACTCAGAATATCCAAATCAATAAAGTTATTGGTGGGAATGAAAAATGTGTTGTTTATTTTATGGAAAAAACTAAGTGGACTTTTTGTCCAACAAAATATATTGACGGGCAGCCTCGCTCTCTGGCTAATGAAGACAGACACCATCCCAATCCATTTATTTGTTGGTTGGCTGGTTGAATCATTTGTTCCTTCATGTACTTCAACCCACTCGGCCACCAGAGTCATCCTTCTTCCTGAATATTCCTTGTACTCATCAGCTCTTTCTTGCCCCCCAGGCCTTTCTCCTCAAAGTATCCTTTGATTATTTTTTGGAATAAGTTGTCAATTTCTTGCTTTTCCTCTTCTCCTTCTGGCACCCCTATGATTCAAATATTGGTATGTTTGAAGTTGTCTCAGAGGCTCCTTAGCCTATCCTTGGTTCTTTGGATATTTTTTTTCTTATTGCTGTTCTGATTGAATGTTTTTTTCTTCTTATGTTCAAAATCATTGATTTGATTCTCAGCTTCATCTACTCCAGTGTTGGTTCCCTATAAATTTTTCTTTATTTCACTTAGTGTAACCTTCATTTCTGCCTGGGTCTTTTTTACACTGTTGAAGTACACAATGAGTCCCTTAAGTATCCTAATAACCAGTGTTTTGAACTCTGCATCTGATAGGTTGCTTATTTACATTTTGTTTAGTTCTTTTTCTGGAGTTTTGTTCTGTTCTTCCATTTGGGCCATGTTTCTTTGTCTCCTCATTTTGGCAGCCTCTCTGTGTTTGTTTCTATGTATAAGGTAGAGCTGTTTGATTCCCTGTCTTAGTAGCATGGCCTATTGTGGAAAAGCACACCAGTAAGTTGAATGGGGCAGAGCCTTAGGCAATACCAGGACAGGGCAACCCATGTGAACCAGGTTGATGGAGTCTCTGAAGGTGTCACCACTCTGTGATTCTGTGTGGGAGAGGGCTCAGAAAGGGGACAATACTGCCACCTGGCCTCTGGAGTTTTGTCAGGGAGGAAGCAGTCCCCTGGCACTTGTCCTGATGGCAGACACTTCAGTTTCTCCCCATATGCCACTGGTGCCCTTCCCGTTGCCACTCTGGTGCTGGAGCCCAGAGGGAGTGAGTCTGCATAAGACCTAAGTCTGTTGTAGGCCCTTTAGGAGGAGATGCCTGAGAATCCCCAACCCCCACTGGTTTTACAGCCAGAAGTTATGGGGACTTATCTTCCTGGCACTGGAACCCTGGGCTGGGTAGTCTGGTGTGGGGTGGGGATCTCTCACTCCCGCTGTATCTCTCCCGATTTTTATCCACCACACGTGGGTTAGGACCACCCATTCCGTGTATCCATGCATCTCCATCCGTCTCTGAATCTCCATCCCTCCTACCCATCTGGATCAATGTGGCTTCTTTAATTCCTTGGTTGTCATACTTCCATACAGCTCAATTCTCTGACAATTCTGGGTGATAGTTGTTTTGAAGTTTAGTTGTAATTTTTGATGTGGGTATGCAAGGAGGCGAGCCATGTTTACCTATGCCTCCAACTTGACCAGAGGTCCTTTACATATTTTTTAAAGAATTTTCACCCCTTATTCTAGAAATAGTTATATTATCTTCTACTCTTAGTAAGAGAAAAATTAATAGGGCCCATGTCTCAGAAAAGGGAAAGTCTCAGAAGCCAAGAAGACCCCTTCCCTTCCTTCTCCTTTTCCCCATGTGCTGGATGATCTATAGGCAGTTGTATTGCTGATCCTTTCTGTCCTCTCCCCTGAATTTAAAGGGTGGGAAGCCTGGGAACTATCCAGGGTTGGGCAAAAGTAGGATTATCGTTGTGAGTATGCAAAACAGTTTATTCTTGTATTATTAATTACTGTATTATTCTCCATATGAACAACTGAAACCTACTTTTGCCTCACCCTGTATTTCCTAGAATACAAAGCTAGCAAATATCCCCGTTTAGATTCTGTCAGTGGCCAACGATTACGAGAGAATGAGGAAGGTAGAAGGGACAAGAAGCCACCCATGCTGTTTCTGTAGCAACAAGCTGGAGATTTCACAGTGGCCTCTGGGCCTCCCTCCACTAGTTACCTGCCCCGGGAGGCCATTCCAGGAAGGTCCTGACCTATGTGGCAATACTTCCTTGAAAGTTAGCCGCAAATATGAGAGTGACCTATGAGCTCCCCTTATCTTTGCTCTTCTAGCATTTCCAACTGTTTCCTAAGAACCTACCTATTTTAAATACTTTCTTGCTTCAAGCTGATGACTGGTATGTCCCATTTCCTCATTTACACAAGCCTGTGCTCAGGCATCGCCTAAGTGAAGAACACAGCCCTAATGTAGGTGATCAGCTGCAGATCCCGGGCCCATAAATCATAAGCTGATTTTAACCCGAAAGGTCACACGTTTATGTGACTTCCTTTTCTTCCCCTAGGTTTTGGGAAAATTCTACACAGATCTAAAAAAACCAACACCAATATTAGCAATCTTTCATGTGATACCTTAAGGTTGGCTATATCACATGTCATCCTTAATATGTATGATGTGGTTATGCGAGGATATGAAAATATTAAGGATATTTCAGGATATGAAAATATCCTAAAAATATTAATATTTTCAGCTCCCTTTTACTTTGTTTCCCTTGTATTATTTGTATATATGTTTGATTTATGATTTCCCTAATCTTTTAAGGCAGGGAATTTTCATTTGTTTGTTCCCTAGCACCTAGGAAATGTTCAAATATGTTGATTAAGTTAAATGTAAAAATGTGTGTTTTTCTGTTTGCTTCGCTGGAGTAAACAGCAGCTTACACATTTTAAATTCAAGTTCACTTTAGCAAATCTAAGCAAATCACTGAGCCTCTTAGGTTCTCCGTTTTTGATCAGCCGTTCCATTTTATTCCAGAAAACCTTCCCCTTCTGATATTCATGATGGATTTACGAGCGCACATTTCACCCCTGTCTTAATCTCATAGATTTTAGGTGGTCTCCCTGGTTGATCCTTATGCACTAAAGCTTGAGAACCACTGCAAGCAATGAAAACAGAACTCCTTTTCTTTGAAATCCCTACCTACGCAAGGAGTGAAATTCAAAGAATTTAAAGACAGGGTTCTTTCTGGACTCACGTCTGGGAGGTGTTGTTTAGAATCACAGGATCTGGGTGCTGGAAAGGTCCTTACGGATCATTCAAAGTGAGACACTCATTAGCAAAATCAGCAATCAGATCTAGAGTTTCCTGGGCAGTTTAGGGCAGAACAGAAGTCAGAACCCAGCTATCCTGAAACTCCAGTGCCTTCTTTAAGATGGTTGTCACAGACATTTGTGTGAGTGGTGACCGAACAAACCTACGTGTGTCGGTCACACCGAGGCCGTGTGTACGGATTAGCAGTGTGCTGACAGGTAGCAGTGAAGTTCTAACAAAGTCTGTGCACTGGATGTTTTCCACTGGATGCAGTAAATGTCTTGAGGGGGGGATACCATTTTCTATTATGCACAGAGATGCGACATGGGCTTGTGACAGGCAGCTTCATCTTCAACACAACCCCAGGGTTAACAGAGAATGAGCAGACTCTAATTTTAATAACAAATACAATACAGATACAGTTTATGGAAATGTAAGTTATGCAAACTTGAAGTTGCTGATATAGAAAAATTTTATAAAGTTTCGGCATAAAATTGCAACCCTCTAACAGGCTGGCAAGAACTGTAAATTCCCAAGCTGGCTGACCCGACCCGGTGAACTGCACACCGGGTTCACGAGCGGCATGCAGAAGTGCCGCATTATATAGTATGACATGAACCACACGCTTACTGATGTGCGCTGGAGCCTTCCCATGTGACTTGAGTGACCACGTGGCTACTGTTAGCTCTATAAGCTCAGAAGTTATATGCAATAAAGCACTCTGAACCCCCAGCCACTGCCATTAGTAGTTTGCCATCTGCTAATTTGGGGGAGAGCAAACTCCAAACAGCACTGGAGAGGATGCTGTAAAAATAAAATATAGACTTAGCCCCCCCCTTCACAAAGCCCCCACAGCAACAGCATTTCCCATCCTAACATTCCTCTGTGATAACCAGTCTTTAATTATAAGTATTTTAAGTTATGCAGTGTGCTCAGGAGAGCACCCCTCACACAAAACGCATCCTCCCCTTAAAAATTCTTCATGTCCTAAATGATTCTAACCCCAGCTCCTAGGCTGAAAGACAATGTGGAAAACTGGAAGAAGCCCTAAGGGTTTGCAATTTAACATCACATTTAGTGGTCCACCAAGGGGATGTAGTTCTCTGCTAAGGTCCCAGAAGTCAGATTTGGTTTTTGTATGCTTTTTACTCTTTTTAGTGCATGGTGAAAGGCGTCATTGTGTAGAATGACGCTGTGGTTCTTTTTACCCCAGGCACTACCAAACTCGCCTTGAGTTTGCTGCTAAGTCACCTTCATGGGTGTCTCTACAGGGCTTGTTTTCATTATGCTTATTCATTCCATTAAAAAACGAGGGCCAAGCATTTTTATTGTCCCCTCCCTGAATGATTAGAGGATTAATGAGCTAATAAGCACAACACAGTTTCAACTTCATGAGGAAATCAGCCTACACACTAGGGGCAGGGCATGTGCTCCACTCTGTGTGGGGCGGCCTCAGCAGGTAAACAGAGCTGTCCCCCTCAACCCACAGCCTGAAGCCGATGCTGCTGACTGCGCCCCGTCCTTCGTCCCAAGCCATCCAACTGTGGGCTGCACACGTGCTCAGTATGGGTGAAGCAGGGGCACACAAATTTCTAATTTTGATTTTTATATAAAAAAGCATCCACGTGCTGATAGTGAGGGAAATTGGAGCTTTGATGGAGGCTTACGTTTAGTGTTGTTTTTCTTTGGAATTTCACCCACGGGGAGAGGGCGGTGTCATAATCATTCCAGCGCTTGGAGCTCCTAAAGGCTCTATGATGGCCCCAACTCCACCGCCCACTTTTAAAACAATTTCATCAAGAAATGTCAACGCTTTATTTCCAAAAATATCTTTCTTTCCAAGCAGGCAGTTTTCATGGAGGACTAAATTTTCCCACCAATACAGACTTAACAGAACACCTTGGACATATAAATCTAAGACCATTAAATCTCGTTTGGCTAGGGAGAAGCCCGGGCTTTGAGTTAAGAGCCGGTCTGAAAAGGTCTAAATCACATTTTCAGAACAATCTTCTCAATGGCCTGCAGATAAATTGGGGCCCTAGAACTGAGGGGAAACATTGTTTTGTTGTTGTTGTCCAACTAAAAGGGGGGGTGTTCTCTCTGGCCCTGTGACAATAGCCACTTATCGTTTCCACACACAAATGACTCCTCTACTCTTGCACCACCTGAGATATGTGTGTGCATGAAAACAAAAGCTCTATATTTGCACCCCGAGTTTCCACACTTGGATCCCCTCCAGACACCGCTCTGAATATGACACTCTGCTGCAGGGTACTAAAAACGGTGCTTTCTTCAAAATAAAACCTTTAAAGATCCCTTAGTAGCTATTTGGGGACTAAAATTCAATTTCAATTCCCCACCCTTTGGCCAGCTGTAGACTCAAAATGCTTACATAAAACAAAAAGAGTATGTACTTCATGGCAAATGCGATTTTTCTTCTGCAGTAAAAATCTGTGCTACAGCTACCACAAACTATATTTTTACTTAGAAAATACACCCAGCAATAATGCACCTCAAAAAAAGAGAAGTTTTTTTTAAATTTTATTTTATAGGTAGCTTTGATATAAGCTTCAAACAGACACACGTACTACACAGGGTTTGTAAAATCTACACCTTCAAACCACAATACTCTCTATTTTAGGACATTATATCTAAAAGCATGACTTTTATTCAAATACTTTTATTACAAGTAGTTCTTGCACATACATGTTACATCACAATAGCAAAAAAATGTAAACTTCTTTTGCAAACTACATAAATACTATCATATCTGCCTTGAAGTTATTGTTATTTTAAAATCAGAATATACTCTAAATGCTTTACACGGAAAGCTTTGGTCAGTAGCCTATGTGTATGAAACGTTTTGTTTTTTCTTGGTGACCTGCCTTTCGTGTTGCCCACTGAAGTCTTGGAAGGGGAAAAATTTTAAATAGGACCCCCATCAAAATTCAGTCTACAAGTAAGACAAGAACCAGAAGCATGTTCATAACCGTGGGAAAAATAGGAGATGTGAAAATTATTCCACATACTAACTCCGACAGGCCACCAGTGGTATGGAGGTACCTGAAAACAAGAACTTGAATCGAGCTCGTCTGTGATGCTATATGGAAGGACTTCGGCCCCCCTGTCAATATACCTTTTACTCTGCTAAATGTCTGTTTTCAAGTGAATCACCTCTTTCTCTTTTCTGTTAGAACACAACAGGCCATTTCTTCAGCTATAATCCTACACTTGGAAGTCTAGGTGGCCAGTGAGTTTATTTCATCAACACTGTCTTTGATGTCTTTAAATACAAATCTGAAATGTATAAATATAAGATGCATTCACACACTCATGCATAATCAGAGGGCCACAACAAGGGCTTTTTTTTGGCTTCAGGAAAAGTTTCAATGTTGACCTTTTTTGTTATTACTTTACAGTAAATACTTATCCTCAGAATGTTATGCTAAAAATCAAGTTTTACCTGGAGTTCTTGCCAATTTGTTATTCTGAGATTCCTATTGAATACCTAGCTACTGGCCATGGTTTCTTTGAGCAAAAAAAAAAAAAACAAAAACAAAAACCAAAAAAACACATCACTGCTGAAGCACTTTAAAAATTTTTAAATGCATGCAGAAAGAACTACATAGGCATTCCAAGCAGCTACATAAAGTGGCTCAAGTAACAGTATTATTTATTTTGGCCTAAGCCCTTTACCAACATCTTTTAAAACACAAAGAGAATGGCTACAAGATGGCAGCAGAGCCCAGGACGTGCGTCCAGGCAGCGGAGCTCCGAGCAGTTCACAGCACGGGCAGCGGGCAGGAATCCAGGGGGCTAGCTTCCCTCTTCCTGTGCATTTTCTCTTCATGCACGTAGTATCCTCCCTCCACTGCCCATGCTTTTAAACTATACAAAACAATTCTCTTTTTAATCTAGCAATGATTAATGCAGACCTCGAATAACACTGTACATGGACTTGGTTAGAGACAGGTTTTCTCAATCGCTTTCCCCAGTGAGGTTGGGCGGGCAGAGGGCACCCATGGTTTAGGAGCTGCTCTTGTTGCTGACCGTGTTTTGGCTGATACCATCTTCCGTGTACTGGCTGCCCGTATCGCTCCTGCTGAGGACTGTGGAGGTGATGCGGGAGGCCCGCCGCTCCGCGTTCTTCTGCGAGAAGCAGCAGATCATCTTCTTCATGGTGTTGTACATGTCCTCATCCTTGTAGGAGTAGATGACAGGGTTCATGAGGGAGTTGAGCAAGGCCAGCAGCAGGAACCAACTTTTCACGTGCTGCAGGCCGCACTCCTTACAATTCAGGCCGTCCAGCAGCAGAACGACCAGGCCCGGGGTCCAGCACACCACAAAGGCCCCTGGAAGGAGAAAAAAGCAAGCAACAGGTGCTCAGACCTCAGGCTGCTTATTTAGGTTCCTTCTGGCCCACCCTTCTGTCAGTGGCATCAAGGGACCTTAAGACTTTGTTTTGACAACTGCAAAGCAAACTTCCACCTTTCATCTGAGTGAGACCAGCACTTGTTAAAGGCAAACAGCTGAGAACCCCTTGACTCTTGCCACATTCTCTTCCACCTTATCTGCTTACTCAGGCCTGGTAATTAGGGGTCTATATTTACCTCCTGCTTACTAAGCACTACACATTCCTTATCTCATGGTTCGCAGAACCACAGTAGGAGGCCACTGCAGTCATTATCCAGGTTTTGCAAGTGAGAAAACCGAGGCCAAATCCAGGGCCTATGTGGGGAGGCCTCACACACTGAACCAAACACTCTGCTGTTCTCTAAATCAGATTTTCCAAATTCTTTCCTGAAAATAAGACATATTGCATCTCAGGCATTCTCCTAGTCTTTTAACTAAGTTGTCTACTCAAAAATTTTGTACTTTATAAATCCATGTTGGTGCTTAGTAAGCACTAACATACTCATAGGCCATCTGCTTAATAATCTTCTATAGACTGAGAGGTTTTTTTGGTCAGGAATAAATCTCTTTCATGACAAGAGAGATATGTGCTTGTTAGCTCATTTATTTATTTAGCACAATTTTAGCCCCAATTGCACACGAAAGGTCGTCTCTTATTCTCTGGCCATCTGATTATACTCAGCTTACCTCTAAACTTTCTGACATGTTTTTCCTAAAATACGAGACACAAGTTCCATATTCCCCTAGTCAGTCCTCATAACCTCCGATAACAGTGACTATACAGTACTTACTCTGAGCCAGGCCCTGGTCTAAGTGCTTTCCTTTAGTAACACCTAGAACCATACTATGAGGTAGGCAACATTAGCATCCCCAGGAAACTGAGGCACAAGAGAAGTTAAGCAACTTCTCTTAGCAAGCTATTTGATTCTCATGATCAAATAGCTTGTAAGGACCAGGTAATATTAAACCTAGGCAGTCTCTCACCATATGCCATGCTCCTGGTAGCTGTGTGACCTGTCTCCAACTGTGATGTGGTTGCTTTAACCCAAAGTCCTTATCGTGTCTAGATGCCCTTGTTTATCCATTTAATAAACATTCATTGTGAGCTTACAATGTGCCAGGAGCTGTACAAGACAGTCAATGAGGTGAAGCCTGTGCACTCCAGGCTAATGGGGGAGAGAGAATAAGCGAGCACATCTGCAAACCACACCACCAACTAGCTATTCTGACTGGTAAAATTAGTCCAGGACAGTATTCCTCTTGTTGCTTTATCTTCTTTCTGAGAGGTATAATAGGAAGCAAGTCAAGTGAAGAATTATAAAGAGTCAGTGCGAGGCCATTAAACCCCATGAGCTATGGGGCCAGACAGGACCATCCACTCAGCCCCTCCTCTTATGTGCTCCATGAAGGAGGCAATAAATCATTATCTGAGTCTCCATCCCCTCACTTATGAAACACGGATAATATCGCAACTGTGGAAGGTGGTTGTGAAGGTCGGGGGTGATGGACCGTGGTGCCCGGCAATGACTTGGGTTCACGAGCAGTGGCTACCTTGTGAAGCCAAAAGTAGATGTCTAGGAGGCACCAGAGGAGCTTAATTTTCTATTCCATAGCTGCAGCTCACCAGTGGCTTCCTGTTTTCTTCATCCTGTATTATTTTGGTGTGCCTGACATATATGAATAAAGAAGTGGACTTAGAGATAAGAGTCCAGAGATGTGGGTCCCAGCTCTTCACTCACTGACAAGTCTTGCGGACCCATGCCATTGGTCCGGGCTTCAGCTTCCTACGCTGCATGCCAATGGGGGACTTCAGCCTAGATCTGGGCTTTTTATAACTGTGGGTCAGGGCTCCTTAGTGGGTATACAATCGATGTAATGGGTTTGGACAAGTTTTTTTTCCCCCTTTAATTTAAGAAAGGAATGGAATAGAAATACTCATATTGTACTACATAGGCTAAGAGAGGTACTGTTTCATGAAACTTTTGTTTCAGTTTTACAAACTATATTTATGTGTATATTGGGTATGAAGTAAAACATTATTTCTTACTGTTGGGCCAAGTGAAAAAGCTTGAAAAATAATAGTCTAGATAAACTTTCAGGCTCCATTCAATTCCATGGTGGGCACTTCCGAACGTAACAGTGGCACTTTGGTTCTGTCTGCTGTTCCCAAGAGACGGTCCCATGTTGTCCAGAGGGAAGAACTAAATAAACCAGTCAGCAAAAGCCGTAGCTGCCAACTTTGATGACGAGTCCTTTCCATGTGAAATTGCATATTTCCAAAGAAATTCCTTTAGGAGTGTTTAAGGTCCTTGGCTAATGAGGGAAAATATTGACTAACTTTATACTTTGTTAAATATATGTGACAAAATTTAATAGAGTACTGTGTTTTTTGGACTATAAGACGCACCCCCCCAATTTGGGAGGAAAATGGGGGTGCATCTTATAGTCAGAATGTAGCTTACCTGGCTCACTGGGGAGGGGGAAGGGGTGGCGGTGGAGCAGGGTTTTTTCCCCTATTTTCCTCCTCTAAAACCTAGGTGCGTCTTACGGTTGGGCGCATCTTATAGTCCGAAAAATACAGTAAGTGACTTCCAAACCAATGGGGGGAGAAGACTGGAACTAGAGGAAAGGAGAAAAGACCTCAAATCCAAAAAAAAAAAGGAGGGCGGGGAGCAAAACAGAAAAGTAGGACAAATAAAGAACTAAATAAGATGCTGGAAACGAGTCCAACTATACTGAAAACCAAACTCAGCGCTAATTGTGGTATAGTTTTAAAAAGCTCATGAATCTGAACAATCTCAGGTCTCTCAGTGCATCTGTGTGTGGTAAAACCACGAGAAAAAGCAAGATGAACAAAAACTTTACGATAGGGTTATTTCTGGAGGAGAGAGGGGGCCACTGGGCTAGGGGCACACAGGGGACATCGGTGATGTTCTATTACATTGGGTGGCATGTACACAGGCATTTTAACATTTTTTAATTCTTTAAACTGTATGTGTATCTTCTATAATTTTGTTTGATACATTCCATACACATATACACATCAAAAAAGGATAAAAGTAAATTGACGATATGTTTTCCTAAAAACTGTTTTTTTAAAGGGATTTTAAAAAATCATAAAAGCTTTTTTCCCCTCCAGCATGTAGCTCTAGTTTGGATTAGTCAGAGAACTGAAACACTCTAAATTAATTTTCAAATCTATGCTCTATTTGTCACATGTGGTAATTCATATACATTTTCCCTTTGTATCGAATTACATAATTCATTCAGTCAGCACCTGACAAACTTCATTGAGCAATGATCACATGCTAGGCACTGTTCTAAGCAACTGATATGAATTAACCATTTAATCTTCATAGCAACCCTTGGAAATAGGTTTTAAATACATTTTAAACCTGAGGAAAGTGAAGCACAGAGAAGTTAGGTAATATGCTCAAAGCCACACAGTTCATAAGTGGAGAGCCAGGATTTGAACCCAGGCAACCTAGCACCAGAACCTGTGCTCCTGTCCGTGTGCTAGGCTGCTCAGCAGAGAGCCATAAAAGATCTTAGTGCTAAAGTGAGTGATGGAAGAGGGAGGAAGGGGAGGTACTTCTGGCCTTTAAAGTCTCATTCACAGTATGTCACATCTGACTGTGAAGCTGCATATATCACAATTAAGTCATTCTTTGGTTTGCTTACAGAAAGGTTTTCTGGTCATGGAAGGAAGGAAGGAAGTAAAGGGAAGGAGAAAGGGAAAAAGGAAGGAAAGGAGGGAGAGAAGAGCAAAAGAAAGAAAGGAAAGTGAAAAGGGGGAATGAAGAGAGAATTCCACCAAAAATATACACTGGCCACGGGAGTAAGAAGAGAAACACAGATCTGCTGACCTTTTCTTTACACTGCTTCCAAGAATGACAAAAGGCAAGTCTCCTTTGACAGAACAGCCCCAACACCCTAAGTGCTGAGCTAGAGACAGGGAGCTTCAGCGGTGTGGTCTGAGATGCTTGCACCCCGGCAGTAACTCGGGGAAACCACTTAGCTTCACGGCTCCCCCGCCCCACACTCCTCAGAGCCAAGGCACCGCTCAGCTAACAGCTCATTCTTTAGTGTTTTTACTATATTTCAGCAGCTAGATACGAGGCCGCCTAACACATTTCAAAGGAGAAGAATGTGTCAGGAATGGTTTGGCCTTGGGAAATTGTGATCTTGGAGAATTCTTGGAGGATGTGTGAAATGTCAGAAACAATACAAATGGGCTGTTTCTTAGAAAAGCAGCACATGATGGATCCTGGGAAATACAGATCAGCCTATCTCCCCTCAATTTCCAATAAATTTTGGAAGGAAAAGCTAAAACAATTTTTTTTAGTAGACTCAATGCTCAGACCACAAAAGCTGGAAACAAGCAGTTTTCAAAGAGAGCAAGCCAAGCCTGAGTCACATTTTAAAAAATCGGGCAACAACAAATAGGAGTGGAAATCAGGTGGTTTGTTTCTCTTGCAGAAGAAAGGGCTAAGGAAAGACGTGATTTGCCGTCACGTGGAAAGAGCAGTACAGACTTATCCTGGTCCAGTAGGTCCCCCTGAAACAAATGTAAAAGTACAAAGAGGCAGAATGTGGGTGTAAAACCTCTTTTAAGAAAATGAAGTCATTCAGGAGAGGAGCTGGCTGTTCAGAGGCTAGAAAGCCCGCATTGTGCAGGGTGCTTCCTCACCTGGATCATCCAGAGATGTTTTCCCAAACAAGAGGCAGGCAGTGGCTTCTGAATGCTTTTCCAGGTAGAAAATCGCTAAATTCTACAAAATTATGAGTTTCAACTTTACATAAAAATCAAACAAATTTGACCTGTTTCCCAAATTTAACTATAAGCCAGCACGGCTAAACACTGAGAAAGACGAATTCTCCGAGGTAGCAGATGCCAACCCTGAGTGGCCTACAAGGGGAGTTTCTTTAACAGTGCAGGTTCCCTGGCCCCACATCAGACCCTACAGTCACGATCTCTGGGGTGGGACATGGACTTTGCAGGACTCAACCATTTCTCCTTGCTAATTCCGAATGGTTTAATCAAGATAAACATATCAGCAAAATATAGACTCAGTATAGACCTATCAGAAAGTCATGGAAAAGAGAAAGGAGGCAGAATTCTTTAAAATTAAAAAAAAAAAAAAAAGCATCTCCCAAGATCAGTAACTTCAGCTTCCACTTGACAAGTGTTTGAGCACATCAAACACATAAATAAATGTACAAACACTAGCAGTGAAACTAGTCTACAGACAAGGCACAGGCAGACCTGCTCTGGCCTTTGCTGGCTCGCCAGTTCACCCCGTCAGGAAGGCCTTCCTACCTCCTAATCTAAGATCTCCTTTCCTTTCTAAGCTTAGCTCATATTCTGCCTCCTCCACCGGACCTCTCCCATCTGCCCAGCCCACAGTAACCATTACCGCCTTTCAACTCCTGCGGTTCTTTCCACCTACAACACCCATGTGGCACCGGGCACATCATCTGCTTGACTGCATGCTAACAAGCCCTGAGAGCTCGGGGCCATACAGTGCTCAGGGCTTTACACGTACCCATCTTTTACAACTCCCAGCCCTATGAGGTGACTACTCCTGTTATTACTCCAGTCTTCCATATGCTGGATTGGAAGATTAGAGTGGCTCAAGAGTTTGTTTTAGGTCCAAAAGCCAACAATCAGAAGGGTCATAATTTGAACCCAGGTCTGACTCGCCCAGACAACCTCTTGGGCATTGTGCTATACTGGAGGTAGTTGTAAATACGTATGTCCTTCTATTCCTCACACGCTAAGCTCTCTAGGCATGCAGGCTACACCTCATACCTGTCTGTATCCATAGACCTAAGAATGGAGCCCAAGGCCTGTAGTAGAGGAGATGAGTCAGGTGAACGGAACTGAAGTTTATTAAGTGCCCACACGGGGTCAGGTACTACAGCAGCTGTAGCACCTGCTAATGCACACAATGTATGGTCCCGCCTTTCAGGCGTTGACAGGCATGGAACCTAGCTGTGATGAGTCTGACTCCCGTCAGGAAGGTCTCAGGTAGAATGGCACTCAGATGAGCTACGTGCTGAAGGTAGAGAGTGGGTGTGCAGAGGTGAGAAACCGCATGGGGCATGGGGGGAGTCCAGATAGCTCAGGGTGGTTTTAATCAGGGTAGGTAATTGAGAAGTAAGATGATGAAGTCTAGGAGATGAACCTGGGTGAGATGTGGAAGGACCCTATGGACAATACTCAGGAGTTTGGATCTGTTACATAGATCAGACCCTGTAAGCCTTTTTCAAAATTTTTATTTATTTTTAGAGAAAGTGGAAGGGAGGGAGAAAGGGGGAGAGAAACATCAATATGTGGTTGCCTCTCACACACCCCCAACTGGGGACCTGGCCTGCAACCCAGGTATGTGTCCTGACTGGGAATCGAACTGGTGACCCTTTGGTTCACAGGCCAGAATTCAATCCACTGAGCCACACCAGCCAGGCCCCCCCACCTTTTTTTTTAAACCAGGAGTTTATCAAGGAATTAAGTGTGAATGTCCTCATGTATTCATTGTACACAATGGATTGACCTCTCTCCCTAGCTTCTAGAATGGTATGGTACGAGTTATACACCTTTCTTGGGAGGATTAAAGGAATTGCACTGAAAAGGCTAGATCAGAGGTTTTCATGCTCAGCTGCAACTCATTAAAGGGTTGTGAAATCAATTTTGCATGTGACTGGGTAGCATGTGGTTCTGACAACCAAGTGGGTGAGCCAGAGGAGGGGCAGGTTTGGAAGGAGAAAATGGTTCCGTTTTAGTCCTTGGGCACTCAGAGGACACGAGGCTCCTCCAGGCAGAGCTGTGGAGAAGGCAGCCACCCCGTGTGTCGAGACTCAGAGCCCCCCACGGAAACATTGACGGGACTCGTCGGCAGTAGGTGGGCCTGGCAGCCATATGTCCTCCCATTAATACGTATTTACTAAGCAACCACCTACCATGTGCCAGCTACTAAGAATGAATGTCTCCATGATGACTGCATTTGGATAACAATCCTCATTTCCTTCTATTGCCAAGTGGCGGGTTAGTTATATGGATAAGAAGCAATCATTTTTTTTTTCTATTTTAGTGATGTTCTATGTTCTGTCAGTACCTGTTTAAGAGATGCACTTATAGTGCAAATAGGTTACAAATGAGCTTTCCTCTAGTGAGTAAATAAACTAGCTTCAGTGCTCTACTCAAACCAATGTTATGAGTTCAATGTTAATTTTTAAAGTATAGTAAATCATATACTAGAATGTTCAATTAAGTACTGAAATGATGTTTAATGACTGCAATTTAAGTCAGAAACATCAACGGAAGAAAGGTCTAACACTTTGGAAGATACAATTGCACATGAAAATATTAGTAACAAGCAAAATAAAAGATCTTCCAAAGTCCCCAGTCAATATCATGTTTAAATAATCTATAACTGCTGCCCCCTTATTTGGAAGTTTTCAAAATATCTCAAACGATACCCTGGTTAATGCCTCATCTGCACAGCATAGGAAATAAGAAAGACTCTCAGTGCCTTGGGGAGCAAGGCCCCTCACTGGAATGTATTTCAGATAGTTCGGCATTCCTGGGATGTTAGTGAAGGATCCAGAGAAGGCCGAGGCTCCAAGGTGCCTGAAGCCTGTTCTTCAAGGCTCACACTTCTGTACTCCAACCAGTTAGCCATATTTTCCTCTGTTCAAAAATTCACACATGCAATTAGAAAGAAATCCTGACATCCGAGTGGCACACAAATAAAGCGTCCATACCAACAGCAGGCTCACACAGAACGGTTTCACTCTGGCACATGGACTACTCATTTCACCAAAGGGAAGGATGCATTTTAACTGTGTTCACTCTGTTATTCTTTGTGTTTAGTCCAGGAAAAAGCGGCAGGGCACAAGCAATAATGCTAACCTCGTCGGCCACAGGGCTGTCTGATTCACTGAAATAGAAAATTACAAGTCTACGTAAAAATCAGGTTGTGAACCTCATCTTAGGGAAGCTCTCTTCTTATTTGCAAAGAATTTTAAAACTGAAATTTGAAAGTAAATGGCTCTTGGTAAGAAGCATTACAATGTGTAAGTTATGCACTAATAGAATATTCAAGTGAAAATGCTCTTTCCATACTAAAGGATTTATTCAACTATTTAAAAATAACACTTCCACATGTGGTTTGCATTCAACTGCATACTCATTTACCCACAGTGTTTTAGAAGTCCAATAATTCAGAAATAGACTGTCACATGTGTGAAAGGAATGAAAATATATACCTTTAGTAAACCTGACTTATTTTTACTGTAGAAAATAAGACAACACGAAGACACTTCAAACAGATGATGAGCAGTTAAGCATTCCACAAATGATTCATTTGACACTATTGCTACCACTGCTGGACCTCTGGACTCTTGACAACTGGTTTTAGACACTTGTTTCAAATTTATGGTCGGCTTTGGGAAATTGAAAATGTTGGTGCCAAGTGGTTATGAGATAAAATTTAAAGCAGAGGCATAGCGGCTAGAACCACAACCTAGAGCTAATTCTAGTGGGTAACTCCAGGCAACAGCTGGAAGTCATAGAGTGTGTAAGAAAACACCATCTCCTCCTCTAGATTCCTCTTTAAGCATCGTAGGCACAAGCCAACAGTACCTTAGCACCTCATTAACTATTATTTCAAGGGATCTAAAGCATCTAAGAAAAGGTGTGAGGTCAGCTACGTGTGTTAGTACATTGCCTGGTATAATCTTCAGGACTGACAGACCCCCGCTAGCCTGCCCAACGCCCTGAAATTCTCACCGGAGTCGTTCCTTTGAATTAGGAAGGC
This sequence comes from Desmodus rotundus, assembly GCF_022682495.2. NCBI lineage: Eukaryota > Metazoa > Chordata > Mammalia > Chiroptera > Phyllostomidae > Desmodus > Desmodus rotundus. Next base: position 61,335,204 of record NC_071389.1, read on the forward strand.
CTCTGCTGCCCTTTGCCTAAAAACATTAACATATTAAGCTGTAAGCATGTAATATTTTATCACATCAACCGCCATTAGCACAGAGTAGGGTCCTGGGACAATGGAAAACGGGTTATCTTTGGTGGGGTTGAGAATTTTGAAAAGGGTTACAGCATAGGACACTGCAAGCTGACCTGAATAGGAGACAAGGTTCTGGACACCCAGATGGCACTAAGCACCATTCTAAGCTCAGAAGACAGGCACAGGAAGTAGCAGGACCTGGGAGCCTTGAGTTAGGGATAGTTGGGCCTGGAAGAGCGACGGCATTGTACGGCTCAGGAGCTACCAAGTCCTGACATAGTGGCCACCACTTTCCACCCCCCACGTGGCAGCAGCATTAACCCACGACACTCCCTGCTTCTGAACCCAGGTACAGCCTGGAGTCCTTCACAGAACAGTGCTCCATGTGGCTTCTAGCAATCAGTTGGAATTTGCCTTTGAAATGAACCACACTCCCCATCCTTGTATAGTACAAAGACCATAGGCTTGAGATCAAGCAGACCCTGTGCTGAAATCCTGGTTTTTGCTCATTGGACAAATCAATTCACCTTCCTGGGCCTCCCAGCATTTTCTTAGCTATTGAATGAGCATGTTGATAACGAACCAACTGAATTTTTGTGAGAATTTAATGAGACAGTATGTGGGGAGTGCCCGACACAGAAAACACAGCTTCCCAGCTAGTGCTGGTTACCTGCCCTGCTGTACTTCCTTCGACAATTTATGAACACATCTGGTAGGCTGCTTTCGTTGCTGTTGTGTGCCCACGTGTGCACACACACACAATTTGTTCCACTGTGTCCGATTTCTGTATGCATTCGGCTGCCCTGTTAGACTGACTCCTCAGGGGAGATCCCTTCCAGACCTTATTCAACTGGAGATACCCCGTGATTAGTCAAGTGCCAAACACATAGAAGGTACTGATACAAGCTTGTTAAACGAAGTAGGGGATCTTGATTCAAATCGACACCACTGGACTAGAGTTTGCTTTTTAAAAGTCCATTCTATTTCTCTGCTCCCAGTTTCTTCCTCTACACCTTAATGAGGCTGGACTGAATGACCTGCAAGCTTCCTTTTGATGATTCTGGGCTTCCCTTGCAGCCTCCTTCAGTCATGGCCAATGTGCAGGCCAGGCGGCTGAGCAGGAAGGCAGAAACAGACAGTCTGTACGGTGCCAAGAGAGGGAGAATTTGGGGGCAAATGTAAGATGCGCATCCCATGATTCCAGCAGAACCTGGTCTCTGGAGATGGGGCATGCAGAATGCTCTTAGATATTTGATCATTTATTCAACTAACATACAGACAGCACTTGTCAAGTGTCAGGCGCTGTGCTAATCACGGGAATAACACGACAAGGGACATAGAGGAGCTAATGCTGACCGTGCAGGGTGCACACAAGATACTCCAGTGCGTGCTGGTGTGGTCTCGGCAACGGGTAGAATTACCGGCCTCCACCGGGTCACCATGGATCGAGTTTTTAAAAGGATAGAAATGTTAAGAATAGCGGATACTATGACACTGTTTTCAATATAAACAATATTTTTGAAACAATGCTGAAATAACTGAAAACAATAATATTGAAATCAGTAATACTGATTGAAAATATTATTGAAAACAATCATAATATTATTAAAACAACTATTGAAAGCAATCATAATATTGGTATAAAAGGTATTCATAAAATCTTGTTGAGTTTACTAAAAAAGCTGACAAAATACTATGAATTGTAAGATCCCATTCTGATTAAAAAGAATAAATTAAGCATGTATTTGTGTGTGACCATGTATACACTTAGAAAAATCTCAAAACATATGCTCAAATATGCCAGCAGATATGGGCGGCATGGTCTCACCGATATGTCCTTCTTCCTTACATGCAACGAGTATGTCTTTAAAAAAACTAATAAGCTCTCACTAAAGCTATTTCTGTTTCTATTTTGGGAACAAGTACACTTGCGTGCACTAGATTTCTTCTGCAAGAAGCACCATAAAATTGATCCTATATAGCTGAGAAATGAGGAGGTCAAGGCTGCTTTTCCCAGTGAATCTCTTAAAGGCAATTTCTCTCCATTTTACTACAGGTAGTTCACTAAACAGAAAAATGCCCAGCAAGAATGTGAGAAAGTCATTTAATGGCAAAACCATGCCAGAACCCTTGAAGTGGAATCAGTAAAAATCAATTGTGTAAAACGTGAGGTGTGTTATTGCGATATTAATTTAAATTGTCCCTATTAGCTATACTAACATATTCATCACAAAAAGCACAAAGGTAAAGAAAAGGAAATATACTGTGCTATCTGTACGTGGAGCAAAAATGTCCCCAAGGATGGAGCCCTTCCCCCTCCCCAAGGAGCATAACTGTGGCCGGTCTCTACTTGAAAACAGGGGCCAGAGAGAGGGAAGCCCCCGCAGGTTACACACAATGGGCGTGAGGTTCGCTGGATTCCCTCATTTATCTATAATCGGCGAATGAGGGTCCACGCAATCCACTTCCCAGATAACTGAAGCTTAAAAACCTTTTAAACACAAGCCTGTCCTCCCTTCCTCATGAAGCGGAGCCTACTGATCAGACCTCTGCCTTTTCCTGATGGCTGTGTCCCCACCGGGAGCATCCGTCATCCCCAGAATGGGTGATACCACTTGTGCCCTCGTGACGGAGGTCACCAGCTGTCCCCAGTCAGCAGTCCCCGTGCCTCTGGCAAGCCCCCTGCCCTTCAGGGTGCTGCTTCTAAGGTGCTGCGGGCTTAGAGTTCAGTAAGGATGGCAGCTGAATCAGGTCAACAGAGCTCTGACGAATGACGTGGGGTGGGGGCAGCTTATTAAAAGGCTTTGAGACAACGATGTGTGCTCAGAGGACACTTTCCACCCTGGGGGTAGGTGCCAGAGATTGCTTTATAGATTCAGTAAATCCAGGGATGCCCAGGAAACACAATTCACATCTATACGGGCTGGTTTGAAGAATTTACTCCCATGAACCATGAAAACTAGCTCACCACCAATACATTTATTTTTTAAAAAAGCAAGCAAACAAAGTGGTTATTAAGACACATTTGTAACTCAGTTCCCAAGTTTCGTCTAAGTTCTGAAAACTGGTACAAGGACACAGGAAAACAGATTCACGTCTTTTTCCCATTTCAGGCCCTCCCTGGGAAAGCAGCTAGCAAGCATTGGACACACGCACGCTTGTGTGGGCACACTTTGTTGTGAGTGCACCCTGCTAATTCTTAAGTAGCCAGCTTCTCTAACACTCGTTTTGCACTGTTTTTGCTTTCTGCTGAGAGGGGGGAAATCCAAGGGACAGACATCTACAGTTTTAACTTGGCAGGTGTGGGAATCAGCACCATTCACATTCTGTAGCGGTATCTTCCACTTGTTATTTCTGATCTTGCCTAAGCCTTCCCTAAGCCGGCTGGAATTGGCATTTACCATAATTCGCTTTACAGGAATATAATGTGACACCGTCTTTGTTTTCTAAAGACTTTTTTTTGTTTACTTTGTAATATTCAAAGCACTGCTGGTAAGAACCTACTGCTCGAATGCCAAGGATATATCAATATTTACCGATTAACCTGTTACCCAGCAGCACGTTGGTGATAGAGGTGTGAACTTGGGCTTTTCTGACTCTCTTTTTCTCAGCCCCCTCGCTGCCCTGCTGCCACCCTTCCCCCCGCCCACGTCCTATTATTCTCAAATGCTCTTCTTTACCCAATTTTCTTCATTTTCTCTTTTTCTTTAGGAACTCTGCCTGTATCCTGTTTGTGATGATAACCCCGCCTAACTAACTTAGCAACCCCTTGAAACTTAAAGAGCATTCCCTCAATCCCGTTGTTCAGATTCTGTCCCAGGATTTCGTGCATCATCTAACAAATGTTTACTGAGCCCTTCTGAGGAGCCAATGATAGTGCCGGACACCCAGACCACAGGGGTAAACAAGTGACACAGGAGCTCTTTCCCCACTCCTGACTTCACCAGTTCCTTCTCACAGTTGAGGTCACAGCCCCACAAGGCCCTTGGGAGGGCTCCTCCTTGTGCCGCACAGCGCAGCAGCCGGGAGGGGCGGGCCGGCCAGTCTCTCCAACATACCCTGCTTGTTGGCCTCGGACCACGCTCTGCACTTGTTTATCGGGTGATTGGCTGTTGGGTTGATTTACTAATTCACATCACCCCAATCAGAAAGCAAGCATAAAAGTGGGAACTGTGCCCACTGATTTCACCTACCGACCACTTCCATGCATACAGTGCTTCCGAGTTCCCTTAGGGAAATTCTGATTCTAGGAGTCTGGAAGGGGGCAAAGGATCTGAATGTTATCTGTCCGTACTCAAGAGAAAGAAAACTACTGGTAAGACACGACCTAGTTAATAAGTTACTATAATGAACAAATTATGCAATCTGAAAAAGAATAACTATTATGTTATTTAGACACATATTCTTAGTTGGCTTTGAGTAAACTTTCTAAGTTTGATCGAAGAAATATGAGAGAATGGGTGGCTCAAGTCCATAGTAAGGATGAAAACACAGAAGAAGTAAGGTTGGAAAACACAAATAGAATGTGTGTAAAAGACGCCAGTGGAGGGAAGGATGGGCACTGAGAGCAGCAGAGGAGAGGCACGAAGGCAGCCCACAGGCACCCAGACATGAGAGACAAAAGGTTAAGCTCTAAACCAAAGTCTCCTTCAGGAGACCTTGCACTAGTTCCCAGACCTGCAACATCTTTACTGAAATCTGACTGAAGGTGATAACTTCTTAGCAGAAAGAATGTCACGAGAGCCAGAATGTGTAGAAAGACCCTATGCAATTCCCAGGGAGAAAAGTTCTCGGTCAAGGTCACTGTGTTCTCATGGCTGGGACATGTCTCCATTGTTCTGATTCTGTGCAAAAGGCAGCCTCTGATTGTGACTGGACTTGTCATGTATTGAGTATCCAAACCCCCTCGTAATTATATTTCCTTAGTCCAAATAACTATGTTGGCATTCTGGCTAATTACACATACACACACACCCACATACCCATACACACTTGCCATCTAGAGACAGGGCAGGCCAAAGGGAGGAAGGATGGAGGGAAATTAGTTCTGATGCCCACGCTTTATTCCCATTCTTCCCTCTGTTCCCTTCACTGCCTGGGGATCTTTTCCTCAATCTGTGAAGGCCAGCTCATTTGTTACCTTCTCTGTGAAGCTTTCCCCAGTCACTCGCCTCAGGTTGAGTCCACTGTTTCCCATTCCACACTTCCATGGCACTCGCTACATGCTTATGGTCAAATTAGACACCATTAGCGGATTAGCCCTCCACCTGGCAGCTAGACGGAGAGCATCTCAGGGCAGAAGTGCTGCCATATTCATCTTGGGGTCCCAACACCCGATGAGGGTTGTATGCTTAGTAGGGGGTTAATTTTCAAAAAAGCAGGGAAGGAAAACTGACATGTCACAGACAGGAAACACAGAGGTGATTAAATGTGACCCTTGCTGGGTTTTCATTTGGAAGGATTCACGCCGGTACACTGGTTTCAGACAGAACATTCCTCAAGCAACAGGCCACGATCTCTTTTCTATGCCATCGAGGCGAGTGCAAGGCCACAGCACCACAGGAGACCCACCTTACAAACGTCCTCACTGGCTATTTCTGCTCCCAAACTTTGGGGGCTGGTTGGTTGGAATTCCAAATACACTTCGCCATGAGCGCACCTGATAGATGGGGCCCTAAGTCATCCGTAAAAGCCTGTTCGCCCACGTTCCATTGATTACTTTATAGGCAATTCTGGACTCACAGCAATTTAATTTGCAGTGATTTTTCATTGATTTATTCTTGGTCAGTTACACCCTTTTTTACCATTGCTGAGATTTTAAATAACTTCCAACAGTCTCCTCCCAAACTGTGAGCCTTACCTTTTCCCACTACTTCCTGCAAAGGGTGTTCGAGGTCTCCATAAATTCTGATTATTTCCTCAAGACCCCTCAGTCCTTTCCCAGAACTCCACATACCTCTTATACTTCTGTACTTGAAAATAAATGAAATTAATCTTAAAACATACAATTGCTTACTCTATTTACCCTGTATAATTCATACACACACATGCACACACACTTTAAAGACACACCATGCTTCCTGTTACATACAAATATTTTATTCAGGGTTGATAAAACAGAGTATTAGTAAAAAATTTCCTTTAGAGAGAGGATGAACATTCCAGGCCGTTGGGTGGGAACACAGTTCCCTTTTAAGACATCATTTTTACTGAAAATTAGGTTGAACTTAGTCTCCTCCACTTTGCCCTGGCAACAGGCCGCGCGTTTCCCCACGCGGACTGCCGGTGCGAACAGCACTGCACCACTCTGACCGCCACGTCCTCCTCGGGCAAGGGGACCGTTTTCTCCCCACAGCCACCAACACGTTTACCAATCTCCGTCATACGCCTGGGAAAACAACACAGTTTAAGGGACAGTCCCTGCCTGGAGAGTATTTGTCCTGTAGTGTGGCAAAAAGGCACACACATAAAAATAACTATCGTTAGGGAGTAAATGACATCCATCAGGAGAATGGAATCAGCAAATGATAAAGTTAACTTGGAGAAGAAATTTCTACAGGTTGGGCGAGTGACGAAGAACTGAGGGAAAAGATGGGGCTTGAGGGGAGTCGGGAAAGAAATGCAGTAACTGAATCATTAGGTAGGAAGAACACTCTCAATTTGTCCCCTGATCCACCGGCTGAACACATGACATAGAAATATACCAGACACCTTTAGGATCATATGCCGCACCATGTGCTGTCGTCACAGCAAGCGGGGACAGCCCCGGGGCACATGTCACACAAAGGAGCTACAAACCATGTTATCACCGGTACCTGGGATGCCAAGGGCTCTCCTGCTGATTTGGGGAGATTTATTGTAATTTAGAACAGAAGAGTTTGAGGCTTTTCTTACAGTCCATGTGTTTCCCTTTTGGGTTAATCAAACATGTTTAAACCACATCATAGCAGAGTTTGAAAGAATCCACTGTTTAAATACCTTTCCTCTCCTAGCAATCAGATGAGATTAGTAAATTGAGATGTGTAAACAACAACACACAATTTGTTAATTGTTAATCAGTGAAGAAGAAACATCTAGAAATCATACATGTATAGACACTGAGAAAGATCATTCAAAGGTTAGAGTGTGTCTTTAAATTGGAGACCACCTATGTACCTTAGTCCAGGATGGCAGACAAACCAAACACCCTAGACTTAATAAGGGGCAAACAAACGGAGTCTAGGATACTGTCTCACCCAAGCTGTGGAACTCAAGACATCATGATACTCAAATAACAAAAAGCTCATCTTATCACTTCGCCCCTCACCCACAGGAAAAACATAAAACACTTCCTCTTTCAACATACCAATTTTTATTTTCCTGAAGCAAATGTATTTACTTGCTACTGTGTACAATGACTAATTTGATATACACATACTGAAGGATTTACCAGTCAGGTAAACAGACAGTAAAATCCCCGTCATGGGGTTGGGGAGGCCTGCGTGAGAGATCAGATTGCATCAAAGGTCCTTCAGGGCAGCTTAGCATTAGGTCATCCCCTCGATGGTGACCTCTTATCACCACTCTAGGAAAGGCCTTTTGTGAGTTGGAAGGCCTGCAACAGCACTGGTCAGAGGGGCAGGACGGCGTAGTGTTTTAACAGCTTGGCCTCAAGGGCCAGACAGCTGGGTTCAAATGCCAGAGCCACCACTTGCCTTGGGTACCCTTGGGCACTTCTTATTCAACCTGTTGAGTCCCCCTGAGCCTCAGTCACTTCATGTGTAACATGGAAATACTAAGAACACCCACCTCCTGGGGTTACAGCAAGGGCTCCAATACTGCTGACGCATGAAGCACCCAGCGCAGGGCTCGGCATGGAGCAAGACTCGACGTGCTGGCCCTTCTTGCTGCTGACCCTGCTCTCCACGTTTAAAGATGGTCAGGTCAAACTCAAGAGTCGGGCATGGGGTGAGAAACTATTAAGTAACCAGCATTATTCGAGATACAGAAACCACCTGTTGTTTTCTGAATAATCCCGGAAGGATTATGATTTTTAAAACAAAATTGATGTCTTTTAGGACATAGCTACACAGATGGAACTAAGAGAAAAAGACTGGAGTGGCAGAAGTAGCACACTTAGGCCTCTCCGCTCAGCTTACCTCTATCACAGCACTAGAAATGCTGCAGATATTTTTATTCTTGTGTCTGTTTCTCCCACTGCACCATATGTGCCTCGAGGATGAGGACCACACGCAGCTGACTTTTGCACTCCCAGTTCTTAGCATAGTGCCTGACATAAAGCTGGCACTTAATCAATATTTATTCATGAGTGAATAAAAGGATAAAGATATGTGTAGATATTTGTCCAAGTGCAAGAAGACCTTTTAGTACTGACAGAGGAGAATTTGACTCCTGGGTCACCGGCAGAAGCTAATCCTAAATGAGAAGGGAGATATGAACAGGAATGACGTTCCCGTAACCTGGAACCTCAGCCTCACAGTTCCTAGTTTTTACCGTATGAAGCTTCCATTATGAATCATCTTGTTTGTTTGGCAATTCCAATCGGCCCGGCCAGAGCTACCGTAGTGCACAGGGCCTTTGGCAAGGCTGTTTGCTTTATGTAGATGATACACACCCATGCAATTAAAATATTTAATGCTTATGCCCAGTCCAAAAGAGATCAAGTTATCTTCCCAAGCTTGTAAGAAAATCTTATCAATAAATCGAATGAAACTTTTTTTTTGTAGACTAGCAGCCTCTGAGGCTAGCAAGAGCTCTTACAGTTTCTCTATCTGTCTACCCTCCTACCCTGTGAAAGCATCCCTAAGTAACACAACACCTGAGGGTCACCTAACATCCACCTACCACCTCCAACAAGGGGGTGCTCACCCCCACTGTACCAGGCAGCCGGATCCATTGGAGAACAGCTCTACTTTTTAGAACATTCTTCTGATAATAAGTTAAAATATCCTTCCTGTCATTTCTACAACTTGATCCTAGCTTTAACGTCCAGACTTCTATAATATAATTCCTTTCCCAGGCAACAATTCTTAACCTGTTTTAAGATCACTGGTTAGGTAGGTTCTCATTTATTCTTTTTGGTGACACTTCCCTAATTCCTTCATCTGTTCTGAATCCTTCAAAACCCAGTCACCTTCCCCTAGACACACACTGCCCTGAAGTATTCCTCTCAAAACGTGATGTCCAGATGGCTTGCTGTGCCACTGGGGACTTAACTTACACCCAGAGACAGCAGGCCAACTTCTGTCACGCTGCAGCCCTCACGCTTGGTTCCTACGTCTATGATTGCAGCCTACTTTTTGACAATCACACGGGATGATGTCCTCCACACCACAGTACTTCTGGTCAGCATAAACTGTCCTCTTACAAAACACTGGTCGTGCTTGCTTTGGCACATCTTTCTACTCGGGTGACAGCTGTTTGAATCTGGAACCTCCTACCTAACGTATTAGCTCTGCTTTCCTCTTTTTGTCCTCTACATATTTTCCACCTACCAGCAATGTTCTTTACATCTCCAAGTCATGACATTTTGCTGAGGAAGTACAGACCAACTGAGAGTTCTCCGGCAGTCCTGGAGATTCTTGCTAAGTTGACATCAATCCTATCACTAAGCACCAGCCTTCAGGAGTAAGTGTTCAGTTATTGGTGAATCTCCTGACTGCTCTATATTCCTACGAAGAATTACATCACTGAAAGACAATTACTTGGTTTATCACTTACTAATAAAAAAAACTCACTTCATATGAACATAGCACTTTAATCATTTAATCACCTTGACCCCAGTTCTTCATGATCACCAGAATATTATGTCCAATAATCAAAGGTCAGCTTGGCACCGACACATATACTGTGTATACCATTCTCTTTACCTACTTGCCTCACAACCTGGTCACAAAATGTAAATTGGGTGGTTAACCTGTTATTTAATTTTTGTGGTGTATTATGAACACTACTTCTTATTTTTTTACTTAAAAATCTATTCTACAATTTTGCTGAGCATACAAGATTCTTCATCAAACATTAAAAGTTAAGCAATATAAATTCATAACTTATTTTCTGGTTCATACAAAACCACTCATATTTATAAAATATTCAGAAATTTTCTAAAGATGTCAGAATATGAAATATAAGGTTCTAAAGTTCAAAACTATTATATTCTTTTTTTTTTTTTACTTACACATTATGTACTAGGGAAGAATAATAACAATTCATTTTCGATCAACCATAGTAGCTTATTTGGGACTTAATTTAGAAAATTAGAACAAAATCTTAGAAAACATAAATTACAGATCTCAAAATGAACAGCCATTTTTGTGCTTTCTAACGGCCTCATTCTTCAGTTGAAGAAACTGAGACACAGAGGTGTTAAGTGAATCTTATGAGCAAATGATACAATTAAGGCTGATCTCTCCTGCAAATTAAAAGTCCTACATTCTTAAAAAGAATTCTATTCCTGAAAGAAAATCACTTCCTTTATCACTTATTAATTTAAGAAACCTCACTTAATAGGAACACAGCACTTTAATTAGTTAAAGAAAAACAGAACACTCTTCTAGGCTGACTCCACGTCGCCAGCGGATGTGCCTTCCTGAAGGCAGCCAGTCTGGGGCCAGCAAGGAGAATCCGGGGTCCTTTTGCATTCGAGAAAGAAACCAAAGTGGCCTCTACTCCTATGCAGTCAACACAGGGTAAATGAAATGCCAAACTTCAGCAGGAGTTTCTCATCATAAAACATGGAAGTATGGTCCATTAGCAAAATCTTGACAGTATGTACCATACACACACAAATAATGTTCGTATCCATTCGCTGCCACAGAGAGGAAGGCTGAAATACCCACGATAGAAATGAGGTCCAGAAACTGGGGAGAGTCTGTGCAGACTGTAATCAATCTTCACTGTCCTTCACACAGCCCTTCTTTTCTGGGCCACAGTAAAATCAACGGGAATGGTTTCCTCCTTTGGGGAGAAACTTATATCCTTATTTGCCCAGAAACTAGAGGAAAAAGAACATGAGTTGTAGCTGGGAGAAAAAAGATGTGACTCAGAAAAGAAATTCAGTACTGCCACATGCTCTTGTGTGACACCCTCCTGGGACGGTGGAACCAGGTGGCCTCTGAGGCCCCTACTGGTATAACACGATGTGATTTTTTAAGTCTCCGTAGAACACAGGAGCTCTAGATGTGCTGGGGCAGAAAGAGCATCAGGCCAACTCCGAGAGAAACAAGTTGCACTTACCTTCCACTGGGGAATGGACTGGAGACGACAGGAAAAGCTGGGGGTCCTTGAAGCAAAATGTATCTGAGGCTGCGGATGAGGATCACTATTGCCAACAGACTGGTTTTAGCCTCTCTGCACAGCTGGGAAGGGATCTGAGCCACCCAGCACTAATGCCGGGTCCGTGGCAGCTTCCTTCACAGGTCAATCTCTTTCGCTGTGTACTCCACCCCTCTCACGGTCCCATTGTCCGTGATTCCAGAACCTGCACTTTTACGTATGGATTATGTGCTCTGAGTTACAGGAAACAGGGTCATTGTCCCCTCAGTAGTCCAGGCCAGAAATTTGGGTGTCATCCTTGATTTCTTCTTACCCTCACATGGGAACAATCGCCAAGAGTGTCAATTCTACCTCTTCAATATCTCCCTAATCCATGCATTTCTTTCCAACCATCTTATCCCTCCCTTAGATCAGATTGCCATGATCTCTAGTGTGGATTCATTTTTAATAGCCTTCCAAATGGCCTTCCTGCTTCCAGTCTTATTCCCTCCAATTCATTCTCCAAAGTGTGGTCAGCAATCTCTACATAAGGCAAGTCTGACAGAGACACCTCCTTGTTTAAAAGTCTTCAAGACTATCCCAAAGTACTCAGCCTGAGAGGCAGGTCCTTCACAACCTCACCCCAACTGACCTGCCGGCCTCCTTGCTCCTCTGACACCTCGTTCCCATCTTGTGTTATTTGAATTGCCCCCAAATGGCCAGGCCTGCTTTCCCTTCTGGGTCTTTGTCCCTACAGCTCCCACTGCCTTCAGCATGCTTTATACAGTTCCTCACACAACTCCACCGCTTCCAGTGCCTGGTTTAATAAAAATAGCAGCTCATCCTTATTGTGAGAGGCTCTGTTCAAAGCATTTTTATGCCCTTGGTCATTTAATCCTCATATCAACCCTTTGAGGTAGGTATTATCATGGTCCCCTTTTACAGATGAGCTTGCGTGATTTCTCAAAGTTAAGTCATGTGCCTCTTCTAAGTGCCCCCAGAGCTGCGTTTATCATTGTACCCACCGTGGTCTATTTTCCCGTAGGTCTTGAAGGGAACAGAATGTCTGATTTTTGGTGGTCTCTTAGATGGAGGCCACGGAATGTTTGTTGAATCCACAAAGGATGACAAAGCTCAGGAATATGGTTTACGGTTTAGGAGCACATTCTAGAACTAATCTGCTTGTGTTCAAATCCTACTCTTCCGATTACTAACTGTGTGATCTTGACCAATTTAACTTCCCTGCCTAGACTGGAGATAATGATAACACGTAATTCATGTAAGAGTTAAATAAGTTAACCTCTGTAGAGTGCTTCAATGAGCTAAAACATATAAGGACTATGTGTTTGCTGTTATAGTATTCATGCTAATGAAGGAACTAAAAGCACTTGTAAAATGGAATGAATATCATTAGCTCAATTTTACAGGCGACAGGCACTGACTCAGAAAAAGTGACAATATTCAAATATGTGCTGCTCCTAGAATTAAATGTTATCCAAAGATCTTTTATAAAGCATTGGAGAAATAGCTTAATTGTTCCTTACAAAATATCCAAGCAGTAAGTAGACTTCTGAACAAACAACAACAAAGCCAGCAGATGAATGAGTAGGCCCCTAACCCTCTCTCAAGAGGAAACGATCCAGACGTTTCAAAGCATGCACTTCCTTCTATAAAGGACAAACTGCTACACATGAGGACCACAGTTATAAGAACTTACAAAGAATGTGCCCTAATACTAATAGCACAACCGCAGATTTGTGAGAATTTTTAGGACCAAATAAGTTCCATTTTATAGAGAAAATTTCCTGTAGGATTTACTCACTAAGAGTGAAAAAACTTGTGTCCTCAGACTTCGACAGGGAAATGAGGTGTGTGCTCTAAAAGCCAAGCAGATGTCTTACTAAAACAAGCTCGTTTAGAAGCAGATATAACCAAAGGAGTGAACACCATGCCGGGATTTTGTTAGGAGCTGTGTCTTTGCTCAGAGATTACTGACACGGAGACCCCGCTTGCTGAAACGGGCGGCTGCAGACACGGATCCACAGGAAACTTTTATTCAGAGTGGACTCTCTGCTGAGCAATCCAAAGCCCTCATCCTCAGGTCCGGGACCTATTTAGATACCCACTGGAATTTCCTTGTGAAGAAACAGCAATCAGAACTGTTACCATAAACATCACCCCTCGGTTCCCAACAGGGATCCCGCACTTTGGAAATGCCTGGTGACAGAAATAACAGAGTGTCCATTGAGGTTCATCTTTCCTTTCGAGATCACAGGTCAAAATGAATGTCTGAAACTCTATTTCTCACTTTTGTGATAGAGATTAAAATTCTGCTAAAATAAAACATAATCATAGAAGTCCTTATTTGCCTGAGAGGTTTGCAAAGACAATGGTGCCTTATGACAAATAATGTTTTATTCATTAATTTAATAAAATGGTGCCTTATGACAAATAATGTTTTATTCATTAACTTAATAAAAACACTTTGAAACAACTAAAAGGCCAGAGAGTCCTTGCATTCCACTGAAGTAGTTTGTCCTTGAGTGGGGAAAAAAAGGATAAAGCCCCCATGAGATTCTAGAAAATTCTCAATGGCTCCTCTGTCATTCTCCAAGCTTCCAATTCTACACTTTCAGGTCAGTCCCTGTGTACTGCTTTATGTTTGCGGACTAAAATGGGACACCTGCAATCAGGATTCCCTCTTTTCTGGTGACTGCTTCTACCTGCACCCTTTTCAATTAATCTGTCTCTGTCTCTCTCTCATTTGCATGCACACACACACTCTCTCCAGCTACCTGCTTACACAGGTGAAGCTCCTGGCACACCCAATTCCACTCCTGACCAAAACCGGTTCCTTCGAAGCCCCTACCCTAGATTGGATCAATCAAAATTCCCTCCCTAGACCTCAGCTTCTGGCCAGCTGTGCATAGTCTAAGGGTTGGCATCTAATTTCAGGCTGGGACCGTTGAGTCTTTTTCCAGAAAATTTGTAAATGGGAGAAAGAGAGAGACAGAGAGATGTTGATACACACACTTAGGAACCCCTGGCTGCCACGTCTTATACCAGATAATCAGAAGTAGCAGGGAAGGGGGAAATGCAGTTTGCAGAGGAAAATATGGATAAAATAAGCACATCTGGGGAACTTCAGATGAAAAGTGAATAAAATTTTCTGGTTAACACAGCATTCGTTAGGCTTGGTGATCAACACCCTTGGTTTCTCAGACACTGCTGTTTCTCTCCTTTTTCACTAGGCAACAGGAGTTGGTTCGTGTTTTTACAATCAAAAGGACAGTTAATCCATGAATAGACTCCACATTTAAGTATAGGACCAAAAAGTGAAATATATAGTTTCTTCCAGGTATGATATAACCACCACTATCAGACTAGTCATTTGCTGTGATTTTAGTCTCAGACAAAAGGAGTTCAGTCACTGGTCAAAAGCCAAAAAGTTCCCAGAGAGTTTGAACAAAAAAAAAATCCATAATAGATGGCTATGCAAGTGGTTTTAATGATGTAAATGAACTGCCAGAAATCATTTTCCTTACACTTCCATTAGCTTCATAAGTTGGAGCTTTGAAGAGATAGATTAAAGAAATGCACTTAAGTAGATTTGTTTTAATTTTAATAAAATTAAAATTTGTGCATGTTATAAATCTCATAGTCTGTTTGTTCATAGCACTCTTTAAAAACTGTCATTTAAAAGTTATCTGTTAAGACTGGCCAGGTAACTCAGTTGGTTAGAGAATTGTCCCAGTATGCAAAAGTTGTGTGTTCGATCCCTGGTCAGGGAACATAGAAGAATCAACCAATGAAATAAATCATCAGTAAGTGGAACAAATAATCAATGTTTCTCTTCTCTTCTCTCTCCCTCTCCCCCATTCCTCTCTAGAATCAATAAATACAAATTTTAAAACGTAAAAAAGTATGTTAAAGTATTTATGCATAAGCACATTTTTGCTTTATGTAGGTAAATGTGGGTAGCATTGGGAGTTCCTCTTAGAAGCAGAAGATAATGATAACACTTCTATGTTTGAATTTCAAGTTCAATATCACATTTGGCATGGATTTCAAAGTCTTCCAGGGGTGCTGCTTTGTTCACAAGGAGGTTTTTCTTGTTTGAGCCCTCTTGCATAAGACTCTTGGAGGAGAGCAAAGAAAAAAAGATTCACTACATGTTGAGACATGGAGGAATTAGTGAGCAGTAAACGTAATCCACCCAGTAAGTAAGCATTGCTTCAGCCTCTGTAAACTTTATATAAAGTCAATTACATGTTTTCCCTTAAAAGATTGGGTCTAAGAGGACAGGACCAAGTGCTGAAGAGAAAGCACACCCCTGTCTGGTGTTCACAGGACTCAAAGTAAGCCAAGCGTGGGTTGTGACAGGGCTCAGCCGAAGTCCAGCGCCCGTGGAGGCTCTGGTCTGCAGAAAACTCTAATTCCTGTCTTCATCTTTACATTTGTAACTGCCTCCTTTCTCTCCCATGTCCTCTTTCCCATCCACACAGCCACCCCTCCATCTCCTGGCTGCTGCTCTCAGCCCACGCTGGAGTCCCCGAGTCAGCGGGAAGGTGGTGTTGACTCATCCTTAGACACAGGAGGAACTCACCAGGCACGGTGAGTGGCAGCTTCTCTCTGTGACCACCTCCTGTCAGACTTCATTTTCAGTTGTGATTTCTTCTCTCCAGTTGTCTTAAAACACATTTAATGATAATCTGGGCTCTTACGAAGCCCAGGTACAGGAGGAAGGGCCTATCAGTCATAAGAGTGTGGTGGGCTCGCCCTCTCCCGGCTGGAGGGGCAGTGGGTCTGTTCCGCACTGCGGTAAGTTCCAACACACACAGTCATGCTGCGGGGAGAGGCTGCCTGCAATTCCCCGTCTGCTGAACCTTGGTGGACACTCACTGACGGACTTCACTGGCTAAGATCCTGGTCTACACTAAGAGCACTGCTCTTCCAGAGAGACACAGGCATTTCCCATGTTCATTCGCCTGAACACGGCCTTCTTTAAAGCAAGCTGCCCAGTTATCCTCTCCGGACAGATCAAAAGTCAGTGAAGCTTTGGGGCTATTTCTGGAACCTTCCGAATGGCTCCTTTCTCAGGGCTTTTGCTCTAGATGGAACTTTCCCCCCCAGTCATCACCAAGCTCAGCTCTTACCACATTTGAATTTCTGTTCAGGCATCATGTCAGCGGAGAAACACCCAGAACCACCCGATTTAAAGTAGCTTCACCAGCTCTGCCCTATATCCCTCTACCTCTCGGAAAAACATCTGAGCTCTCAACACTCCTTCACCTTATATTCTAAACTATTTGTGTACGGTTCACCCATACTAGAAGGTAAGCTCCTGAAGGCAGGGACTTTGTTTTGTATGTCACTATATTCCCAGGGCCTAAATAGAGCCTGGCCCTCAGTAAGTCCTATTTGAATGAGTGAACAGGAATAGAAGCCAAATATCTCAATTTCGAGCTTAACATGTGCTCACCTCCCTGCCAGCTTTGATTTACTACTCTATGCTTTCTGCCCTCGGTTTGCTGACAGGGGTCAATAGATGGATAGGTTTCATGCTTTCAAATGTCTTGTGCTAAAGCAGAGATGCTTCATTTCAAGGTATGCGAATCATCGAACCCTGGTGTTGATGGAAAGCATAAGGAGAGAGTACTGCATTGTTTGTGGGAGTGTGGACTGATATCATCTGTCGGAGGACAATTTAGAAAATTCTAATAAACAGTCATTTTCTTGACCTACTAAATTCTCAAATAATACAGTTCATAAAAATAGTCTCACAAATGCTCAAAGATGTAATACAGAAGGATGCTCATTGCCGCATTATCTGTAATGGTGAGAGACTAGAAATGTTAATAGTGAAATAAAACATCAACAATTGAGTGTGGGGTACAGTGTAATCTTGTGCCGTCACTGAAGAGAATTAGGCATGCAGATACTGACTTAAAAACATATCCAAGATATACTGCCAAATGAAAAAAGGCACACTGCAGAACTAGCACGAATATTAAGAGCACACTTCTGTACTAAAATCATTAGAGTGTGTGTGAGCAGTACATGCGCACTTTTATCGTCTGCAGGAAAAGTGTCTGCAAGGCGGTGCACTGAACTGTTGACCGTGTTCTGTTCTCTCTAAACAGAGAGGACTGAGGGGCCTCCACTCCCTACATTGTAAATTCCCATAATGTGTAAGTTTTAGCAACGAGCAAGTATTACATTCATAACAATAAAATAGTAAAGGTTTTAAACATCATTTCAGTGTTGCATCCAAAACATTTTAATATTTATAAAACTGCTTACATTCTGAACTCCAGTCTCAACGTTCAAATTAACAAATTCTGTCACCTCTCTAGGCTTTACTTATTCCTAATCCATAAAAGGAGGCTAGGAACTCAGCATTGCATTTCGTTTACTCCTAGGAGGCATCTGTGTCAGGCCTTGTGCAGGTGAGGACACTTGGGAAGGAGGAAAGTAAATCTCTCCTCGGAGAGGGAGCGGAGCTGAAACCAAATGCTCGGACTTGAAGCCCTTGTACCATCCCGCTCACCCCCCAGAGAGAAGGCAAGTGCCAAGGCTCTGGAACTATGAACCCCCCACGATGAAAGTGACGGGGTAGTGTCAGAAGCAGTAAGAAGCACCCTTGGGACTGCAAAATAAAATAAAACTGCAGGGCACATCTGTACGTTTCCTCTCCTGCCAAGCGTGTTGGTCCGCCCTTACAGATAATCTTGTAATTGTGCTCAAATAAATGCTTTGATGCTTCTATTTGAAGAAACAAGAAACATGAACAGTTTAGGAAAATCTCTTTAGACTATTCAAGATTTTTTTAAAAGATGAAAAAATAGACTTTGATACAACAAACATGTCTTTACTTGCAGGAAACACGAGACTTGGAGAAAGCAGAGGCCACGCTTCATCCCCCCAAGCAGCAGGAAGGGAGGCTGTGCACTAGGAACCTCTAACGGTTTGCTGGCTACGGCAATGCTGCCGGCATATACAAGCAAGGCGCACGAAGAGGGGCCCGACAACATGTTCCACCTGTTCCGTGTGGCTGTAACCCTAAGAGCTATCACTCTTACCAAGGCTTCAAAGAAGACGGCCCATTTCTACATAAAGCAGGTGGGCTCCAATTCCCTCGGCTTCAAGCAAACACATTTTAGCCCAATATTACAAAGTTCTATTAATTTTCCAGCACCAGGGGTCTAGTAAGAAAATCAACAAGATAGTAAGTTTATTGATCATAAAAGATTATCAAAAAGACTTCCCAGATACATTTACCTAAGTGCTGACAAAGGCATTTGAAAGGTGTTTCAGTTATGCGGCTGAAACAATAGGCACCTACCAATTACGTGGCCTCTAGACATTCTCAATTAATAATTATTATCCTCTCTTCCTCGGGAGTGTCAGCCACAGGTGTTTCGCGGAATTAAAGACGTCCTCTTAAAGACTTCTTTGCTTAGGTAATTCAGTTCGACAAACGTTTCCTGAGCCCAACCACCTACCCCGCGTGGTGCAACATAAAGATAAATGAGATGCCCTGGTCCCTGCCTCAAAAAGTTCACCTAACACAGAGAATTAAAATGAGATATTATCAGCCTCATTTGCACTTCTTTGAAAGTTCGAGTCCCCAGGCAATTTTTAGTTTCCACACGCCATCACCACAGGCTCCTGCGCCCAATTCAGACACACTGTGGCTGAGGGCAAGTAGCTCAGAACCAGTAAACCCTGGCATGCAGTTATTTTCAGAAGTCCCTTCTACCCTCTCATTTATAGCTCCTTATATTTCTCTGCTTTTGATTTTAATGACTTTTCCACATGCAGCGTTCTCTAAAATATTTTGGGGCAAGATTTCATTCCCCGCTTCCTCAGGAGCGCCATACTATGGGAAGCACAGTTTGCAGGCCATTGAGAGAGGTCAGCGAGAAGTCCCCCGGTGTTAATAGCTTGAGTAATATTGTTTTCTCCTTCAGACCACACCATTAAATTGTTTTCATTACCCACAGAGGGATTACTTGTGTCAGAGCAAATGAGATGTGAGACAATCGCAAACTGGCTCATTCCAACCTAACAAAACAGTTTATTCCCAGTAACTAAAAGAACAAGGCAAGGACAAAAATTTGTCACGTCTCTTCACAATAGGCGGAAGAAAAGAAATGTATTACAAAGATGGGTCCCATTAAAGCAATTACACAGCACCAACGTGCTGAGAGTTTTGAGGGGCTACCCTGTGGTTTATTTTCCTGGAGATTAGGGTTGGGCGTGTATTTTCCAAAGGTTCTAAAAGAAATGCTATCTTGTGTTCTCTAGGAACATCAGAGATTCAGCTTTGGGCCTCTCCATGTCATTGAACCTCTTCCGTTTCTAAACCGCCATTTTCTTTCTTCTTTCAGTCATCCAAATGTAAAACTCTGAAGCTACATCCACCCTTTGACTGCTCCCCGCAGGCCCAGTATGTCTCTACCTCCTGAGGCGCCTATTGCTTTAATGTCTTTTAAATCCACTTTTCCTTTCCCTTTCTCACTGTTATCACAGTAACTCTTGTACTCAAGGGTTTCTGGATGAAATGAGAATATTCAGAAAACGTGGTAGTTTCTTCCAAATAGGCACATTAGGGTTCTGCCAGCAGACCCCTGATTTAGACACTGGTCTGTGTGTACAGGAGGGGCGAGAACTCGTGCACGTGTTGAATGTTGCCAGGGATCCCAATACAAAGCACCACACCACCTCCAGAAACCACTTCTCTATAATGAGTTGTCTGGGCCCCGCTTCCGCAGCCCTCCACACCAAGCCCCTGGAGCCCTTTAGAGCCCACCTCTGATCAGGGGAAATACGATGATCCTCAAGCCTCAGTTCAGTCCCAATACTGGTGTCTGCTATATCTCCATCCTGCCAGTTAGGTCTCCATGGTAACCTGCCTGGTACTCCAGGTCTGCTGAGGCTGGGCCTCTCCCCCACTACTCCTACCCTCTCAGGGACCTGCTGGCCTTTCAGAGGATGTATCCACCCATCCTGATCCCCAGCCTGGTCCAGGTAGAGAACCACGTCCCCACTACCCAGCGAGGCTCACCTGACTCTGACTTCCTGCTGACCCCAAGGCGGCCTCCTGCATCTGGTTGTCATCTGTTGGAAGTGGCATCTGTTGTCCCCAGATCTTCTGCCTGGACCCCAATCCTTCCCTGCTGGCCTGTGCTGCTGTGCTGTCATCCAGGATCTGCCACTTTACACTGAGGTGTCTGTGGCACTCCCCCAGCACCGCCTTAAGCTGCAGGCACAGGCCTTTGTGAGCCTCTCCAACAGCCTGGCCCAGCCTGCCAGCCACCCCGGCCTTTCATCTGCAGCAGAGCTCGGACAGTGGCAGCTCGAAGGGGACAGATGGATGTGGCCAGGCTGGGTGTGGCCAGCCCCCACCTGTACTACTTTCCATCTGGATGTGGCCAGCCCCCACCTGTACTACTTCCTTAACCTTAAATGCAGGTCCGGCCATCACTTTGTGACCCTTTCTTGGTATGGTGCGTTGGAGAAGCTCCACCTAGGAAGGTCACCAGATCCCAGGGGGCCATTGGTAAGAGGTCAGGGAATAGCCCACATGCCAAGGGAATGCTCGGAGAGCTCCTAGGAAACTCAAGAGGGGCCCTGAGACCCTAGAGAATGGATCTCCTATGGAGACACGAGTGCTGTGAGCTTGGCATCTCAACTGTCACGCTCACCGTATGAAAGGCTGCCTCAGCTCACTGTCCCTGACTGATAAGTGTTGTTTAACACATGCATCAGTGTGCTCCAGTAAGTCTTTAAAGAACCTTAAGGGAATGAAGCTCTCTTACAGAACCTATAGACCCTAGTCTACTCTCTTTTCCCGTGTCCAAGGCTGTCCCTGGCTGGTGAGCCCCATGCGCCCTGGCTCGGCTGTGTCCTCTGAACTTTCTGTGCCAGATGAAGCCAATCTCTAAATGGCCTGAGAATGCTGCTCTATCCTGAGGCCCTGAAGCCTCCTGAGGCTGTCCTTACATCCTGGGGCCCTAGAGCCTAACCCTAGGGCCTTCAGAGGGGCCCACAGAGCTAGCTAACAGCAAATTCCTCAGTTTGGAGATCCCATCCTTCTTTGCCAGATCCTGAAGACCACGGCCCCGCAGGCTGAGCCTGACCCTCAAGGTTCCATCTGGGCCAGGTCTAGATCTGACTCCTCCCCCTGCCCCCAGCAGAGAATTCTCCTATGTTACCTCAATCCTGAGCTTAAGGGGGTCCAAGGAAGCCCTCAATTTAAGAACTTCCAGACTGTCCCTGTGGGGCTCCAGCCACTGTCCCTTCCCAGATGACAAGAGTCCAGAATCCAGTGACTGGTTCTTGGCACTGTCCCTGGGGACCGCATTCAGAGAGACTCCCCTAGTCAGGAGGGTCTGCACGATCCCTCATTATACGGCAGCCAGCAAAGAAGAATCAGGAAGCCTAAAGACATTCCAGGCTCACTTGAATGCTACCCTTCCTGCCTGCAAGTTGCCTTAAAGCAAAGGAACCATATTTCTCCTCCAAGTTAGAATAAATGGAAGTCCAGTTATTACCCCAGAAATTAGCATTCACCTCTTGGAGGACCACCTCTATATCCTTCTGAGGGTCCATCCCATGCTATTGAAAAGCCTCAGTTTTAGCTTCTAAGCTGCACAAAGATTCAGTTAGCATGCCCAGAAAAAGCTGGGGTCTGCCATGCCACTTCAGCATCCTCCGTGGTTCCCTGGCCCTGAAAGAGGACACCGAACGCCACTCTGGGACGGCGTTTATAACCCCACCGTGTATCCTGAAAGTTGTGGCAGGGTGTACAAGTGGCCATGCAAATCCTAGGAACTTTGCTCCATGTTTTCCAGTTTTCTGAACCCTCAGAAATAAACTCAGGATAACTGCTCTGGAGTCCTCACCCTTCCACAGAACATCAGAGAAACTACAAGAAGCCCCAGAATACAGGAGTTTGCAACACATTCCGGGGAGCAAAACACTGACCTTCTGAGGCGGGAATTGTTCAAGTCACGCAAAATGTCCTGACCTTCCGCTGATGGGGTTCTTGAGGTGAGGCCAGTCAGGAGACGGACTGTTCCGGATGTAACACTTTCCTGCGCAGCCTTGTCCTGGACCCGGAAAGGCAGGCTCAGAGCAGACACAAAGCAAGAAAAGACCCTTTCCTGACTCACTGGTGAACCCAGTTTGTATAAGCTGTCAGTGGGGGGCCCTGGGACTGTCCGAGCCACCTACTCAGTCCTGCCAGGGCTCAAGCTGGTGATACAGAGCCTCGCCCTGGAAACAGGCACCTGCCCTGGAGAAGACAAGGAAGGAGGCCTCTACAAAAATACCTCTCGCAATCAAAGAGATCGATCATGAGATAAGGCACCTGGCTGGGGGTGCGAATCTGATGAGACTAAGTCCCCCAAAGTGCCCTGCATCACAGTAACTTGGTCCTGGGCTAGTTAAGGCCAAGGGGTTAAAGTGAGCAGCCGCGACCAGCCTCATGGTTGTGCACGTGGCCCATCCAGTCACTGGGGGCCTGCGCTCACAAGGACCCACCCTGCACTTGGCTTAGGGCTCTGCTGTGGCCGTCTTGAAATCCATATTTAATTTTATCTTTGAACTTGTTTTCTGTAAGTGAAGACTAATGGGATAAAGGAACATGGGTGTGAGCAGAGAAGGTATGCAGAAAAAAGTCAAGAACTTTTTTTAGCCTCATCTGAGGACATGTTTATTGATTTTAGAGAGAGAGGAGGAGTGATGGGGAAGAGAGAGAGAGAAACATCAATGTGAGAGAGAAACATCAGTTGGTTGCCTCCCGTATGCGCCCCAACTGAGGATCGAACCAGCCACCTTTTGTGTACGGGATGATGCTCCAACCCACTGAGCACCTGGCTAGGGTGAAAGTAAAGAACTTCATAACTTAGTATCTTTAGTGGCACTTTTTTTCCTGCCTTTTTTTTTTTTTTTTTAACAAGAGTCTCAGTCCTGCTGGCAGGCCTAATGTAACCACCTCCCAAGTAACCAGCTAACCTGTGAAAGAGGGAATTAAAGATGTAATAATCACCAGGAACTCTCTGGAGATCCCTCAACCTCTAGTCCCAAGCCTAGCCAAAAAAAAACCCAAAACCTTTTTTGCTTTAGGGTCGCTCACCAAGTCAATTCCAGTCCCAAGATTATCTGGTACTCTCTCCAAACTCCCTCCAGGTGAAAAAAGAAGTCCACTGCTGAGGCCCAGGACATAGGGGCCCTGCATTCCAGGACACAAATGGTGAGAAGCTGGCATGACCGAAGCATGGCTGTTTGGGAAGGAAGTGTTTGGAAAAGAAGACTGGGAACAGAACTGTGGAAAGGGGCTTGTAATACCAGCTCAGGGATCTGGGCTTTATCTAGTACGCAAGAGGAGCCAAGAAAAGATTATACAGTGTTAACTGCTTTTTAGGAAGATGCTTTGGCTAGTGGTATGGAAGAAGGTCTGAGGCCAGAAACACCAGAGGAAGGGACCCAGACAGAGACTGTGGTAAGCAGCAGAATGGCGAGGCTTTGTGTAAGGGATGTGGTAAAATCTGAGACACCTCGCCAGCAGACTTGTCCCTAACTGGACATAGGTGGTGAGAGAGGGGGCCATACCTTGCGTTCCATGTTGGAAGCAAGGCTGATGGGATCTGCACTGCAAACATCCAACACGACCCGTGGAGCAGGTTCACAGGGGAAGAGGAAGTGCACAGTGCCTGCAGCACGTCCAGGTGTGCGTGCAACGGGCGGCTGGAAACAGATTTGGATCTGATGAGAGGGGCTGAGGACAGAGACACTGCTTTGGGAGGCATTCACAGAGAGGCCTGGGTCCACGCCACGGGAGTGAGCGTGATCACCTCGAGAGAACTTGCAGAGTCAACAGAGCAAAGGGCATTTCAGGGATGGCTGGAGAAGGGAGAGACCGGACAAGAGACAGAGAAGTGGGAGAAGGGGGAAGAAACCATCAAACTGTAGCATGAAGCAGGCAGCCACGCAACAGGGAGGTCAAGCCAGATCTCTAAATTCGGCAACTAGAAGATCTAGGGTGGATTCATCAGCACGGTCTCAGTAGGGGCAGAGCTGGTCAACCCTGGTTTGAGGTATTAATAAGATAATAAAGGGAAGGAGAGAGACAGAGAAGCAGTTAGAAAGGGGACATAAGGTCAGGGTCTGTATTTTTAATGGTCAAATTTGCAGGAGTGGAAGGATAAGGATGAGAGCAGGCTTCTGGGAAGGCTGGAAGCAGGGGCTTTAGAAAGCTAAAGGCAGGAATGGGAGCCTTGGCAGGTTGGCTAAGCTGGTGAAGGGAGGGGAGCTAGGGACATTAGTGCCAGATGACTTCTATTTTCTCGGTGAGAAGGAAGCAGGGTGGTGATGTCAGCTAGGGAGTGAGAAAGGTAAAGCTCAAAGGCTTTAAGGAATCTTATGTTTCCAGGATGGATACCTGCTTTCTGCTTCCAGGTTTCTGTGACCCTGGTCATGTGCTTGTTCCATCTCTGCCTCCTGCCAGAGCTCACACTCCACCCCTCAGCTCCCCTGCAGGCCCTGCTGGGCCGCCCTCCCTGTGTAGACTCAGCTTGTTGCTGCCAGATGTGCCTTCCTACAGTGCCTGCTGGGACAGGCCAGCCCTGCCTCTCTCCAGCTCCTGAGCCACCTGTGACCCACAGAGCCATGTGCCAGTCCCAGCAGTTTCCATCATAACCTCTCCCTCCCACCCACCTTCCATCTTTCTAAAACTCTGCCCTGCGTTTAGCAGCTCCCACGTTCCTCCCAATCCACCAGTCCCCTCAAGACCCTACAGGTGCTCTCCATTGCCACATGAGACAGTGTAGCTGTGGGCTGCAGACTGGCCACAGACCTATTTAATTTGGCCTGCAGAATGTTTTAATGAAAGCTGGATCTAACCAGTTAGCCACAAGTACCACCCTTCCCTATTGCATCATACCCACCCCAGGCCCAATTCACACACCAATGGTATCTAACTGCTCTCTGCAGGTGTTTGACAATAAAGTCCTCATGATCTTTGATTCAAGGCCTTCTATTTTCTGGCTCCCATGTGCCTCTCAAACCAGACTGCAATCACTATGGAAACCCCTTACTCCAGAAATCAGCTACTATGTCCCCTCTTTCCCACTCCAGGCCCTGGTCTGGTCTCCCTAGGTATGCGCATGCATGTCTCCCACCCTGGCTTTCCTCCTATCTGCAATGCCTTGCCCTCTCCTCTCCACAGGTCATCCTGAGCTCTGGCTCAAATCCTACCTCTTCAGGGGTCTCTACAGACCATCTACAACATTTCTTTTTTTTTTTTTTTGGACTGTAACCCTTGTGTATATTCCTTTGTTATCTTTTTTTTTCCTTTGGGAAATTTCCTATTTCCTCAGATAAGCCTATTAAAAGGATTCCTTGTGAGCTGTACAGAGGAAGAGCCACGGAGAGCAGATCTGCCCCTGGGTAATCTGTCTCACACAGGAGCCAACTGCTGATGCACACGCCTTGGTCTTCTGCTGTCATCCATGAAACACTAGAGCAAGCACGGAGTCACAGTGCCCTCGGGGCAGCAGCCGCATCTTGTGGTGAGCGTACTGCCAAACGCCCAGTAGGTGCTCAGTACCTGTTTATGACGAGGAAGTACGAACAGCAGAACTCTCTTCTTGTTCCAAAAGCATAAAGGCTACAACAGGCCCACCAGTGGGCAGTAAACTCTCTGACTTGATGGAAAAAATCAACCCTTGTTGTGTGTCACTGTCACTGAGGCATCCAAGGCCACGTGGTCTCCACCACAGCAAGAAGGGAGACCCCCTAGAAGCAGGAACTAGGAAGACCAGAGTTCTGGCCACAACACTAGCAATGATTTATAAACGAGGTGAACTTGGGCAAATCTCTCAACAGCTGTTGATTCTTCAAGGTAATGGGATCCTTCCTTCTCCACTCTGCAGTTATAATAAGCACCTGGTGGGGAGGCAGAGCAGATGGCTGGACTGAAGGGACAACCAGGGGAAGGGCTGTTTACCTGTGGTGTCCTCCAGCCAATGCTATGGGTTCGCCTGCCCTTTCTCCAGGCTTCTGTGTGGATCCCTAAGGTCTGTGACAGGCTGGGATTCCAGCAAACACCCATTACTCCCTATTCCCAACCAACCTGTTTGCTTTATCTACTCACTAGCCGCAGCAGTCCCCAGCACAAACTTTAAAAGTACAAACAATGTTCACACGGATTTGACAAAACTCTACCGTGGGTCAGCACACACCATGCTAATCCGGGTGTTGGCCCGGAGGTGGGACAGGCGATCATCGCTTTCTCCTTTGGCAGAAATTGAGGCCCCAGGGGAGGGCGTTTCTGAGTTCTGGAACTCTAACCCTTCCAGGAGGCTGCGAGCTGGCAGAAGGGTTGGATGTCGTTGGGTAATGGAACTTCTCTGCTAAGTGAAATAAGCCAGAGAAAGACAAATACTGTATTTTATCACTTATATGTGGAGACTAAAAGAAAAAAAAAAGCCAATTTCAGAAAAACAGAATGAGAGCCCCTGTAGGAGCTGGAGGGTATGGATGGGTTGAGAGAAAGCGGGGAGCTGCTAAATGCGGAGTAGAGTTTTCCAGACTAGAGAGGCTGTTGTCAGGGGTGGGGGAGGGGAAACGGGGAGAGGTCGGTCAAAGGTACAGAACGTCAGTCGTCAGTTCTGAGGATCTAACGCACAACGTGATGACCTTGGTTAATAACACGGTATCGTATACTTGAAAGTTGCTGACAGTACATAGTAAGTATTCTCACTACAACAAAACAAAACAGAATGACTATGTAAGGTGATGGATGTTTAATTATCTTAATCTTGGTAATCATTCCACAACATACATGTATATCAAATCATTATGTTGTACACTTTAAACATATACATTTTTATTTGTCAGTGATTTCAGGAATGTTGCAGGGTGGGGAAAGAGGTAGAATTTGAGAAGTGTTTCTGTACCCTGCACTCAGAAAATATTCAATGTTTGTTCTGGCCAAGGAGGATGGTTTTGGGTTTCTACAAAGAAGAACAAAAGCCAGAAAAAGAAGTTCTGCAGGTGAGAGAGTGACTGGGGGGTGAGAGAAGCTGAGCGGACTGAGGGGAGCAGGACAGGACGGGGGGGGGGGGGGGGGGGGGGGGCGGGGGGGGGCGGGGGGGGCGGGGGAGGGGAATGGAGGAAGAAGGCAGGGCGTGATTACACCAGCAACAAGGACCACGAATTGGGAAAATGACTTTCGAACGGCCTGCAAAGGGAGGCCTCTGCAGCAGCGGGGGCGAGGAAGATGACCCGGGCCTGACGTGAGATAACAGAGGGCTGTGTACAGCAGAGGCAGGAGGGAAGGGGCAGAGCTAAAACCTAGTGGTTTTAGGTGGGAAGGTGTCAAGAATGGAGACAATCTGAAAACGTGGGGTGGAGTGGCATACAACTGTGGGGCTTTAAAACAAATTTTGAAGCTGGCTTCCTTCTAATATCAGACGTTTTCTCAATCACCACCATCCCCCTCAGAATGGAGGGGTCTGTCAAACCGTGTTGTTGGGAGTAGCGACTGGGAGGAGATTACATGTTTGCGCCCACTCATTTACAGGTGGCCCTGGAACAAATGCTTGGCTCCCTGGAGGCCCCTATTGCAATGCCCTGAAGCACAAAGGAACAGCTTCTGTACCAAGGTGCTCCCTGGATTAGCTGTCTCAAGACAGAAGTATGATCATCCCTGGACTCAATATGCTGAGTCTTGGTGCCTGGGTGGCTTGACTCTGAAAAGAATCGGGCATTCCGATACGACTGCACAGCAATGAGAGCACGCCTGTGTGCCAACAATGTGATGGTTTCACTCAGCATTTCTTCAGGCAAAGCTTTAATTTTTTTAAACAGATATTTGATTACTAAAACATGCAAGGCAGCAAATATTGGAAGCAGGCCTCTGTATCACAGAAGCCACTATAAGGCCACAAAGCTGAAAACAAATGTTTCAGAATTCCCAGGGGCTCTGGTGAGCCTCTTCAGACTCCGGGGTTTTGCATGTGCACGAGCGTGTGTGTGTGTGTGTGTGTGTGCGCCTCCCCCCTTTTTAAAATGGAGCACGCACATTTTGTTGAGGAAGGCTAGAAACAGAGACAGAATCAAAGGGTTCTTGGTCCCCATTCTTTTCAGACAAGGGCAAATTTCCAGTCTTAGTAATGATGCTCACAGTACCTGATTAACTGGGCATCCTGGCAGGAAGCATTAGCAAGATGAGGGCAGTTTCTATGACAACTGCCTTGTAGATCTATGCACAAGATATTGATGCTGTATTACGGGATTCTTATTAAGCTAACAGTTGATGGTCAGGGTCTCGCTTATAATGTTTTACTCATAAATGTTGCAAAAGTGAAATGAATTATTAATGCAAAGATTATCTACCAGAGACAAGAATCATTAACAGAATTTCACCAGGGCCGGGGTGGGGGTGGTTTATAGGGACTAGCAATGCAAGCGCAGGGCTTTTCAGTTCTGTGGTGGCCACGTGTTCAGTTGGCCCTGATCCCCAGGAACCAAGCCAGTGCCATTCGCCAGTGGTCAGGCAGCCTCTGCAAAGCACAGCAGTTAGCTTCCTCCTGGCTCCTGTCCCCATTACAAAACCTGCCATCGTGAGGGCACCAACAGTAGGTCTCTAGTCCCCATCTCTACAGCACCTGTGCCATTACGGGGGTGTGGCGAGGGCATCCTGCTTGAATACTGGGCAAGGCCCATCAGGGTCAAATCAAGGCCTACGAGGAGTAGCTGACTCTCCCTAGTACTCAGCACTTATTATATAAGTTGCTTAGTACTTACTATGTACTGAGCACGATGCTAGGTGCTTTATGCGTATTATCTCATTGTATCCTCAAAACCTTGCCATGCCAGAGGTACCGGTATCATCCCCATCTTACAGATGGGGAAACTAAGTCACAGAGCAGTTAGGTACACTGCTCAGGGCCTCCTAACTTGGAAGTGGAAAAGCTAGTATTTAATCTGGTTCCCTCCCTACTCCAAAGCCCCTACCTCTTGCCCTTTACTTTAATGAACATAAAGTTTGAGGGCTGTGGAGCTGTCCTCCCGGGGAGACACTGTCCCAACTATGACCACCATACTGCAAAATCTTTAGCTAAACTCTGAGAGATCAAGTAACTTCACGGAAATAAACTTCACTAGAAGTCAAGGGACATATAGGTTACACACCTCCTCCCTTGACTGATGCTGTTCTAGCCCCATCACTTATAAGAGGCTGCTGACTAACCTTAAAGAGGGGGTCCTGGAGCCACACTGCTTGACTCTGGTCTCAGCTCTCTTTCCAATCATGGGCAAGACAATGAACCCCTCTGGGCCTCTGTTTCCTCATCTGGTAATAATAACAGAGCCCCCCTCACAGAGGTGTCAGGAAGACTGAATGAAACAAAACGTGCAAAATGCTCCAAAGCACACACAGCACAAAGCGAGGATTAACTACAATTATTTATACCAGTATGGGTGTACAGGCAAGATACTGCAGTCCACCCGAGTTTCCTCATCTACAAACAGACCTGCAGAGTTGTTCTGAGGATTAATGAAATAAAATCCTATAAGCACGTCACATGCAGACCTCCTTGCAGTAGGCACTCACAAAATGTTCATTTGTTTTCCTCCCTCTTCCCAG
Source organism: Desmodus rotundus (assembly GCF_022682495.2). Taxonomy (NCBI): domain Eukaryota; kingdom Metazoa; phylum Chordata; class Mammalia; order Chiroptera; family Phyllostomidae; genus Desmodus; species Desmodus rotundus. Next base: position 61,365,178 of record NC_071389.1, read on the forward strand.
CGTAGCACTATCACTTAGTCTTCTGGGACCTCAGTCTCTCATATTATACAAAGAGATGCCCACTCATTCCCAGCCACGGCGGCCTCACAGGCACGGCACAGCCAGAGCATGCCAAGGGCCAGCCTGGGTGTGCGGAAGCCTGGGTTCTACTCACACTTCCAGCTTCTGAAAAGCCACTTAACTTCCCTACACCTCGATTTCCTTATTTATCCATTCTATCATAATCTCAACAAGTTAGTCACAGACATCGCGCTACACATCAGATATGCAAAGATAGGTAAGGTGCAGTCCCTGACTTCAAAGAATGCACATCCTAGTTCAACATGAAAGCACGTAGACAATTTAGTGTGATGATTACGGTAGAGACAAAACAGAGGTGGCCCAAAGGAGGTAGCAATCAGATTTACGATACCTAGGTAGGACAAGGAAAGATTCACAGAACACAGGCCCTGGGGTTGAGTCTTACAAGATGGAATGGAAGTTTCCCAGGCAGAACCAGAGGAAAGGTATTCCAGCAAGTGCAAAGGCTTAGGGATGCAAAACTAGGAACTGTAAATAATTAATTATGGCCGAGTACAGGGTGCATCCAGGGGAGTGGCAGGAAAATAGGATAACGTCATCCCCACTTGCAGGATTTCTGCGAGAACGAATGAGAACAATTAATTAAAACGCTGGACAGCACACAGGGGTGCAGAAAGGCTGTGTATGGCGGACGGTCAGCAGCACTGTAGCAAGGCTCACTGCGGTGCTTCACTGACCCACGTGCTAGTCCCAGCACGAGAATTCTGAGCACTGTTTCTTCTGTCGCCATCACCTTGCCTCCTCTTCCTCTCCCCTGAGAGAAGGCAAAGACGACTTGGCATTGACCTAAATGGAGAGGTGGGGGGAGGGAGAAATGAGAAGAAAACCACACAGCTCTTTGTTTCAATTACCACAAACCTTTTAAAGGCCCTTAACTATAATGTTTCTCATATTTTAAAAGAATTTAGTTCTTATTGGCCAAAACAAAGAAACTTTAACCCTAAAACCATGACTTTTTAAATGTTCTTGACCATAACCCATAGTAAGAAATACATTTCATACCATAATCCAGTACATAGAGATATACACACACACACACACACACACCATTTGTTATAAAACATTACTTGATACCTACGTGCAATGCAGTCAGATAGTTTTCTCTTCTATTTTCTGTCATTTAAAAAAGTGTCAGTTACAATCTTCTAATTGATTCCATGACTTGCTAATGGGTCACAACCTCCAGTTTGAAAACCACCACCCTAAAACACAGGCAGGTTCATGGAAGATTTCAAAAGCGTGGTTCACAAAGCCCTTCAACCTTTCTTTTCTTTCGCATTTTAAGACACTGCCAAGTAGAAGCAAGTCCAGCCCCTTTTCTGGGAAACAAAAAGCCCCCGGGTGCACAGTTCGCAGGGTGTGCTGCCTGACAACAAATGGGAGGTTTCCGTGTGGGGTCTCTTGTGTTTGGCTGCTGCAGGCAACTAGGCATGTTGACGAGCAGACTTGCAACATACAGGACTCTCCCCAGGCCAGGCCCTGGTGCCCTGTGGCAAGTAAGCTCATATGTCCCCGATGTCTTTTCGATGAGAACACTCAATAAGCAACTTCTTTCACATAAAGGGCCCATCACACATCATAACCCAGAAGTGAGCAAGCACTCTGCCTCAGGGCTGCTGAAATGGGAACACAATGATTAGATGCCTTTCCTATCATGCACAGATTTAAAATTCACACCACCATCATCGCTACTACCACCTCCCTCAATAAGGAAAGAATCTGCTCCCCACCCAGCTCTGTATCCTGCTGTGTCCAACCAAAATCCTAAAGCTGGAAAGAAACACCAAGGTCATCTGGTCTACCCCTCTCCTTCCTAAGAGGATGGCCAACTAAACCTTTCCAGCTCACAGTTGAACTATTTCCCTTTGTACCACAACACGCAGCCGTGCTCCACAGAGCTGTCCTTGTGGACCTGCAAAAGCGTTAGAGGTTTCTACCATCACACTTTTGATTATACTGTTTCTCCTGCTGAGGACGGTTTTCCCTCCTGCCCATACAAACCCCACTCAGCCTCTCAGATCACATCCAAGCTCTCTAAGAGGCCTTTCCCAAACCCCACAGACCTGGCCATCCCTTCCTCTTTTTCTGAAATGAATTCCGGCAATCTTTTGCCTTTCAAATTCTGTTTAACAAACAGTTAATATATATTTGATTGACTTTCTACTAAAGGATGTTAAAGGAAACTTTAATCTTAAATTAACCTTTCTTACAACATACATAACAAGGAGTAAATAGAAAGATTTAGCATGTCACTATAAAGATATTAAAACAGGTGATCATTATTGAAATAAGCATTAAGCTATTAATTTCCATATACTCAGAACCCGTGACAACCATGACGGCAGATGCCAGCTCCGCTGGTTTTTCTGATACACCTGCATACGGGGGACACTTGGCTCAGGCCATGAACTCTCACACGTATGAGACAGAGCCGCCGAGGGGCTTCCTCCCGCAGCAGATACTGTGGTAGGCGCTCTCATGGAAGAAGACTCTGCTGAGATGCACAGTCAATCGGTGGAACCCTGGGCTGGCTCTGGTTACTTTTTGTTATAATGGGATTACACTGAATTTTATAACTTTGAAAGAACTTAAAGATTATTTATTCCACCTTAGATGAGAACATTTAACACCCCACCTCCCCCCCAAAAAAGGTGAGCTAATGTGCTTCAGATCAACCTTGTGGAAAATGACAGAGTTGGGGCTAAAACCAAAATCTTTTTTATCCAAAGAAATCAGGAGTTAGAAGTCTAAAAACCTCATACCACCTGGCTCTTCAGTTTCGTTTCCCCTGTCCCCAAACTTCCTGTCTTCCACCAGATCCCTGTCTCACCACTGAGGAACTTACCCAAGCCCCCCACACCAAACTGTCTTCCTGTCATTAACCAGTTCCCGATATTGTTCCATCCTGATGTCACCACTTCTCTTATCTTGCTTTGCAATTTCACTGTTATGCCAAAGCTTCCCTTATCTGATACCACACTTACCAATACCACACAGTTGCTTTATTTTAAATGCTTCCGTATGGTCCAAAGTTACACACGAAACCAAAGCTAGTGACCGTGACTGTCTCACAAAGAGTCCTATTCTTTCCACTTGGGATTACAGAAGTCTTTTCTAGCTCATGCTGTATGTGAACATAATATGCTGGAAAAAGAAAGTTTTCTCCTTAATCAGGCAGGTGATTTCTCAGGACACACAGCCAAGCAAAGGATTATGTTTGCAAGTTAAGTAGGGAGAATAGAAGAGTTCATTTACACTACCAGTAAACAACAAACTTTTCTCTTTGCCGAAAGTATCTTCTCTAGCTCGAGGGTGGAAATGTTGATTAACTGACCCCTCCTTTCTCATTCTTGCCTATGTTCTTGTCAAGGTTCTCAAAGACAAATGAGGTGGTCAAAGCAGAAAACAAGACAAAGATGAGACCAGTAAAAAGTCCAAACAAATCAAATCAGCCTGCAGAGCGTTGCGATAAAATGTGAACTCCAAAGGCCAACCGGTGGGTCGAGGGTCCAGCAGTAATGGCTGAATGCCCCTGGGCGTGCTGCTTGAACTCTGCTCAGTTTCTGCATCTGCATCTGGTAGATGGGATAACAGTGGTACCTACCTCCCAGAGTTGCCATGAGTATTAAATAAGTTAATACGTGTAGAATTCTTAGGACCACGTTTGACACATACTAAACACGACATAAATACTCGTCAACGACGACCAATCCTGAGCGGGAAACTAGTTTCACGTCATGCTGTGTGTCTGCTGATCTCCAAGTCTTACCAGCCGTTTTAGGACTTTGGAGGCATCATGACGGTTCCCATCCCACATGACAGGCACCCTGCATCCTCAGATGTGAACTGCTTCCCAAGGATTCGTCTGACAATCCCTTTGCATCGGCACCTGACAGGAATCTACTGCTGGCTCTCTCACCAACAGCCCCATCGCGGCAGCCACCACACAGGGAAGACTAGGCCTGTAAAACCACAAAAGTTCTTGTCTACCCACATGTCACAAATGCTGCCTGTGACCCGGGACTGGAATTGGGGGCAACAGGCCACCTACCACAGAGAAACACAATGAAGGGAAAATTCTTCGCATCAAATATTTCTTCTTAGCACAGGGCTCATGGGGCAAAGTGAACTTCTCCCCCCTCTCCTTCTTCACTCTACTCGGATCGGGCTCTTGGCTACACTAAATGCAGTCTCTCCTCAAGATCACTAACACACTACTGCCCTGCTCAACCCCAAAGGCTCATGAAACCCCGTCGTCTTTCAGGAGGACTACCACCGCTGATCCTCCTTCTCCGGCAGGGCTTCCCTCTCTTGCCTTCTAGGACACCACATGCTCCTGGGTTTTCTGAGCACTCCTTCTGGACTGCTTTGCCGGTTGTCCCCTGCTTTCCCTCCTCCTCACACTGGAGTGTCCTGAGGCTCATTCTTTGGTCCTCTTCTCTTCTCCATGACAAGCTCTTCCTGTCTTGTGGTTTAAAATACCATGTCTTCCCTCAATGACTCAAATATTGATCTCCAGCCCGTATTTAATCCTGAACTCCTGATTCATACACCCACCTGCCTACCCAGGGACTCCACTGAGATGCCTAATAGGACCCTAACCTTAGCCTGTCCAAACCAAACTCCTGGCCTTCCTGCGAATGCTCCTCTTCTGTCTTCCCCATCTCAGAAATAACACTCCCCACCTCCGCCTCCTCTCGCCTTCCCTCATACCTTGCCAACCAGCAAACTCTGTCAGCTCTACCTTCAGAAGCATGCAGAATCAGACCATACCACATCACCTCCGAGCTGCCTTCAGTCCCCATCACTGTCGTCCCTCCTGAGCCTGAAAAACCCTTGTAAGAAATTCTCCATTTTGCCCTTGCCCCACTATGGTATTTTCTCAAAACAGCAGCCAGAGAGGTGCCACTAATATCTAAGACAGACCGCGTCACTCCTTTGTTCAAAGTCTTTCAACGGCTCCTCATCTCACTCAGAAAAGCCAGAGTCCTTAGAGTAAGTGCACAGTCCTACACAGTTGGAAGGGCCCCATCCTGCTCCCCGACACCTCTGACCTCACCTCCTCTCACTCCGCCCCTCCTCACTCCACTCGGGCCACACTGGCCTCCTTCTGTTCAGGGACCCTATGCTCATTGCACCTCCTGCCTGGAATGCCTGTCCCCAGACACCCACGTGCTTGGGTCCCTCACCACCTTCACACCCCTGCTCAAAAGTCATCCTCCAGATGAAGCCGCCTCTCACGACACTTCTTAAAACTGCAAACTATACCTGCTTAGCACTCCTCAACTCCCTTCCCTGCTTTATTTTTCCCAATTAGATTCCTCAACCCCTCACTTTATACTTTACAATAAAATGTATTACAAAATTATTTTGTTTATTCCTATCAGAATACTCACTTTGTCTTCCCCTACTAGAATGGAACCTTGAGGCAGGTGGGGGTTTATGTGTGATCGTGTTCACTGCTGCATTCCTACTACCTACTAAGTGCCTTGCATACAGTAGGTACTCGATAAATATTTGCTGAATGAATGGGAATAATGGCTCACTTGGTTCCTCTTACCTAAGACAGTCATCACTGTCTTCATCAGCTTCATGGGCGTCCTCCGGCGGCTGATGGACCCGCTTGTATGTGGAGACAAGACGTTGGTTTTCCTCTTGACGTACATGTAGATCCGCAGGTACACCACCACCATGATGAAGAAAGCCAACAGGTTGGACACAGTCCAGAAAATGAGGTAACTCCTGCTGTAAATGGGGGCCAGGGAAGAGCAGGCAGAGATGTCACACAGGCAATTCCAGCCCAGTGTGGGGACCGCCCCCATAAAGATGGCAATGGCCCAGACAAGTAAAATGAGCAGTATCACCCTCTTTTTGGTCAGGTTGCTATGGACCCGCATCCTCATGATTGACATGTGCCTCTCCACGGCAATCACCAGCAAATTGGTCAGGGAGGCCGTCAGGCTGGTGTCCAGAAGCCCCTGGCGCAGAAACCAGCGGTGGACGGTCAAAGTCTTTGAAACGGGGCCAGTGTTGAACATGAGGAATACATAGGCAATTCCGGCGAAGAAATCCGCAGCCGCGAGGTTCGCCAACAGGTAGTAGAAGGGGAAATGAAACTTTCTGTTTTTAATCACCGCTGCGATGACCAGAGAATTAGAAAAGAAAATAAATAGACAGAAAAATGTTCCAACACATAAAACGATCACAAGCTTCGTCCCTGTCCAGTCGTCAGCAGTATCAGTGTTGCTCTTATTATAAAAGAAGTCCATCTGCTTGTCATAGTGACACTCATTCATTGTGGAGAAGAGCTGAACATCCTGGAAAGAAATGTAAAGGAGAAACAAACATCATTCTTTGCAAAATCAATCGATAAGCCATCCCCACTGCCACTGCTAAGGCCAAGTCCTCTCAACCCCTCAGATCTCAGTAAATGTCCCTTGCTCCGAGACCCTACTAACCCCGGACCTCCTATCACTGGTCCTGTCATCTCACACTGGTAACTGGGTCTGCTTCCCCGGCCAGGTGCAAGCTCAGTGTCCCCATTATAGTCCCAGGGCCCCTTTGCCCTGACTGCCTCCCAACAGGTATTTGCTGAATGCAGCTGACAGGCGGCTGAATGAATCAGTGAATAAATGATCGTGGAGGCAGCAGTAAGTGAAATATTCTAAGCCCTGCCATATCCACTCGGCACTGGTGATGATTACAGCACAGAATGTTAATGCTTTCTCCTGGTGGTTTCCAGCTCATTTCTTATTTATGGGTTCCGTTCATTAATCAAAGGCGGCTTGGTAATGCCAGGCACATTCTTGCCAAGATAACGGGTGCTGAGTTACTTTTCACATGACCAAATGGCTTCCCTACAAGATCAGTTTTCCATCACTCTGATTCCTTTTGCCATCTTTTGGTTTCAAGCTACAATGACAACAATCACTTGTTAAGCATGTGGTGCAGGGCTGGAGACTGGTCTCGATACTCCTTCCTGACCTTTTTTAAAATTCCTTTCTTATTCTCCTAATCCAAACTGTACCAATGTGAATTTGTTTACTGGATTTTCCAACTCCATCACTTTGGGTCCGTTCCCTTCCCTGCGCTCTCCTCAACACAGCAGGTGCTGGAGGGCAGGCCTCCCCGGAGCAACACTGAGATCTGGAGCTTGGGCAGATGTCCAAGGATATGAGAACATACCTGCCAAGTGAGGGCCAGTCCTCAGGACACATGTGTGAACGCAGACCCCAAATTGGACTATGAGGCAGACAGGGAAGATACTAATCTCAGGACAAGGCCTCTTGGACTCCAAAAGTGAGGGATTATGGCCAAGGACGGGCTGCGCAGAGGCTCTCAGATTGCCCATCAGCCATCGCTTGCTGGGAAGACCAGGTGTTCTGCCTTGCAAGGGTCTGGGTATAGCCCCGAAAGGTCCTATCAAAGGAAACGGGCTGAAAGCCAGGAAAAGCTTCTGGGGAGGATACCCATGGGCTCCATCGCATGGCATGAGGCTGCACTTTGTCTGCTGGAGACCCAGGAGGCTCAGACCCTGGGCAGTTCACTGCTGGGAATGAGGTGGCTGTAGCAGCAAAAGCTGAACAGCTTTTAAGGTTCTTATAAATTCTGTAATCCAATGCCACATGCAGAATCAGGATAAGCGTATCAAATATCGATTTGAAGTAGTACAAAACAGAAATGTATCTTAGGTAGTCTTCCTTTTAATTTACATTTTAATGATAAAATGATACTGTTAAGTGAAGTAGACACATACCTCGCTGCCACAGCAAATGGAAGGTAAGAATACCACTTCACATGCTTACATAACCAACTGAGCGTGGTCTCAAGAGACAAATAGTTCCAGTGCCTTTCAATTATGAGTAAGGGGGACTCAGTTTTAATAATGATAAAAAAAAGTTACTCTCTTTCACAGACATTCACCAGTATTTAGTGGCCAATATCAGAGAACTTCATACAACAGGCTAATATATCTATACTTTATTGTGATAATTTCCCAAATTAAAAGTATAGGTATATTTGATCAGTTTAATAGTTTCTTAATATTCCAGTACCCAAATATACCACACTTTATTTAACCAATCCCTAAATGCTGGACACTTAGATTGTTTCCAGTATTTTTCTTTTATAAGCAAGGCTACCTTCTTGTGCACTAATCTCTACATACTTGGCCAATTATTTCCTTAAAACTAATCCACAGATTTCAAGCTGATGAAGTAAAGGATGTAAACTTGTTTAATGATTTCTGATACATATTATCAAACTGCCCTTGAGACAGATTGTATTTATAATCCTACTAGCAGCATATGAGTTGAGTAGGAGATTCTAATCTAGTAAAATTCAATTTAAATATCCAAGGAAAATATTCAGCTTTCAACAAAGTTGAAAGTATATAGAAATTCAAGAGAAAAAAATCAAAGAACCACATAAAAAATTATAATGATGCAATTAATGTGTCCTTTCACTATTGAAAGATGTTTTATTTTGCTATATGCTCTAGACACCTAAAAGAAACACATTTCTAACTTAAAATTATATTATCCTTAATTTATCAGCAATATGAAGATTAATATGTAAGAAAAATGATAGAATTATAATACTACCAAAAAACCCTTTAAAAGGAGTCTTAGCATTTTAGTTTTGATTCATAAATTTGGTTGAATTTGTAATTATATCACATCCTAAAAACCTCAATGACTTTCACTTCAAAAATCTTCAAGTTCAACTTTCCCCCATCCAAATTACAATGGCACATTCTTAGACATATTTTAAGAAAAATTGTCCTGAGACTGAGAAGAAGTTTTGTTATAAAAGGTAGAGAAACCACGAATAGCCCGAACCCCCGCCAAGCAGCTGTCTACCTCTCAGCCTCGAATTCTACTTTTGGGTGAAACAGACAATAAAAGCAAAAAAAAAAAAAAAAGCTCATACAGGAAATTGGTAAAAAATATTCTGCAGGCTAGATGCAGCCATTTAAAATCACACTTACCGTAAAGTTGTGGTAATATGAGCAAAAGCATATGCCGTTATTTTAGTTACAAATACTTATATATATGTATATGTATACATACATTTATATACATATACACACAGACACATAAATATGCATAGTGTCTTGACTTTTTTAAAGATACAGAAAAAAGATAAGAAAAAATCTCCAAGTATAATATTAAGAATGATGGAATTGTGGGTCATTTAAGAAAAACTTCTTTCCAGATTTTTCTGTTCCACATTTTCCATAATAAATAAATAGGCTTTTAAATGCTCTCTTACAAATTCTGTCTTAGGAGCACACGTTCCGCTTCACGTGCTGTACTTTTCTCTGACAGCTGCAGTCTGCAGCACCAAAATCAACGTTCAAAGGAAAAGCCTCAAGGAGTCGCTTATGCTCCTCAGTACTACACCGGCTAGCAAAGCGCACTGCAGTTTTTCAGTGAAAATGAAAATAAAATGGTTTTCTACTTAAAGCTTCAGATAACCACACACCCTTATATGCTGACAACTAACCAAATCAGCACATCGTTTTCCCCAGCTCCCCTATGAAACATTTCCTAATGCAATCACCCCGGAGCTCCAAAAAAGGAATAACTGGAGGTTTTGTAAATTAGTACTTTTGATTTTTTCCTTCTGCCACACACTGCCAAGGTTGTTGACAGGCCCCAGCGCGTAGTAGCTGCGGATCACTGTATTTTCTTAACTGGAAATGACCAAAAACTTTAATGAACTTGCAACAAATGATCGGATTTATCATCTCTTGGCCCCTCTCAAACCTTAAAACATGATTCTGTGATCCCAGCCTGAACACGCCCTTCACAGAGATACCTTCTCTGACCAATCCAAAGCAACCCCCACACTTGAAGCTATAAAACTAGAAGAAAACATAGACAGTAAACTCTGACATTTCTCTTAGCAATATCATGTTGGATATGTCTCCTTGGGCAAGGTCAAAAAAAGAAAAAATAAATAAATGGGGCTCTATCAAACTAAAAGTTTTTGTATAGCGAAGGAAACCATAAACAAAACAAAAAGGCAACCTGCAAAACGAGAGAAGCTACCTGCAAATGATATATATCTATCAGATATATATTTGGGATTAATAACCAAAATATGGAAGGAACTCAAATGACTTTATACCAAAAAACCCCAAACAATTCAAATTAAAAACATGGGCAGAGGATCTGAATAGATATTTCTCCAGAGAGAACATACAGATGGCCAACAGACATATGAAAAGATGCTTGACATCACTAATCATCAGGGAAATTAAACCCATGATGATATGTCACCTCACATCTGTCAGAATGGCCATCATCGATAATTCAATAAATATCAAGTGCTGCTGAGGCTGTGGGGAACAGGGCACCCTCACACGCTGTCGGCGGGGAAACAGTCACTGTGGAAAACAGTATGGAGATTCCTCCAAAAATTTAAAATAGAGCCCTCATACAATCTAGCAATTCCACTTCTGGATATTTATTCAAAGAAAACAAAAGCACTAATTTGCAATGGCATATGCACCCTAATGTTCACTGCAACTTTGCTAACAGCAGCCAAGATAAGGAAACAACCTAGACGCCCATCAATAGATAGTGAATAAAGAAGTGGTATCTACAGGCAGGGCAAGAGTAGGTTTACAGTTCTGAGTATGCAAAACACAGGTGATTCTTGTATTGTTATTTATTGATTATATTATTTTCCATACAAACAACTGCAAACCTTCTTTTCCCCACCCTACATATACAATGGAACATCATTCAGCAACAAAAAAGAATGAAATCTCACCACCTGCAACAACATGGATGGACCTGGAGAACATTATGCTAAGTGAAATAAGTCAGACAGAGAAACACAAATACCATATGATTTTACTTATATGTGGAATCTAAAAACACAAACCAAATGAATAAGCCAAACCAAACAGAAACAAACCCACAGATATAGAGAACAAGCCCATGGTGGCCGAAAGAAAGGGAGGAGGAAAAAAAGTAACTGCACAGCTCTCACTATCAGAGAGCCCTGCTGTATCTACATCAGAGCAACTACCATCGGGGCAAGTTCCACATTTCCTTTTGTGTTTATGCATTTATGTCCACCCCTCCCCTAGACCAGTCTTGCTCCGGCAGAGCCAGCACTATGCCTTTATGCTCCTGCCTATTTGTGGAATGAATGAATGAGTCTCTCTCCTACACGATCTCCCCACTAAAATGAAAAAGTTCAATTAAATGCCTTTGCTGACTTTCACCTACTAAATATGCCAATTAGAGAACTTCACTTGTTCCTTATGTGTTTTGGGTTACTTACTATCTCTACTTCATTATTAATTACCACTGTATTTTTTAATTGCTAGCATTTGAGTGGTTACTTTGTGCCTGATGCCAGATGAGCATTTTACATGGGTCATCTCACTGAACCCTCCCACAAAGATGCAGGTATTCGTATCACAGCCATTTCGCAGATGAGAAGCTGAAGCGCCCTTCCCTGAGGCCGCACAACTAGTGAGCAGAAGACCCTGGGCTCCACTCACGCAGCGGTGCTCCCGGGCCCCCATGCTTCTCTACAACACCACACCATCTTCCACAGACGAAGAAACGTCAGACACACCAAGAGTCACACTTCAGAAAACTACAGAATTACCAAAACAGAATGACCCAATCAAATGACATTCAAAGTCTATTTTGCATTATATGGGAAAAAAATGGGTATTCTAGGTAGTCTTTGAGGTTTTTGTTTGTTTTTTTGTTTTGTTTTAATAGCCCTAGGAAGCACAGAAAATGCACTTTTCTGAAAATATATTTTCAAATTTTATGCGAGTAGGCCACACAATGAGGTCAATATCAAGACAATTTGAACATCACTAAACTTTAATTCTGCCACACTCCAAGCTGTTTCTTTTTTCTTTTATCCTAAAAGTATAGAGGACTTGAGTAGTTTTGACCCAAAAACAAAAGATGTTAAACTTTGGAGCTATTACCACAACTTCAAACTCAGTAATTTAAGCCTTCATAAAATGATGGTTTAGAAAGTCTATATGTGGAATCCAAATGAAAACTTCAAGAGCAAAGCTTTCATTTAGACTCTCCCAAACTTGATTCTCTAAAAAAATGTCCAGCCAGCCCATAATGTGGAAACAATTATGAAAATTAAGACATTTGAAAACCACTCAAGCAGCTTTTATTTCTAGCTACATCGGATGAGACAAGTTGCTGCGGGCCTCTCAGCTGGCTTTCAACAACAGTCTCCTCTTCCTCCGAGGAAGAATCAGGTGGAGCCCAAACGAGGTCCCCTGGAGCTGCGCATATATTCTTTCTCCACGGTCCACAAATGGAAAAGAGTCCTCTCCTTTCTGGAAACCCCGGTCACACGGGGTTAGGTGAGTTGGTATTCTCACAACAGAAAAGAGACCTCTCCAGCATAAAAGCAATCACATTTGCTCACTGAATTCTTTTTAATAATTCATGTTAATGGCAAAATCAGGAGAGCATGGGAGATTTAAACCCACATATGACCCTTCAGGTTCATTTTAGCCATTAATTTCAGGACCTTCCAACTTATTGTTTCTTCTTCCCAGAAGCCTCTTCCCCAGAAACCCAAAGAGCTCATATCTCCACCTCATTCCTGCTCAAATGCCACTTCATCAGCGATCCCTTCCCTGCCACTGTCTAAAAGGGCACCTTGCCCCACCCTGCTGCACTCTTGTGCTTTAGTACTTCATTTTTCCTCAGAGCATCTCTCACCACCTGACGCCATCTGCTTGGGGTCCATCTCCCCATGTGCCGAGGACGTCGGGGACCTTGTGTTGTTACGGCGCACCCCCTGTACCTGGAATGCGGCCCAGCTCGCAGCGGGCACTCGGTGAGCACTTGTCAAGTGCAGAACTCAGTGACGTGTCCTTGTGCACATGTGCCCGCATGCACCCTCACCGTTTACCCACACTGAGCATTATTACTTTCTTCTTCTGCCTACTTTCTAATTTGGGTCTCATAACCCTTTCATTTCCCTCTAGAGACTTGGCTCCAAGCCCTGCTGGCTGAGAGGTGTGGGGGGCGGGGTGGGGGCTGTTTGCCACCCTTGAACAGCGGCTTCATTGGAGCACACAAGACAGGGTGGTCTGAAGGGCAGTCCCACAGTAAGACCTCTCCCTCATCAGTACAGACATCAGAAACTATGGCTCCTCTCTGGAACAAAATTTCAAAAGAGAGGGGACTCAATGGCCAAAATTAGAACAATTTGAGCAACAAAATCAAAGCGTTATAACCCAAAATGTAAAATAAACATCCAAGAGTCCATACTAATATAAGTAAATGACTGAATACATAATAAGTGAGAAAGGAGAGGCAAACCTCCCATGCAGAAGAAATCCGAATAAATGTAGCTATGGCACCGTAGAGGACGGGACTGTAACTCCCACTCCTTAGCTGTGGTCTGTGCTCAGTGACTTCCTCCCAAAAAGGACAGTATGAAAAGGTGAGGGAGGGGAAAGTCGCTTCTTGGTGGAGAAACTTGACAAACACAGTGATCAAGGTCAGTATCAACAGGGATGAGTCATGCTGCTCGCCTGTGGTCTTAATAGAATGTGTTAGGAATGGCACTTCACTATGTTATCTTCCTCCCCAAACCCGTAACCCCGGTCTGATCGTGATAAAAACCTCAGACAAACCTCCCCCAGGACACAGTCTACAGAATTCCTGACCAGGATTCAAAAACCGTCCAGTCATCACAAACAAGGAAAATCTGAGATACTGTCACAGGTAAGAGGGAGCTAAAGAGACATAACTAAAAATGATGTGTACCCTAGATCCTGGAACAGAAAAGGGACATTAGGTAAAAACTAAGGAATTATGAATAATGTGTGGATATAAGTTAGTAATAGTGTATCCATATTAGTTCATTAATGGCAACAAATGTACATTCATGTAAGGTGTTAATAACAGGGAAATTGTGTGCAGAAGTGGTGGTGTAATGTGGGAACTCTATACTATTTGCTCAGTTATCCTGTAAATGTACAACTGTTCTACAAATCATTTTTAATTTTTTTAAAGATGAGGGGAAGGATATTATCAACTCCACTATACTGCAGTAATTTAAATATAAATAAAGCCCATATGTTTCGTGAGCAGTTCCTTTACTCTCTGCTATGGTAAGATGCACAGAGGAGTAGCAATCTGTTTGAGATTCAATTTAAAAGGATACTGTCTGTAATTAGAGCATTGTAAGCCTCTGATATGATTAGGGAAAGCTCATATGTTCACTTTGGGGATGCCTGTTAAGTGCAGGGCTGTTACAACTCTGTTACCTTACCTTAATACACTATTGGCGGGGGGGGGGGGGGGGGGGGGGGGGACACCCATGGCCTGAGGGCCACGTGTGGCCCAGGATGGCGATGAATGCAGACCAAAACAAAATTGTACGTTTACTTAAAACCTTTTTTTTGCTTATCAATTTTTGTTAGTGTTTGTGTATTTAATGTGTGGCCCAAGAGAACTCTTCTTCCAGTGTGGCCCAGAGATGCCAAAAGTTTGGATACCCCCACACTAGATTGTTTAAGAAAGCTAAACTCACATGTACTAAAGTTTTGTTACTCTGTTTCTTAAGAATTTATGGTAATCTCAGGCACACTAAATTGGTCTGATTTATTTATTTTGTTTTGTTTTATTTTTTTAATTTTATTTATTTATTTTTAGAGAGGGGAAGAGAGGGAGAAAGAGAGGGAGAGACATCAATGTGTGGTTGCCTCTCACATGCCCCCTACTGGGGACCTGTCCTGAAACCCAAGCTTGTGTCCTGACTGGGAATCAAACCAGTGACCCTTTGGTTCACAGGCCGGCACTCAAACCACTGAGCCATACCAGCCAGGGCCTTAAATTGGTCTGATTTAGATACTCCATTCTCTCCATAGAAACAGGTCTCCACAATACACTCAGTGCCTCTCCTGGGTACTGAAGACACAGCTGCACAGACAGGCAGGCACAGGTGGGCTGTGCTGGGGAATGGAGAAACTTCCATGCCGCAAGTCATCTTCAGCTCAGAGGTGGAGGCACACGGGAAAACTGCAGCCTGAGCTTAGGGGAGTCAACAGGTTACTGGGCCAATGCCCATTTCTGAACCCTGCAGGTAGGGAGGACGGCCTGTGGTATGTCAGCTGGTTCAACCACTGCGTTTTCTCTTTCCGCTGAGTGGGCGGCTTTACAGGAGGCCATGGGAGACACACACAGCTTCTACACTAGGACTTGTTTAATAAACAACTATAATCAAGTTTATTGCTCCCGGGATCTCACTGATGACTAAGGACATTTTAAACCTCTTGACTAAACAGGAAAGCAAACTTGAAAACATACAGAACTAAGCCATATAAAAGAGGTGAGACCCAGATTTTATATGGATCAGCAAATTCTTGGCTTAGTTTATTCAAATATAATGTAAATCCTTCATTGTGTTTACTTTCTCTATTGCCCATTGCACGATTTTTTAACTTTTTTATTGAATTGATTGGGGTGACACTGTTAATAAAACTATATGGGTTTCAGGTACAGAATTCTGTAATACATCATCTGTACACTGTATTGTGTGTTCACCACCCTAATTACAGTTTTAATCTCATTTGATTCATCAGACATATTTTGTCCTTGACTCTCTTAAAAGTAAAATGCTCAGAATTAATAATATGTGTAAATAACATACCTGCATATGTTCTATTTACAGGAAATGATCCTTAGGCTGTTGTGCAATCCATTCAGTAGCTTTGAAGGAGGAAAAAATGCCAGAACTCAAAGAATGTTGTCACTCAGTGAAACTATATTTTGAGAAATTTCAAAGTGCTTGCTCATAGCAAATGACTTCCCATGAGAAGAAAATTAGATTTCTTTATGTAGTAAAATTGACAACAGACCAAATTTTCATCCAACTGTCCTCATCTAACCATGGTACTGCATTCCCTCGCTTACTCCATGTCACGCCCCCGCCCTCTGCCTCCAGTTCCAACACTGTTCAAGGGCTTGCTCTACATGGTTTGTTCCAAATAATCCCCCCCCCCCCGTTGCCAGCGGCAGGTCAGCAGTGACCTGTAGTGATCCCTCCATGCTTCACGCACCACGCCGGCCCAGGTTAGTGCCTGACTGAACCCTGAAACGCTATAGAACAAGGCAAATCATGTTTTCAAAGCATGTGGCAGAGTGGAAATCAGTTGTTTGAATCGTGGCTTCGGAGGCTGGCAAGGAGAGTGGTGCCATTGACAAACAAGGCAAGGTCCGGCAGGAATTCCACGCTGGTCAGGAAGCAGGTTCATCATTAATGCTGGAGGCTCAGAGCCCACCCTGTCATCCTGCCTCACTCTCCCACCCCGGACCACACTGGTGGTAAAATAGCACATCTGTGTAAAGACAGCAGGTTATGGCAATGCATGTAAAAGGCATTTGAATGCTGTGTCCGAGCCCACTGTTGGTCCCTCCAGCTCCACTCTCCATCCTTCTCCATCTGCTCTTTACCCAGTGGGACAGCATCAACAGGCTCCCTCGCCTTCCAGCTCCTACCAATGACAGGTATCGTGAGTGGTACAGCAAGCCATCTGGAGGAGGGAGGAGACTGAGAAAATGATTTCCCCTGCTCCCTCCCTGCCTGGTCACTGTAGGTTGGCTGGGTTGGCTCCCGTCAAGCCACTTGTCCTCTCCTTCCTACACCTTTCAAGCTAAGGGGTATTAACTGCTTTTTGCTGTTTCTAATTCTGGGGGACTGCAGCTGCACCTCTCTTGTTGGTCTGCCCTCCCCCAGTTACCAAGTGACCATCCCCCATTCCAAGTACCACTTGGACTGGCTCACTGGTTTCCTGTAGAACTCTGAGTAATATAGATGTCATTTACAGCACTTTGTAATACAACAGAAAGTTATTTGTAAGGTCATAACATGTTATGATGTTTCTTCTTCTGGTTATAAACATAACAATTCTCAGAGAAGGAAAGAGGAATGAACCTTGGGCATGGACCAGCGGCACGATTCTTGTGATACCCTCCACGTCCCCTTGCACATACCAGCACCCTAGTAAATTTCTCCACACACGGGGCTTCAATAAATGAGCAATTGACCCAGGGTTGCAGGGCTTATATAAAACAAAGATGCCTGCACCGGGTCCCAGCAGACCCCTGCCTGCACCGCGCAGTCCACCTCAGAGGTCCAGTGCAACCCAGGATCAGTTCTAACTCTCTCTGTTCTCAATCTCGTGTATCACGGAAATAAATGACATGGATGTAAGTGTTAATTTGGGCCTAAGGATTAACCAGGCTTGAAACAAGACACTGCAGAGAAAAATGCAGTAGACTTCTTAGGAGACCTGTGAAGAGGGCAAGGAGGAAGGTAATGACAGCCTGAGCCAAGGGGGCACTGCAGCCTCAAGTGAGGCAAAAGCAACCCCAACGTGGCTACAAGGGCTGCATCTTTGTGGGTACCACTGATGCATCCTCCTGAGTGGCATTTCCCATGGCACAGCTAGCCATGAGGGATGCCGGGTGAGTGCTGCTCTCCCAGAAGCTCTGCAGTCTGCAGCCTGCAGCCCTGTTGGAGATGCTATAGATGTAAAGGGTCTTTAAATCCAGGGGCAAGAGTCAGACTTAATCCCTGAGTAGACAAAAAAGCTCGGGGCAGGGGAGGAGTGCTCAGGAATAAGCTTGTCCCTATTCCATCCACAGCCTCATTTTATTCTAGGATTCTTTACTTATGCTCTTCCAATATGAATACAAACATCAGAGGCAATCCAAGACCTGGAACCTATACAAATCTATACAACTGGAACTTTCATACACGCATCCACTGGTTCTCCTAAAGTGTCTTTTTATCTACCAGACTCAGGCTCTCTTCCAGCCACTGGGGGAGGGAGAAACCCTCTGATTTGCACTGTAGAAGCATTCTCTGCCTGGGTGTCAGGCTTTGCCTCCAGACTGTGAGCGTCTGCTAGGAGAGTCTCCCAGTCATGTGTGTGCACCCGATGCCCAACATGGGGGCATGTAGTCGACGCACAACCAGCGCTTTGGTCACCTGTTGGTTAGTTGCAGTTCACTGGCTGGAAGGAGAGGAGATGGGAACCTGATCACACTATACTGAGTAATGCTTGGGTGATACGGAAGTAGAAAGAAAGTATAAGCTATTCTTTCAAGAAATTTGGCTGATAAAATTCCTGGAAACTCCCCTAAGGTATTCAACATACTTTATTAAATATTTGTCTTAACCTCACTTCTAAATCTACTGGGAGCGGAACTGGTATCCATCTGTCTCCCTGTTCTTTGAAGCACGAACACAAAAACTTGCTTATTATTGGCAAGAAATAAAGTCTGATTGAATAACTCCCCAAATCCTGTTTCCAGTCCTTTTTCTTTGGTTTCACTGTGGAAATTGATAAATAGTTATTCCCTTCTTGAAATTCCCCTCCCAAGCCCCTGTGACTCTATCCTTTCCTGGATCTTGTACCACTGTGCTCAGTATTTTTCTGTCTCCTGTTCTTCCATCAGCCTTAAAGTATATACACCCTAGACTCAGTTCTCAGCTCTCTCTCTCTTTTTTTCCCCTTTACATTTTCTTCCACTATCGCTTACATTATTTCCTCTGTGTGATGTCTACCAAATAATTATCTCAAGTCCTAACACCTCTCATGTCCTGTCTCTCTCTCATGCTAAGCTCCCAAATTCCAGATACACAAGATAAAAGCCATTGTAAGGGTAGCAGGTATGCAGGTGAGAACTCTCAATCTCCATCAGGACCACTGTTGGAGATCATGAAGCCACAATAAGGAACACAGTTTCCAGTTGAAACACCAGGTTTTTAATGCAGGCAGCTAAAATGATGCTGGCCACCGGTCTCACTAGTTGTGTGCAGTACAGCATCCACCAGCTGGCGAATAGGTTTGGGCCTGGAGAGGCTTCATCCCACTCACACTGGTCAGTTCTCCCTCTTCCCGGTGCTTTGCTTGGGTGCAGGGTAGAACGTTGGGCTCCCTTCCCTGATGCCCCCTCCCCCTGGGTCCTAAATACTGTCATGCTGCAGGCCTTCAGATATGCTCCTGCTGGGCACTCTTGTGGATTCTAACTCAGTTCCAAACCAGGGTATGTGGTTCCTGGACGTCCCCCTGATAAGGGTTCTCAGCCTCTTTTCACATGAACTTCCCCTTGTTAACCTCGCCACACAACCAGCCTCCGGGCCTCAGGCTGAGTAGAAGGGCCAGCAGGACCCCAGACTCATTTCCTAAGAAATGCTGTTCTGTGTGGTGCGACACTGACCTCAGCTCCTCCTCTAACTCATGAGCAGTTGTAGAATGCCCTGCTCCTTCTCTTGTCATTGCTGTTTGTATCATTATTTAGCCTTATGTCCCATGGCAGAGACTGCTAAATTGCGTTTCCTTTTTTTATAGAGTGATAAGCTCCATTTTCCAGACTTTGTAGCTAGGGTGGCCATGTGACCAAGTTCTTCCCAACCGGAGATGAGCGGAAATGAAGTGTGCCACTTCTGGGTCAGCCCTGGAACACCGAGCGTGGGCTCCGCCGCACTCTCTTGTCTTCCTGCAAGCTGGAACGCAGCCTGTGATCCGGCGCCCGTCGCTCACACCAGGCAGAGTCCCAGGAGTATGACTCAAAGCGGTGCATGGACGGACTGGTTTCCATCAATGAGGAAACGAGTACAGGAACTGTGAATACGCACTTACAAACGTTCACAGCACCTGCACATGGCTGTGAAATACAAGTGGATGACCCGTGGGTACAAACCAGAAGTACTGGGCTTTGGCACACTGGAAATAAAGAAACCAGTCTTTAAACAACGCGAGTTTGGAAGCATGGCCCTCGCAGATGATGGAAAAACCCTTCAAACCTGAGCCGCTTATCTCAGGACTGTGAATGAGAAAAGAACAAACTTTTGTTCTTGTTTTATTCAAGTCGCTGTTTTGGGGCATCTTTGCCTAAGACGACGGCAGCTCTAGGTGAAGGTGTTGGGAAGAAACAGAATGTGAGTGTGTGGCAGCTGCTCAGCTCAGCGTTAGCAAGGCTTGCAAGAAAGAGATGAGCTCAGGCCAGAACTGTTTGTAAGTTTGTCACCAAAGGTGGAAGCAAATAGACAGCATCCGGAAAGGGGGCGCCTTGGAAGACTAGGGAAGTTAACTGCTTCTGGAACTCCAAAGAGCAGAAAACAGTATCGCCACTGCCAGCCTCTCAAAGGCCTCTTGATAAAATGATGCGGTGGACCAAAAGGAACAGGAGCCTTCAGTGAATTCAGGAGAAAGACTGCAGCTTCCTGCCCAAGTCCGAGTCTTATAGCACCTCAAGGCAGAGGCCAGTAAGGAAGGAAAGAGGGAGGTGGGCCAGCACAGAAGGTGGGAAATAAGGCACGCTGGGCCAGAGACAGAATTTGGATGTGGTAACTGGCACGTGGGATGGACTAGATGCGAACAGACCAGGAAGAAGCCCATGACCTTTTTATGAAATTATATTGCCCTGGAAGCCACAGCTGGGTTTGGAAAGGCCCATGTTCATTCTCCCCCAAGAAGCACACACTTTCTAATACAGATTTCAGATCCTGCCACAGAGGGTAATGAATGAGGAAGAGCTTCCCAGGGGACACAGTCAAAGTCAGGGCCCCTTGGAGGCACTCTCTGAGGGCAGAAGCGGGACCTGCCACAAAGCTGACTTCGCAGCCAGGGCAGAGAGGCCTGAATTACTCGGGCTCAGCGGGGCTCCTTCATTTTCAGGCACCTGCAGCTGCTACACATCTATCTCCCATTCTTCTGAATGAGAGTTCTGTTTTGTGTTTTTGTTTCTGTTTGGGGGGGGCAGGTCTTGCTTCTTTCCCCACATTTTATAATGATGTTTCTCAGTCAGAATAAAGAAATAACAAACATTTTAGCATGGGTATTTGGAACAGAGATTAGAGAAGGGAAGGCCAGATCTGCGGAGTTCTGGTAAACTCGATCCTTGCAAGGAATGCACGGTGGCCAGTGATACACACGGAGGGGTGGGGCTCTGAGGGGAAGGAGCAGACGCCGTGGCATCAGCTGGATCTGAGTCAGATGCAGGCTCATCACTTTCAGCAATGACTCTAACCTGGCGCCCTGCTGATCCAGCCAGAGCTTTTTCTTCCTCTCCGAAAATGGCTTAATAACTACACCTACCATAAAGGATTGTTGAAAGGATTAAATTTATGCTTATAAAGTGCTTAGCAAGATGCATAATAAATGATAGATAATACTTCCCAAGAAAGTTAAATAACTCAAAATTTTTTACAGAAATAGAAAAAGAATCTTAAAATTTATATAGAACCACAAGGGATCCCAAAGGGCCCAAGCAATTTTGAGAAAGAACAAATCTGAAGGCCTCATGCTTCCTGATTTTAAAATATACTATTACAAAGCTACAGTAATCAAAACAACGGGGTACTGGCATACAGAGAGAGA
Organism: Desmodus rotundus; assembly: GCF_022682495.2. Lineage (NCBI taxonomy): Eukaryota > Metazoa > Chordata > Mammalia > Chiroptera > Phyllostomidae > Desmodus > Desmodus rotundus. The sequence continues at coordinate 61,386,677 of NC_071389.1, forward strand.
TATAGACCAATGAAACAGAATACAGCCCAGGAATAAACCCTTGCTTATACAGTTGAATGATCTTCAACAATAGGGCCAGGAATACACAACAGAGAAAAGATAGTCTCTTCAACAAACGGTTTGGAGGGAAGCAGACAGCCACATGCAAAAGCGTGCGGCCTCTGAGGGCAGCATGCGCGCCAGCAGGTCAGTCAACCCCTGTGCCTCAATTTGCTCACCTATAAAATGGGATCACAAAAGAATCTTCTACTAAGCCTGTTGGGAGATTTAAATAAGGTGCTTAGCATAGCTTCCGACATGTAGTCTTAATTTCTTTATTGCTATTTGTCAGTGGGCTTGAGAAAAGTTACTTAACCTCTTTGAGACTCAATTTCCTCTGTTGCAAAAGGGAGACAAACTCTAACTTGTTGGTTATTGGGACGAAGGAAAGGATATAGCTGATGTAAAGCCCTCGGCTCGCTTCTGGGTCCAGAGGACTCGGGCAAGTCCAGTAAGCAAAAGAGCAAGCCCGTTCCCAAGAGGTAGGGGAGCAAGGGTCCCAACAGAGATTACCAAGGAGGGGAGACCAAAGTGGGAAACACCTTCCCTCAGGCTGGGTGGGTCCCTGGCATAACCACCCCAAAGCCAAGCAAGGTCTTCTCTCCTCCACCACCCCATCCAGAGTCATTAGCTGGTATTTCTCACTGCTACTGAAAACCTTTAGTCCTGGATGAGTATGTGTAAAAGGAGGTAAGCTTGCTGAGTTGAAAGCCTCATGTCTAACCTTCTGATTCTATCATTATACTTCCTCTAGACCTCTCACTCCATGTGGATCTGAGCGTAATCCACCAAAATATTCTCACTGACATTCCACTGCATGACTTTCAAAGTGAATCCACACCTCCTTTTCCATTGGCTCCCAGGCTGGGATGGGCAGGGCAGCATTCTCTGTTTTTCAGAGAAGAAAACCAGCCCTGGGAGAGACTAATTCACTCTGGACAGCTGTCATCATCCTGGCCCAGGGATCTTGTCACCACACTGACCACTGTGGCCTTTTTTCAGTGGTTAATTCTATTTCCCCCCAAGAGGGAAATACGCAGATTTGTCCTCTATAACAACATTAATGCCTCTTACAAACATTTACTGATTCTAGAAGAAATACAATATGATTATGGCAACTGTCAATAAAAATTTGTAAGTGTATCTCTACTTAGAATTTATGACAAGAGTTTATGGGGGGAAAGTTCACATAATCAAATAAAAATGACAGAATAAAACTCTAAGTACATGACAGAAAATGGCAATGATTCGTCAGTTTGCCTGTTTTAGAGAAAGCTCGGAGGGGAAAGCAAGCAGCCGGTTTACTTCTAATACGTGGAATGATGTAATTTAACAAACACCTTCTCCTTAAGCATGCTACTTTTCCCATCAACCTTGTCTGCCTGTAAGAAATTAGACTGGAAATTAACAGAGAAATGCTAGTAATGACTTAGTGGCAATCCTTGCTGGCATTGCTGTCCCTTCCCTCTGTGGGATGTTCATGGATTTGGCATATGCGGACAGCTACATACATGTCATGGGCAAGATCCATTGGGCCCATGACAGTGGACTCTACCCAACCACTGATTCCTGTCGTCCCTGTCCAGGTAACATTTCCCCACTGCTCCCTATATGCAGGGGAAGGGCAGGTATACAAAACATGTATAAAGATGTAAAATGCACTCAGGAAGCTCACCATCTGCAGCAATGGATATTCAGCCAGGGCTAACCCTCCACTTTCCCCAGGGACACCTCCCAACATCTGGAGATGTCTGAGGTAGACATGACCGAGGGGCGCTCCTGGCACGTAGTGGGTAAAGGCCAGCGATGTCGCTACTCAGGCTACCATGCACAGGACAGCCCACAGCAGAGAACTGTCCAGCCTAATGCCAGCAGGGCCGAGGCTGAGAAATCCTGATGGACAGGGTACGGTGAGACACAGAACAAAATGCAACACAGGGGTGGGTGTGGGATGGGCGGTCAAAGAGACAAAAGGGAAGTGTGGGCAGACTGACCACATCTAAACAGGTGGATAACATTCCGTGTCAGCAAGGGTGTAGGGAAAATGGCAGCCTCATACCATGCTGGTGAGCATAAAAATGGATACAACTTTTGGGGAGAGCAATTTAAAAATGTATATACTATTTTTATCTTTGCTTCCTTTTTCATTCCTATGTTCTCCCTTCCTTTGCCTCCTCTTTCCTTCCCTTCCCAGAACAGAGGCACGAGCATGGGGCTGAGAACACAATGTGATGGGAGGGAGTCTGGGGAATTGCACAGAGCCATGGACAACTTGGTTGGGAAGCCACATAGAGCAGTGAGCTGGAGGGACAGGAAGCTGATAATGAAGCTGACAAGACACAGGCGCTGGCAGGCCAAGCAGCCAAGGACAAGAGGCAGTAGGACGGGAAGTGGACACAGAGGAGGCAGGCTGGCCTTCGTTGTTGGGGGATGGGCTACTCTGAGCAAATAGGTACAAATATTAAAGATAATGGGATCAAGTTTCCAACTTCCAGAGAAGAAATGTACAAAGATATAACAGGGAAAGAACAGAAGGGTCCCTGGGTGTTGGGTTGGAATTGGAGGTACACTATTAGTATGAATGAATGATTTTATAATACATGGCCTCATGTAGAAAAATTTATAAATGTTTCTGGTTATATTTCCTAGCTCTATTCTCTCAAAGACCTAAAGCAATGACACCCCAGTAACAACAGGCCCATCAATCTCCCATATCTTGGTTTCTAAATACCATTCTCTACCAAAAGAGAGGAATTACTAAGTCAGGGACGAGATAAGTCTTGAATATCCTGTAGTGCCAGAAATTGTTTAAAGTGCTCAGGGAAGGACAAGGATGTCAGAAGGATACAGGATGTCAAAGGGCCAGCTCAAAGGGACTCCCATGGGCCAAACTGAGGGCCATGTGACCATAAAAATAAACAGTGACAGTTAACAGATGTCAACATATTGAATACAAAGGAAATCCACGAATATTTCCTAATATAAATTAATAAGTGAGTGAAGGAGAAAAAAGTTCTTCCTTGGAGTGAATGCCAACTAATAAACATAGGAGTGATGGAAATAAAGAATCATTATTTGGCGGCCTTCAGAGAGGTGGCTGATTTAGGCATAAGTCATCAATATGATAAGGCTTGTAGATAGAGGTTTAATGAGGAGCAGGCTATTAGCATAACCTTAGAATACTTTCCTACAAATTTATTGGTAGACATTTCCAGGGGGAAGATGGTGACTTTAAGGTGGGACGATCTGGCAGACACCAACATAGCCAGGCCACCGAGGCCAATATTCCAGCGGTGGGACAGGTTGGACCCCCTAATGTTATGCGCTGAGAAGAGCAGAGTACGTGTTCCTGCCAAGGGACGGCCCGACTCTCGTTCTGAAGAAATACCTGCTGGACTCAGGTTGGGTCATCCTACAGACGTAAGAGCTGTAATCTAAGACCTGTGCAACCGCAGGGGCGTTAGGAACAGGGACAGTCTGAGGAACTGCTCCAGAAGAGACATGACAAACAACGCGGATCCAGGTCAGACGGGGAAAAGGGCATTTGGGGGGACAACTGATGAGATATGAATGGGCTCTGTGGATTGGACAGTAGTGTGGTACCCATTCAATTTCCCGATTTAGTCACACAGTGATTAATTGTATGTGCCAACTTGACTGGGTTAAGGGAACAGACAGCTGGTAGGACATCATCTGGGTGTGCCTCAGGGTGTTCAAGGAAGAGATTAGCATTTGAATCAGCAGACTGAGTAGAGCAGAGCACCCTCACCAATGTGGATGGCCTCCTGTGATACACGGAGGGCCTCAGTAGAACGAAAAGGTAGAAGGGCAAATATGCCATGTTGCTTGAGATGCGACATACATCTTCTCCTGCCCTTGGACATCTGTGCTCCTGGTTCTCAGGCCTTCGGGCTCAGACTAAACTACACCACCAGCTTTCCTGGTTCTCCAGCTGGCAGATAGCAGATTGTGGGACTCCTTGGCTTCCATGATCTCAAAAGCAAATTTCTGTAAGAAATCAATCTCTCTCTCTCTCTCTCTCTCTCTCTCTCTCTATATATATATATATATATATATATGAACATATATATGAGCATATTTATATATAAATGACATATTTAATGTATTTATACATAAATAACATATATTCTATTGGTTCTGTTTCTTTGGCGAATGCTGACAAATCTAAATGCCATGGAGAGATAGAAAAGGATTATACTTATTTTCCCTTTGTTAGATCCATGCTACAGTTTAGCCCAAGGGGGAAAAAAAAGCCCCCATTCAAAGAACTGACCTATTAAAAATCAACCAGGGCAAGGAGGCAAATGACACAGTGATTTTCTACACCCGATCCCTTGCTTCAGTCTTCAATTACTAATTATGTCCAAGGACTCTGTTTCTACCTTTGGATGCCTAGCTCTCCTTGGGGAGTGAAGACTCTGACTGACTCCACAGCGCACCTTTGAGCTACCTAGCCTGGGTTCACCTTGGGGCAGTTCCAGAATCTCTGCAGAGGAGGGACTTTGGGGCAGTCTCAAGGGAAGGCTCAGACCCCAGGGGGCTGCCTTCAAGCTGCATTAACAAAGCACGCACAGCACTTTTATGTAGACCTCATGTTGGGAGGGCCTTTGGGCAAACTGGTACAGCTCATGGACAGGCTAAAGTACCCTCCAACCCAGCCCTGCCACCTGCCAAGCCACCCCTTGATGATGCCACTGAATTTGCACATGGCTGAGTCAAGGCCAAGGCAAGTAAAACCTGCCACCTAATGTCCCAGGAACAATGAAGGCATAAGACTAGCTGATGAGGAACTGGGAGGGGGTGACAAACGTCCTTTGGAAGGGGTAAGGTAGGCTGTACTGGGCGGGTTGATTTCCAGAGTGACACCCAGCCCAGCCCAGCCTGAGGTGTGTGAATGATTCACATCTGAGAAGAGGCAAGGTCCATGGGGCCCAGACAGTGCTGGGATCACAGGCAAGGGAGGCGTTCAAGGCAGCAGGCGGACAGGACAGGAGCTGGGAGCCAGGCACTGCAGAGGCCCGGGGAGGAGGAATGAGGAGGAGGACATCAGCCTGGGGAATGAAGAGGGGGTGGGGACAACCCGGGAAATTAGAACCTTCTTCTCGCTGGCTCCTACTCACCTGGCTCACCAGGCAGGTCAGGCAGACAGCAACACGTGCCTTTCAGATCAAATGAAATAATTAGCTTAACTGTTTGAGAGGGGAAACGCCTCGAGTCAGTTTAGTGTTTTGCAGAGTGAACCGCAGAGGCCCAAGTTAGCCGGAGGCACAGGGCAGAGAGGCCAGCTCAGCGCTCCCACCTCAAGGTCGGAGGACTGTCACCGCCACTCTCCTGGGATGGACATATTGGCTGGTTAGCTGGCTCTTGGTTTTTGTCCCCGAAGAACTGAGATGAGCAGACAGTACAGGTAACTCTAAGAGGGAAATAAAGCTTCTTTGGAACTTTTCCCTGTGTCTTCGATTACGCAGTATTAGATAATCTCAGTCCTGAACTTTATCTCCCTCTTGTATTCCCCACAGAGCACCTCTGAACCTTTGGCAGGATTTCCTTCTTGACGTCTCCTTCGACATCAGAGGACTGCGGCCATGTGCACTTGGCACACCCGGTGCCCACACGGAAGTCCCACCACCCCATACAGCCTGCCTGGGTGTCCTACATCTGGAGGTCCTGCATCTTTAATTCCAATGCCTGTATAGCCCTCACGGGGTACAAAGCTTTTTCTCATACATGACTTATTGGGACCCAAGAACAGCCCACACAGGTAGGTAGAAAAGGAATTATTACCCCCATTGTGTAAATGAGAGAACTGATTTGAGGATGACAAACGATTTATTTAAGGTCACAAGAACTCACAGAAGTGGGGCTGGGGTTAGAACCCAGACCCCTGTACTCCAACCGCCTCTCTAACCCAGCATTATAAAAGCACAGACTCCAGGGCTTTCCATCCACAGCAGGACAAAGTTCCAGGGGACTCCTTCACATACACACAGAACCCAGTACGAGGGACAAAGGATCAGCAAGGCCAGAGAGGAGGTGGCTCAGCAGCTGCAGGGGGGATAATGGATGAAAAGAGCAAAAGGACTATGGCCAGGAAGGAGGGAAGCAAGTAAGGAAAGTGTGCAGAACTTCTCGAAGTCACCTACAGCTTGGGCATCTATCTTTTGGCTGGAACGATGGACACTTGTACCCATGCTTCCAGAAATGTCAATACTTTAATGTTTATCTAGAAGAGAAGGCAACCGGCATGTAGGGAGCACTTCCTGTCTATTGGAGACCATACTAAGTGCTTTGCTCTTTTAATCTTGGGAGGTAGATATAAACTACATTTTTGCAGACAAGGAAATGAAGGCTTAGCAAGGCGAAGCAATGGACTGGAGGTCACAAAGCCTGGCCTGGAACAAAGGCCGGTCTGACTGCAAAGCTCCGCTCTTCTTTTCATACCACATTCATAATGCCTTGGGCCTGGGCTCTGCCGTGCAGAAGCTTGCAATCAGACTTAACCACCCTGTTGGGTATAATCACAGGCCAGAAGCATTTTGAACTAATGTATACTCCCAGGAGAATGGCTAATGGGTAATTTAAGCTATAGTAATTCCCATTTGAGTTACAGTGATTCCCCTTGCCCCAGCCCAAAGAAATAAAAGGTTGGGCTTAAGTCATGGTGGATTTGTGCTCCTCAGCAGAAGATGGAAAACCTGGGAGAAGCAGCCAGCCTCAGGCACGCGGTAATGACTTTGAGAGCGTGTGCCTACAAGGCCGTGGGCACATTTGTTCCTGGGTGCATGTGTGTTTTAGAAAAATGAAAGAATGAACACATGGTAGACTCTCACACAGGTTCTGATGAACATACACAACACCCTACTATCACGTATTTTAGTGCTGTCATTTCAGTCTTCATTCACAGAAAACAGAGATCCGTTCTAGCACACATCTTGTCAAACAGCCAGACACCTAAAATAGATCTGATCTAAGAGTCTGGTAGTTGATTTTACCCAGTTGTCAGATTTAGAAAAGAAGGTGTGTCATTTGTAGTTAAAGCAAAGTTACATAGTTTTGAATTCTAAAGACAAAACAATATAAAACAAGAAAAATGTTCCCAAATGATCTATCTTTCCAGTTATGTGGTAGTGCCCACCCATGCAAGTCAGGTCCGGATGGTCAGATGTCCCGACACCGTGGTCACAACACTGGGTCCCACACTCCAGGCACAAAAGACAACTCTGGAAGCTTCTCTCAAATACGTAAGCCTCGCTGGCAGGGTGTGCTTGCTGCTCTTTTTAGAAGAGCCCAGTTTGTTTAGACAAGCATGCGAACAGAGCCAAGGTTGTATGTTTCTAACTGTATCACTTCTGTGGGGGCGGGATGGGGGGAGGAAAATTCTACTCACTGGACTGGGACCACACAGGAGTGGATCCAATGTTTCGTGGGAAGCAGGGATAGCAACTATTGAAAACCCAACAATCTCAGCAATGCAAAAGTTCATGCACTGATGAAAAGCAGTGCAGTGCATGGAATAATAACCTACTTATAAAGGGACCATCCGTTTGTGGCTAACATTTACTTTATTCTCCAACTTACAAACAAAAAACAAACAAACAAAAATAACAAGTAGGAACGGTGAGAAGTTAGGCATCCCTTAGCTTGTAAAGTAACATTCCCACACCAGGTAATATACACTGGGTGGCAAGGGTGAGGAGGTAAATGTGTTACAACGACAACAAATTATGGGAGGGGGGCCATATAGTGGAAATTAGGTACTCACTTAAAAACTGACCTACAAATACTCTGGAGAGCCATTTTAATGATTACCCTAGTAAGGTTAAATTGTTTCCAATACTCACAGTCACACAGTCACTCCTCAAATTACATGCATGAGAAATTTCTGAGCAACTTTGGGTAGTCGCAGCCTGCTGAGGGAAAGCAATAAAGTAACATTGCTACAGAACAAAGCACTTTTGTCTACCACGGGGACCTTCACTTACTCACAAAGCACAATCTCCCAACAGTGTTACTAGTTAATAATAACTATTCGCCGAATTTGTAGATGCCTTGCATGGTTCGTGCTGTTCCGAGACACACCATCACACCAGGAATACAGGTTACATCCCTGGGCTCTACGGGAAAACCTGTGTTTCCCGTCGACAGCACTAAGACAGCGTTTGGAAAAGGAGCACCTGTGCAAAAGCAGAGTGGAGCCTCGCCGCGCTCCCGGGGCTCAGCCCACCAGCCGCGAGCAGGGGCAGACGCAAAGTGGCTTTGGCATCCCGATTGCTTTTCACTCATGGGGGGGAAAAAGTGGGAAAGGGCAAGGTGCGTGACACTCTGCCCGGAGGGTCCTGTCCCAGGTGCTTAGAGTGGGTCTGGGCCCCGGGCTAGACGTCAGGCAACCCCGAAAAGCTGGGCCCCGCGGAGGCCCCAGCATGCTGGCCTCCCCACGCACAACCCGGGCATCTACAGCCCCGGGAATCCTCCCCCACCCCTGTGCCTGGCGCCCCACTCACCGCTCACGCTTTGCCGCCGAGCCCGGGAGCCGGGGCCCCTGCGGCTGCTGCATGCCCTCGGGCCCTGCGCGACGGGACGACCAGGTGCCCGGCTCCCGCCGGGCGCCAGGAGCAGCGGAGGACAGGCGACAGGCGGGTGGCAGCGGAGTGTCTCCTTTCCAGCAGCCGCGGCTGTGCATCCGGAGTCCAAAGAAAGTTAGGCTGAGCGAGGGGTGGAGCTGAGGGGGCGGAGTGGCGCGCCACCGCCCTGCCCCGCCCTGCCCCGCCCTGCCCCAGGCGTCTGGCCGTTCCCACGGGACAGCGCCCCCCTCTGGCATGCCACAGTTCGGTTCTTCTGCAGATGCTCTCCTGCCTGGGACAGGCCCTCTCAGGTGGGTGGCCCTCCTGATGGAGGATGAGGAGCCAACGAAAGGACCCTAGCATCCAGAGGCCTTACAGAACCATACCTGGGAGTTCCATAATAAGCGCTATCCTTCTCCGTCCCTAGGATTCCTTTGAAGAGGCTGCAGGGAAGTGCAGCCCACACCCATCCACCCCCAACCCCTGTGGGAAGCAGGTTCACTGCCAAGACAAACATTTGTCCTAAAATTTGAACCCAAAGCTACCCGAGGGTGCAGGCAGCCCCAGAGCCCAAGGATGGCCGCGTATATCTGGCCTGGGACCTTTTAGGCACCTTTTGATTGAAACAGGAAACAAAACATATTTAAAATTGTGAGAGGCTTCTGGGCCTCCGGGGGTAGGTTTTCAAAGCTGAAATATAGAGCCTGCACTGGCCCGCCTTTGGCGAAGGAGAAAGATGTAAAGTAAAGCAATGTCATGAAGACTTCTCTCTGAACTCTGCCCAGCAAACTGGGGTCACAGACATGCTCGAAGTTGGGCCTGGTGACCACCCAGAGGGGAAATACTGCGATGTGAGGTCTGCATGCTTCAGAACCTGGGAAACACTGAGTGCATGTGCGGGAATGACTGCCTGCAGCCCTTTGCTGTTCATTCCTTCACTCAACTTTTGTATGCCAGCTAGGGACCTTATTCCAGGAAACAACCTGAATGATGGCCTGCCCCCTGTGATCAAAAAAATCCTGCTCCCTCTGAAGACCATGTTTTAATAATGTTTTATTCCTTATGCAGTGGACCTAATCCCATGGGCCACGGCAGCCTGGTGTGCTCACACCTTCATAGTGATGTGCCTCAATTTTGATGCAAAATTATTGTTGCTTCACCTGCGTGTTCAGAAAATTACTGTGGTGCCTCACAGATGAACTGTGTACAGAGGACTAGAACTTACAAAGCTGGCACCACAGAAAGATCATGTTTGCCAGAACAAACAAAAACCTCACAGATGACAAATGAGAACAAGGTCAGGGGAGTGAACAGCTCAACTCAAATAGCACACGATGCTCAAGGGGCGACCCAGTGAACAGAAAAAATTCTCAACCACCAGCACTTAGCAAACGCTTGACTCAACAAATGTGTAATATGTTGAGAAAGTTGTTGTGGGCTGGAATGGGAACTATAAACACCAGTTAGAGACTACTTTCACTGGAAAAATTTGTCCCAAGTTCCAAACAAAGGCAGTTTGGAAACACACTATTGTAACCTGGGAGCTTCCTGAACCTGGCCATTGTACAGTAGAAGGGGGAGTCTGTAAAGCCAGATGTGATTGCCTTTAACATATGAATCCTAAATACAAAAAAAAAAAAAAAAAAAAGGAAAAGGGAACATGGGAAGCTGTGCTACAAAAAGAAAAATGTATTTTATCTAGATGTGGGTCATATCTGAGCAGAAGGTAAGGAAGTGATCTAGGAAAAAGATGCAAAGAGAGACCACCCAGCTTACATGTAGAAAGAACCACAGCCAAGGACAGGAAAAGAGGGACAAGAGGTGAAGGATAAGTACAAATAAGGTCGTGGCCCCAAATCCTAGTTTTTAGAAAGAAGCCCAAGGATTATCCACCAGAACCTTCTTTAAGTCTTGTAGGGTCTGTGGTGTCTCACTTCTCTGCCAAATGGTTTTATTTTTAAAGATTTTATTTATTTAGAGAGAGGGGAAGGGGGATAGAAAGAGAGGGAGAGAAATATCAATGTGTGGTTGCCTCTAGTGAGCCCCCACTACAGGGAGACCTGGCCTGCAACCCAGGCGTGTGCCCTGACTGGGAATCGAATCGGCGGCCCTTTGGTTCTCAGGCCAGTACTCAATCCACTGAGCCACACCAGCCAGGGCTCTACCAACATGTTTTTATTAGTAAAACCAAGTTAAAAATTAATATCAAAAATGGCAAACACAAAGCCTGAGGGTATACTTTGTTTTAAAGACCACTGGCTGGAAAATCATTCAAAACTTTTTCAACAGACGTTTGCGGATCAGCTCCCTGTATACAGTGTTGTGTTTTATGGGCCTGGAGACACGGAGACTGATGTATAATGTTGTTTCTGTAAGGGGCAAAGGGGCATTTCGGAATGCTTGATGGAGAAGAATTATGATGGCCTTGGAGACCCTGTGTCAGCCAGCATTTTACTTGGCAGGGAATAAATGCTGCAAAATAAATAAAGTAATTAAATTAAAAACAGGCCTGCCTCCTGCCACAGTGAGAAGCTATGTGGGACTCCAGCCAACTTCTTCCTTTCTGGATTTATGGAAAGAGGCCCATGTTTCTCTGGCTCCAACTTGGCATGGACCTCTGATCACATGGTTAGGAATTCATAGATTTTGCATTCATAACTTTGGGAAATAACCGAACTGAAATATCTGAAGTGAAGTGTAACACAACTGTTACATTTTGTTCTTCTGTGCTGATTAGCCGTAAGGATGACTACAGCAGGTGAATAACATGAGGAAGTGGAATGGTAGCTATGAAGTGAGAGATGTAAGTGGTACCTGAAATAACAGTTAGCTAGAAGGTTCTGAGGAAAGACTGAGCAAAAGGTTAACTACAGAAATCAGAGAAAAAGAGAGATGGCATTAGGCCAGCTGACAGCCTGTAGAGTATCTCTCCATTGCATGTAACTTCCAGTGGAAAGCAACAAGAAGTCACAGAGAGAGTCAACAAATACCAAAAAGTCAAAAATCAAAATCAACTGAATTTCATTTAAATTGAACAAACCATTTTATGTGACATCTGTGACTCATTCAAAAATACTTCCTACATATTCACCCCATCACGGCTTAATTCTGCATATTTCTGAGAAAAGAGTGACAAATTTTGAAAGTAAAAGTCATGATGGAACTCTTATTCTAGCAGATGTGAAAATTTATCATAAACCCATAATAACTAGGGTACCCCAGCGCCTGGATTTGTGCCTGTCATCCAGGCATAATTCACTTGCAAAAGCATCCTAGCTTGAATGATAAATTATATAGTGAATTTAATTAATAATTAAGACAATATGATGGAGGTGCAAAACTAGAGAGACAAAACATAACACCAGAATAGCTATCCCATATACAGATCATAGTAAGTATAAAAATGTTTATATTTAAAGAAGTTGGCATCTTAAATAAGTAGGAAAGGGAAGGCTTATTTAGTCAGTGGCCCTGATCCTATTCATTGACTTTTGGGGAGAAATAAGGTTAGATGCTTACCAAAGTAATTTTCATATGCATTAAAGTGTTCAGTTGTTTAAAAAAAAAAAAGAACCATAAAAGAATTAGAAGAAAATAAAGATTAATATTTATTTGATTTGAAGTTTGGAGTGAATGCTTTTAAACATAAGAGCAAGGGAAGAAACCACAGAAAATATGAATTAACTTGACTCTATGCAAATTAGATATTTCTGCGCATAATAAAAATAACCCTGTAATTTATTATAAATAAAAAGTCAAACTAGGCTTCTGGCCAAGATGGAGGTGTAGGTAGACACACTGTGCCTCCTCGCACAACCAAAAGAAGGACAACAACAATTTAAAAACAAAAACCAACCAGCACTGACAGAAAATCGAACTGCATGGAAGTCCGACAACCAAGGAGATAAAGAAGAAACATTCATCCAGACCAGTAGGAGGGGCGGAGATGGGCAGCTGGGCAGAGAGGACTCCCGTCAGGGCAGCACCTGGAGGACCCAGCAGGTGGCGGATTGTGAAGCAGGGTGGGCAGTGTGACCACCAGCAGAACCTGCAGCCCCACATTCGTGCATAGATAAACCAGGAGGAATGGCGGGGGAGCAAAGCAGACCTCACATCCCAGGGCTCCAGCGCGGGGAAATAAATCCTCAGACCTCTGATTGAAAACACCCATGGGGGTTGAGGTAGCAGCGGGAGAAACTCCCAGCCTCACAGGAGAGGTCGTTGGAGAGACCCACAGGGCCCTAGAGCATGCACAAGCCCACCCACTCGGGAATCAGCACCAGAGGGTCCCAATTTGATTGTGGATAGCGGAGGGAGTGGCTGAAGTCTGGCAGAGAGTAGAGCAAGCCCCATTGCTCCCTCTCAGCCCCTCCCCACATACAGCGTCATTGCACAGCAACCAGTGTTACCCCGCCCCTGTGAACACCTAAGGCTCCGCCCCTTACTATGCAACAGGTGCGCCGAGACCAAAAAATGGCCCAAATGAAAGAACAGATCAAAACTCCAGAAATAATACAACTAAGCAACGAAGAGATAGCCAACCTATCAGATGCACAGTTCGAAACACTGATAATCAGGATGCTCACAGAATTGGCTGAATTTGTTCGAAAATTAGATGAAAAAATGAAGGCTGTGCTAAGAGAAACAAAGGAAAATGTACAGGGAACCAATAGTGATACGAAGGAAACTGGGACTCAAATCAATGGTGTGGACCAGGAGGAAGAAAGGAACATCCAACCAGAAAAGAATGATGAAACAAGAATTCAAAAAAATGAGGAGAGGCTTAGGAACCTCCAGAACATCTTTAAACGTTCCAACATCTGAATTATAGGGGTGCCAGAAGGAGAAGAGGAAGAACAAAAAATTGAAAACGTATTTGAACAAATAATGAAGGAGAACTTCCCCAGTCTGGCAAAGGAAATAGACTTCCAGGAAGTCCAGGAAGCTCAGAGAGTCCCAAAGAAGCTGGGCCCAAGGAGGAACACACCAAGGCACATCATAATTACATTAGCCAAGATGAAACAGAAGGAGAGAATCTTAGAAGCAGCAAGAGAAAAGGACACAGTTACCTACAAAGGAGTTCCCATAAGACTGTCAGCTGACTTCTCCAAAGAGACCTTACAGGCAAGAAGGGGCTGGAAAGAACTATTTGAAGTCATGAAAGCCAAGGACCTACATCCAAGATTACTGTATCCAGCAAAGCTATCATTTAGAATGGAAGGGCAGATAAAGTGCTTCCCAGATAAGGTCAAGTTAAAGGAGTTCATCATCACCAAGCCCTTATTATAGGAAATGTTAAAGGGATTTATCTAAGAAAAAGAAGATAAAAAATATGAACAGTAAAAATGACAGCAAACTCACAGTTATTAACAACCACACCTAAAACAAAAACAAAAGCAAACTAAGCAAACAACTAGAACAGGAATAGAACCACAGAAATGGAGATCACATGGAGGGTTACAATAGGGGAGTGGGAGGGGGAGAGAGGGGGAAAGGTGCAGAGAATAAGTAGCATAAATGGTAGATAGAAAATAGACAGGGGGAGGGTAAGAATAGTATAGGAAATGTAGAAGCCAAAGAATTTATATGTATGTATGACCCATGGACATGAACTATAGGAGGGGAATGTGGGAGGGAGGGGGTGGGCAGGATGGAGTGGAGTGAAGAGGGGAGAAATGGGACAACTGTAATAGCATAATCAATAAATATATTTTTTTAAAAAGAAAGAAAAAATCAAACTAAAAACTAGGGAAGAAAAGTATTTGCAACATAAAATAGGTAAAAGATGAATACCTGTCCCGCATCACTCATTGGGAGGCATGTAGAAAACACAATATTTATTTCTTTTTCTTTTTTTATTTTTAAAATATATTTTATTGATTATGCGATTACACTTGTCCCATTTTCCCCCCTTTGTTCCCCTTCACTCTGCACCCCCTCCCTCCCACATCTTCCCCCAACTTAGTTCATGTCCATGGGTCATACGTATAAGTTCTTTGGCTTCTCCATTTCCTATACTATTCTTAACCTCCCTCTATCTGTTTTCTACCTACCATGTATGCTTCTTATTCCCTGTTCCTTTTCCTCCACTCTTCCCTTTCCCCCTCCCCGCTGATAACCCTCCATATGATCTCCATTTCTGTGCTTCTGTTCCTGTTCTAATTGTTTGCTTAGTTCATTCTTGTTTTTGTTTTTGAAGAAGCACAATATTTAAAAGATTAACATCAAAACAAAAAATAAGTCAAGTATATGAAGAATTAGCAAAAGAAGAAATACAAATGACCAAAAATATACAAAAATACATTTCAACTGATCTAATAGTAAGACAAGTGTAAATTAAAGTGAGATATACTTGTCACCTATCAAACTGGCAAAAGTTTTTGATTATAGAAATTTCCAAAATTGACCAAGGTTTAAGGGAAATGGGCGCCTTCCTGTGGTGCTGGTGGGCATACACGTTGGTAAAACTTTTCTGGTGGACAATTTGCTGTATGTAGCAACTTTCAATCATTCTCAGAAATACTGCTTTTTTTCTCACGTGTTAGTATCTCTAAATTGAGACGTGTTTTATGGCCCCTGTCAGTCGGGCAGCTGTTGTGATTTGGTTTTCTGTTAGTGCCTACCCACACATACCAAATTTTAAAGAATGGATGCCAGCTTTTGGAAGAAAATCCTGGAGCAAAAAGTAGAGCACCCCTCACCCCCTTTTTTAGAGGCAGGGGAAGGGAAGGAGAAAAAACATCGATATGAGAGAAGAACATTGATCAGTTGCCTCTTGTACGCGCCCCAACTGGGGCCTGAACCCATCACCTCGGCAAGTGCCCTGACTGCGAATCCAACTGACAACTTTCTGCTTTGTGAGACCACGCCCAACCAACTGAGCCACACCAGGGAGGGCCTTGTTTTTTATTGTTTTTGGTTTTTTTTAATGCCTCATCCAAGTTCTCCTGGTGGAACTCAGGCCAAGGACCACAAAGACACAAAAAGTGACTCCAAAAAATAAGAAAGTTTAGGAGTGAAAACCTTAGCCAGGGTTTTTGCTTCTCTTTTATGGATACATGAGAATAATCTAGAAGCCGAAGGTATGTTTAAGTAAGTCCAAAAAACGCTTTCAAAAATTATAATGTAACAGGCATATGTGATAAGAAACCATTATATTTCATTGGCAACCTTTTCTTTGCGTTACATAAAATATTGGTGCACCTTACAGTTTATGAGACCTTGGGCATAATGTACTGCGATATATCAGGAACCTTAAAAGTGTTCATGCCATTTGGCCCAGCAAATTCACCTCTAGGAAGGTAACCTAAAGATGCCTTGGAAGGCACACAGATTTTAATACAAATATCAACAGTTCAGTATTATTTATACAATTGACATGTTAAGAACAATCTATAATTTTAACCTAAAAATCCAGTAGGAAATTGATCAAATAAATTGTCGTACATCTATAGGAGGAAATGCAGCCTCAACCATCATGTTTTTGAAGAATCTATAATGACAGAAATATGCTCATTTCATACTAAATTTTTATATAAATAAGATGCAACATTATAGAACTAAATCTGTTTCTCTTTTTTAAACATGTGTTTGTATAAAAGAAAAAACTACCCCAAATAAATACCTTTATATGTTAACTGTAGATATTAGGAGAGGGTTGTATTATTATATTTTTATTTTTTGTATATGATTCCATAATTTCAAATTTTTCTGCAGTGAACATGTATGACATTTATGGCCCGAATTATCTAAAGATAATACTTTTATTATTGGATCACATGACTTTTGAAACAAATAATTATGGATAAAAAATGTATACAGTCAAATCGGGACTGGAGGGTCTGTTCATTTTCACATGGTCTAAGGTACCAGAATCTAAGTGGGCAGGACTAGTTTCCAACCAGTACACATTTGTGTTTCTCAGACGAAAGGTCCAGAGCAAAAGCTAGGAAGCTAACGCTGTTAATTGTTCACAAACATCCTTTACAATGAACTTTGAAGGTCATGGGGTGGGAAGTGGTGATCTGCCACCACCTTAGGAAAGAAAAGCACACTTGAAATACTCATTCAAGATAATAGCACCCTAAATCTCTCCTCCTCCAAGGAGGCTTCATGTTAGCAACCATTTCATTTTCTTTACAACAATGAAAAAATCACATTTGGAGATGATAATTGAGGCTTTCTCTTACTACCTTTCCTTATTTTGTCCCCCTGACCCCTCAGCACTCACTATTTTGGAGGGCATTTAATGAGGGAGGACAGAGAACAAACAAACAAGAAATCTTTAAGAGGAAAAAACCCCAAAAGAATGAAAGAAAACAGGTTTAAGCTCCCAGGTTCCTAAATAGTTATGCATAACTAGTAAAAAAAATTATCTAAACATCAAGGTTTGTGATTTGCAAAAGGTGGGTTCTCTTGAGCTTCAAAGGGCGAAACACTGAAAGAAGCTGAAGACAAACTCTTTTTCCATAAACAATCAACTGGAAGAAAACAGATGAAGAACCACACCACCTCCCTGAAGACTAGATAAGGTTTCTCAACTGGGGAAAAGAATTTGCTCCAGAGAAGAAAGGACAATAGATGTTGGCACGAGGTCTCTGACCCCTCACCACGCCTCAGGCTAAGTTACTAGAGAAACACAGATCCTCCCTTCAAGCTAGAAACCCAGGAATAGTGCAGTAGTACATTATGTTACAATACACGCTGCCCCACCTTGGGGAGAATTCTATTTCTCTGCTTGTTTATTTGGCCAATAAAAGTGGGAGCGGTATTCGCCAGCACACAGCTCGCTCCGTCCTTGTTCCCTCCACCCCGATACCCGCAGTGTCGCAGATGGAGGCCGCTCCATCAGCCTGGACCCAGGAGTAAAGAGGGCACGGAGCAGCTCCAGGCTGACCCCGGCATGGTGACATGCAAGTGACAAATAAACCTTTGTCCTTTTAAGCCACTGAGATTTGCGGAGCATTTGTCAACACAGAGGAACCTGCTTTATTCTAACTCACACAGAAGAGGGCCCTGTACCCCGCTGTCTATCTGCAACTTGGGCAGAAAACGTTCATGCATCGGTGCTCCTTGCGTGGTGACGTGGGAACAGCAATATGGAAGAGGTGACATGGCAGAGCTGGGCGTGGGCGGAGCCGAGTCTTGAGTTTTCTTTGGGCCCCGGAGTGATGGGAAAAGTGCTGAAGTCAGATCTTTGTGGAAAAGTACCTACAGGGAAATATGGGCTGTGGATGCAGCAGGAAGAGAGGCCAGTAGAGTTAGGTGGGGGGGTCACTTCTCAAAATATGGCGTGAACCAGGCATGCATTACCTACCCACCCCACCCCAACACCTGAACTCTGCAAAGTCCATTCAGAATCAAATCTCACGACGGGGAGAAAACGTGAGGGGCAGAAGCTTAAGTACAAACGTCAGATGACCAACACTGCTGAATTTGCGTGAGTTTACCAGGAAAGTAAGACAATTAAATTTTCGGTTGGTGATAGAAATAGGAAGTTCAAGATAGAATTTAGGTCCATTTACAGAAAAGTAGTTGTATGTTTGCTGGCAAAGTTTGCGACCTGAGAAATGTGTATGTACTACACCAAGATACTTGAAGAGAGCATCACGGAGGCTGCATGTCGTCCACAGTGTGGGGTGCTGGGAGTCCGCACAGGCGAGGCTGAGGCCACCTTACATAATAGGCTAACGTCTCCCAAACCTGATCCTCCAGTTAGGATAAGATATTTGCCTAGCCCAAGGCAGCCACCAGCAACCGGCTACTAGCAACACTTTCAGCTGTGCAAATATTTATTCTGGTAAACCTGGTAAAGAAAAAGAAAATAGTTGTAAATAAATCTTGTTAGAATTTTCTGCATCCTATGCACTAAACTTTTTTCCTTGCTTTGCAAAAGAAAGCTGTAATATGACACTAACATCTCATCTCCGGGATTGATTTTTTCATTTGGATTTGATGAATACTGACCAGATAAATATTTAATGTTTTTGTATTTTGGATACTAATACAATAGAGTAAGACACAAATGCTGTATAAAGGCAATCTGAGCTGTTAGCCTTTAGTCTACGCAAAACAGAAGGGGGATTCATTTAAAATGGAAGATCAAGAGCTGAGTTTTCAGCTTTCTTTTTAGTGTTCTAAAATTTAAAACCAAAAAATATATATAAAATAGCATTCTATGATCTTATGGAAGAAGCATATTGTAATAATCACATCACATAATTTTATATGTGTTGCAAATATTAATAAATAGTTTACTTACAAGCAAGAAAACAGGTCACGACAAATTATCTCGCTACAATCGAAAATGTTCCAGGAGGCTCTGGTCTCAGTTTCCTTTTCATTACTGGGCACGGCTTACTCTGCTTCTCTTGCTGTGGTGGGAGCACACATCGTGGAGGCCAATAACAATGAGGGGAAGAAGGTATGAGAATCAATAAAAAGAATAATGGTCCATGTGTGCAGGAATAAACATACAAGTAAAAAGTTATGAAAACCAGAGCCAGGACTGGACAAGGAAGAACGGACTCCAAGTGAGGCGTTGCCCACTCCTGACAGCTGCAACTAGAGCTGCCTGAGGTGTTTGGGATTGGGCTCTAGGCAACCTTGAAGGACCCAGAAAGGCATCCTGTGAGATAAAGAGGCAGCTATTGAACCTTTGCTACCCAGAGAGTCCCGAAGCCAGATGAAGACAGAACCAGTCACGGAAGAGTGTGCCCATTCTCCTATTCTCCCAGCCTCCTGGGCTCCACCCTGAGAAGGTAGAAACCAATGCAACTGAAAAGTGGGGCGCAGAACGGAAAAGGAACACCAAAGACAGCCACACTCTGCTCTCCCACTTCAGGCTTTCCCGCTGGAAAAACTCAAGCCTTGGGAAGAGGGAAATTTTAACTTTGAATGAAATTCAGAAATTTAATTAATATACCTGGTAGGGAATTAAAATTACTGAAACAGAACAGTTTCTGTGTCTAAAAGTAATCACAAGATACCTAATCATCTAATAATTAATAGCTAGAACATTTATGAGATGGCTAAGTTTTCATCCAAAAAGCAGGTAAAAAGGCCAATCATATACCAGGTTTAAATGGACAGTTGGAAAAAATTAAATTCGTATTCTGTTTACATCTTAATGAGTGTAGCTCATGCAAGAAATTGAAAATATAAGTAGGACACTTAAAAAGGGAAAGAGGTTAGCATAGAAAGAGAACCAAAAAGAACTTCTATAAATGAAAAATTGAGTCATTCAAATTAGAAAAACATTCAATGACCCCCTTAAACGAAAATTTAAAAACAGCTGAAGACAGAATTAATGAGCTGAGAGAGGTATCGAAAGAAGTTCCCTAGACTGCAGCAGGAAGGGGGAAGGGACGGCAGCCATGAAGGGGAGACTAAGAGGTACGGAAAAGAGCGCGAGATGGTGCGACATGTTTCTAATCGGCTCCAGAAGTCAAGATGAGAGAATGGGCAGATGGAAATAATATTTTTAAAAAACCAATAACTCAGCATTTTTCAGAACTGAAGAAAGACACGAATATTTTTCATGAACTTTTTGACATTATCAAATTATATTATCAATTTATAAATGATACTTCATAATGCATTAACTATTAAAATGAATATACCCTGACATATCAGACCAATTTTCCCTCCATTTATCATCAATTTATTTATTTTTTTCCTTTTTTTATTGCTATGCAATTACAATTGTCCCCATTTCCTCCCCCAGTACTTTCCCCTGCCCTACCCACCCCAACCTCCTACATTCAATCGTCCCCCAACCTGTTGTCTTTGTCCACGGGTCCTCTATTCATTTTCCTTGATGCCCCTTGCCCTGCTTTGCCCTGTTATCCTCCTCCCTCTTCCCCTCTGGTTACTGTCAGTTTGTTCTTTATTTCCATGTCTCTGGGTATATTTTGCTTGCTTGTTTGTTTTAAGATTAGGTTTCACTTATAGGTGAGATCATATGGTATTTGTCTTTCACCACCTGGTTTATTTCACTTAGCATAATGCTCTCCAGTTCCATCCATGTTGTCGAGAAGGGTAGGAGCTCCTTCTTTCTCTCTGCTGTGTAGTATTCCATTGTGTAAATATACCAGTTTTTTGTTCCACTCATTTACTGATGGGCACTTAGGAATTGTTTTTGATCCCAGAACTACAATGACCCCAAACAATTAAAATTTAAAAATACACACATACACACAATGAAGTATTGAAAATGAACAAATCTAAAAAGCAACCAGCAAGAACAGACAGATCACTTAGGCTGATAACACTTCTCAACAACAGAGACCAACAGAAAGACCATTACCAAAGTGTTGAAGGAAAATAGTGGGCAACCTAGAATTTAATTTTCAGCTAAAGAATTATTGAAAACTGAGGGTGAAATAACAATATTTTTTAGATGAAGACTGAGGCTCAATAAAAGAGCTACCAAAGAAAGAAGGAAATTCAACCCAGAAAGAAGAAGTGGTTTGCAAAAGGTAAGTGGTAAAAACATGAATAAATCTGAATAAACATTGCCCATACCAGACAAGAAGTAAAAAATAACAACTTAGGAGGAAAAGGAGATGGAAAAAGGAACTGAAACACTAGACAAGAAAACCATGTAAGACAGAATAAATGGAAGACTGAGGTGGCCTGAGGCAAAAGACCTAAGACCCTTACATTATTGAAGAGTAGCACAGAGATTTTTATTAACTTCAGTTTTTCTAATTTAGGTAAAAAGTTATGAGCACATACTAAAAGAAAAGAAATAGGAAGGAATAAAGAAAAACTCCATTAACCCACCAGAAGGAAGGGCGAAGGGGAAGAAACAAGATAAAAAGAGCATGGTGTATGGAAAACACAAATATATCTGTTATCACAATGATATAAACAGAATAAATGATTCTATTCAAAGACAGGTACTGTACAGTAATTGAGCCAACAAATCCAGCTACGCACTATGTGAATGAGATATACTTAAGTCACAATGATAAGAAATGTAGACCAAGCCAATAACAACAACAAAGAAGCCTGTGTAACTCTATTACTATCAAACGAGAGAGATCTGAAGGCAAAAAGTGATATTTGGGATAAAGACAATCACCACATATATAAAAGAAATAATTCTCCAGGAAGCTACTTTGTAAAAAGCAGAGTTTTGTCTATAAAACTTTTCTCAAAACTTCAACCCTTCAGAGAAGTAGTCTTATCCCACCTCCCCAATAGATCAGATCTAGAATTATTAGGTTCGGTTCTTTTCTCTCTTCTTTTTAATTAATCCTATGGCAATCTAAAGGCTTTAAAGACACTTAAAATTTTTTAATTGTCGAAGGAAAAAGATTTCTGATTGCAAAGAGCAGCAAAAGGAATCATAGATTTGAGTGAGGGTTATTTGCAGGTTGAGAACACTGACTCCAGTGTATTAGCAATTATATTAAATATTAAATATTATAAAATAAATGGAAACTTCCGGGCAGAACCGCAGGTTGTCTCAGAGCGTGTGTTCCTTGTACACCAGGTTTCAGATACATTTCTTATAATGCAGGGGCATTTCAGTTAACTTTAGTTTTTCTGTTTGTGAAAGAATATAATTTCACTACATATAAAATAGGGATAATAGAACTTGCTCTACCTAGTGAGAGATTATTGTGACAGTAAAACTAAATAATACATGAGAAAGCCCTTTGCAAACTTTTTAGCACCTTGTAAATGTAAGGCACTACTATGCATCCATGGTCCTTGGACGGATTGTTAGTATTAAAAGGCTTTCCCCACCGTCACTTGAACAAGCTCACCAATTCTCAATTATCTGTTATTGTGCTTTATCTAATCTTTAAACTACTCCCACTCAGGTATTTACACAAATCTATGCACAGCCCAGTGCAACAGTTCTCACTATTCACCTTTCTCTCACTGGACGCACACAGGGAGGGCTGTGTGCGTACCTGAAGAGAAGGAACTGCATTTCAGAGTTTAAACAAACGTATGTTCTTAGTAATGGGTTTTCTAGCTCTTATAAACATAACTAGAATGTCTTGCCATACTTTGCTACAGTTTGATCCATTATTCTTATTTAAGTAACCCTGAATTCTTGATGTGGAGGACATTAATCTGGAAAAAAATTAGTCAAAATTGTAGCAGAAAGGGGTTGAGATAGAATACACAGTGAATACAATACAGCCACATTCCCTCCCAAGGCCATGGCCTTCCTCTCCTGTAGGATCATTGCCCCACACACGTAGCTGCAGAAAAAGTAAGGGCCATGAAGGTAGGCAGACCTGTCACGAAGCTGAGTGAGGAAAGGCAAGTTAGCATTTCTCTGAGTCTTTATCTTCTTGTCTGTAAAATATGGGTATGATGTAGTTCCATCTATTTATTTTTCTTTTGTTTCCCTTGCCTGGGGAAATACATCTGATAAAATATCGCTATGAGCAGTGTCTGTGATTTTGCTGTTTTCTTCTATGATTTTTATGGTTTCGGGCCTAACATTTTAGTCTTTGGTCCATTTTGAACTTATTCTTGTGTGTGGTATAAGAAGGTGGTCCATTTTCATTTTTCTGCAAGTATCTGTCCAATTTTCCCAACACCACTTACTGAATAAACTGTCTTTAGCCCATTGTATATGCTTGCTTCCTCTGTTGAATATTAACTGGTGTGGGTTTAGTTCTGGGCTATCTATTCTGTTCCATTGATCTATGCGTCTATTTTTATGCCAGTACCATGCTATTTCGATTACTATGGTCTTATAGCATAGTTTAATATTAGGTAGTGTGCATGATTCCTGCAACTTTGTTCATCAAACTAAAAAGGTTTTGCACAGCAAAAGAAATCATCAACAAAATGAAAAGACAACCCACAGAATGGGAGAACATATTCACCAATATATCTGAGAAGGTGTTTTATCCAAAATTTATAAAGAACTCAGAAAACACCAAAAACCCAAACAACCCTATTAAAAAATGGGCAAAGGACCTGAATAGACACTTCTCCAAAGAGGACATACAGATGGCCAATAGACATATGAAAAGATGCTCAATGTCACTAATTATCAGAGAAACACAAATTAAAACCATAATGAGATATCACCTCACACCCGTCAGAATGACTATCATCAATAAATCAACAAACAAGTGCTGGCAGGGATGTAGGCAAAGAGGAACCCTTTTGCACTGTGGGTGGGAAAGCAGATTGGTATAATCACTGCAGAAAGCAGTATGGAGATAACTCAAAAAATTAAAGATAGATATGCCTTTCAACCCAGCTATCCTACTTCTGGGAATATATCTGAAGGAACTCAAAACACTAATATGAAGGAACATAAGCACCCTTATGTTCATTGCGCATTATTTACACTTACCAAGATACACAAGCACTCCAAGTGTCCATCAGTAGATGAGTGGATAAAACAATTGTGGGATGTTTACACAATGGAATACTACTCAGCAGTAAAAAAAAGAAGAGAATTTTACCCTTTGCAACAGTATGGATGGATCTAGAGAACATTACACTAAGTGAAATAAGTCAGTCAGAGAAAGACCAACACCATATGATCTCACTCATATGTGGAATCTGATGAACAAACTGAACTAACAGGAAAATGGGGACAGACTCATAGATGGGGAGCAGGATGACAGCTGGGAGCGGGGAGGTGAAGGGATGGAGGGATTGAGCAAGAAGGAAAAAGGACTTATGGACATGGATAACATTGTGGTGATTGATGGGGGGAGGAGGGTATAAAGGGACTAAATGCTAATAAAAATAAAATAAAATCAATACAAAATAAATAAAATAAAATATGGTTAAGAAAATCAGAGTGTTTAGCCTGCTGCTCAGTCTGTCTGCTCTTGCACTGTGGGAGACAGGACCCCCTTGTAAGCTACCACTGAGACCTCTGGTTCTCATAGTTAACTTTTAACTACCTATGTTCAGCCCTCGGCTTCTCATACCTCTGTGGACTGTCAATCAACTTACTAGCAACGAGCCAACTCTTCTGTCTTTGTATGCATCCCTTTACCCATATCTTCTAAATGCCGGAATCATCCAGAATCATCACAGCTGCAATGTCATTTCCTATCACAAGGACACTTTTCCCAGTCACCAGCAGAAATCTTCAGCACCCAGGCCACCACCTTTCATCTGCACCCCATCTGCCATTCAGGACAGCATCCTCTGCACCCACGAGCAATGAGTAAACCAGTCCCAAATCTCCATTTACCATTATTTTCTCCTGCCGCCTTTGGGTTAGTGCAGACCCTCCAAGAAGCAGGCTGCCAAGAAGCAACCACCAAGAGAACTTGGGGTGGGGAGAATCCCCTGAGGGAAAAAGGGGAGTGAGCTAGGGGAGGCAGGGAGGGCTGTCAGACTGTGCTGCAGGCCTCACCTCAAAGGAAGAGAGTAAAAGATGCAGCATCGGGTACGAGAGTCTTAGATGTAGCACAGTTCTGGAAGGGACTCAGCCAGGTCGATGGGAGTCCATCAGAGGGGTCCCCCTGTCTGTCAGGACCCCGCTTGCCTCAGGATCGCTGTTGCAGTCACTCATTGGCTGACAGCAGCCAATGGGGAGTGCAGTCTCCACTAGGAAGGACTGTAAGCCCAGCAGCAGTCCCTTTACGGTTCTCACTGCAGGGGATCTGAGCCCCGCATTTTTATGGCCACCACAATGATGCAGAAACCAGACAGCATCCTACCTGGGCAACCAAAATAAATACCACCTATGGGCACATGCCAGTTTCATGTGCCTGTGGATATGATACCCAGAGAAAGACACCGCAGTGTTTTTCTGGTATTCCGGCCAGAAATGCATAACCTGAATCTATTCACCAGGAAAGATCAACAGACTCAACTTAAAGAGCTCTATGTAAAGTAATGACCAGTATTTTTCAAAAATCTTAGTGTCTAAAGAAAAAGAAAGGCTGAGGAAGTGTTCCAGATGAAAGGCAACTAAGGAGGTGTGACCAATCAATTCAGCAGTGTCCCTGGTTTGGGTCCTGTACCGGGGAGGAAAGAGCGCTACAAAGAGCATTATCGAGGCCATTGAAGAAACTGAATTACGGGCTACAGATGTGACCCCCCCCCAAAAAAACATTGTATCAATGGTAAATTCTCTAAATTTGATTATTGTGCTGTGATTTTATAACAGCCTCTTTTTTTTTTTTTTTTTTTTGGCAAATCCCCATAAGGGAAGTATTCTTTTTAAATGAATTTATTGGCGCAACATTAGTTACAAAATTATGTAAGTTTCAGGTAAGCACTTCTATAATAAATTATCTGTACACTGGATTGTGTGTTCACCACCCCAATTCCATCACCATTTACCGCCCCCACCCTTCCACCCTCTTTCTCTCCTGTAATCACCATGCTGTCTGCGCTTTGATCTTAGACGATACAAACAGAAGTATTAAAGCACACAGGAGTATAATATACTCAACCTAGTCTCAAATGGTTCATAAAAAAATTAAGTAAACTGGAGAGTCAGAGAATGTGAAAGGCATTTTCGAAAAGGTACACTCACTGAGATGCACATACAACTGCTGACTTCGTCAGTGATCAAACACTGCACCCAGGCATGAAAAGTGCACGAGCGATATTAAAACACGTTAGGTGACACCCACCTCCTGACTTCTGGCCAGCGAGATGGAAGAGGTGCTTGCGCTGAGGTTTTATGGGGTGGCTATCTGTTTTCAATCACAACTATTCGGTGATTCATTATGGCTCATGCCAGAAACTCCACCCCAGTGGATGCATTATCTGTGTTCTTCTTCTTTTCTTTTAAGAAGTAGGCTAGGTAAGAGTCTAATTGTGGGCACGTTGACTCTGCTTCATTAATCAGTGCGGCCGTGCTGGTTCACATAAAGGGGGAGGGAAGAGGGGATGACCAGTCTGCCAGTGGACATTTAAGCTGTAGAAATTAAAAATCAATATTAGGTCAAGAATGTCCTAAAAATCGTTATTAGGTCTAGGCATCTGAGATGTCCCTATCAAGCTCTTACTTTCACAATTCTTGCATCAAAAAAACTCAGGCATAAAATTTTATCCCCATTCACCAACATGTCCGTCCCATTTATCCTTCTCAAAGCTTGCTTACATCCATTGTCTCCTAGGCATTAGTCAGCCTTGTGAACTATCCGGCTCTAAAAGGGGGCTGCTTGGGCCTGAGTCCAGCTCTGGTAGTTATTATTGTGTGACCTTGGACAAGTTACTTCGCTCCTCTGTACTCTCAATTTTATTATCCCTGTATGATAGGTAAGGATTCTGGGGCTTGGGGCAGCTTAACTAACAACTTGTCTAAATCACTTAGCAATTTAGTGTTAGAGCTGGGAACTTCTATGGAGTTTTCAACTCCCCCAGGAAGATAGGATTCTTTTTCATTAGCACCAGCATTGTGTGAGTTCAAGGAATGTTGCTTTACAAGGTGTTGTTTGAAAATGCAGGACACATTTCTCATTAAGTAGGTCAACCTTTTTTTTTTACTGACATTTAATTCTACTCAGTAAGTATTGTTTAGAAGGCTGGCAACAGAAAGGGAAAGTGGGAGAGGGCTTCGGAGTTACAAGCTTTGGATTTGAAGCCAGGTTCTGCCACCTACTCTGTGCTGCTTTTTCCTTTGGTAAAAGGAATCCTGATATGTACGCTGTAAGTCTGTTGGGATGAGTAGCAATAATACATATGTATAGTAGGCACTCAACCAAATACAGCTTTTAAAAATATACAACTCTGAGTGCTTGCTAAGCTCCGGGAACCTTGACTTGCTATGCATGTAAAATACAGAGACACAAAATGCAGTCTTTGCCCTTGGGGGCAGCCCTCCAGGAATCTGTGATGGTTCCAAATACACAGTGAAAACACAAAATCAGTCATATTTGCTGCAGTTCAAACATTTTGCCTGCCTTCTTAATTCTCTGAAATTTTTCATTTTTATGTAGCAAATCTGATTTTTCTTTGATGGTTTATTTGTAGCTTTAAACTCAGAAAGCCCTTCTCTACTTCTTGGATCAGATCAATATTCAGCTATATGTTTATCTGGTTCTTTTACAGGTTTAGTTTTTCACATCTAAATTACCAGTTCACCTGGCATTTATTTGGCTGCATGGTTGTAAGGTGATGAATAGTTATCTTTTTAAGATGCATTCCTGATGGTACTGGCTGATGACCCTAGTCTGTCTGGCTTGTACCCATTTCTGTCTCAGTAACTTACCCTCTGAGCCACCTGCTGTGAGCAGGAATGACATTCTTCAAAAAGGTCAGTGGAAAAGAAACATATGTCTGTGGGTTTTATCTTATTTAGTTGCTTCATTTTAATAAATGTCAATTCTTTTCTCTCAATCATATAAATGTGGAAACTTTGACAGAATATTCTGTTTAAGGACTAAAGGTCAGGGCCTCTCTAAGCTTAGAGAAAAGTGGGAGGGAGGTGAAGTCATGCCATCATCCTATTAGCCAGAGCCATGCCCACACCCACACCCACACCCACACCTCCCTCATCTGCCTTATGGGCATCTTTTCCAGATGGACTACGGAGCCAGAGCCGTTCATGCAAGGGAGACAAAAGCCTAGTGGAAGAATCCCCACTGACCCACCCACCTCTTCCTCAGTCTGTAAATGTGGCTTCCTAAACGCTGTTCCCGGAGCTTGATCTTCTCCAGAACAGACATGGGAAGGGGTCTGCAGGCTTGCCTGGCTGGAAACTCACATGCATTTTCCTCAGAGACAGGACTCCGGGAGATGGGAGATTAGAGACAAAGCTGGGCTGCCTCACTGTCCAGAAATGCTTGAGGACCTGACAGTTTTCCTGCATTGTGTCTGGCTGCTCAGCCAGTCACAGCACTGGCATGGGTAGCCCTAAGGCCATGGCTTGGCCCTCTGAGTACACAGAGAGGGTGACCCCCAGCCGCCTGCACCAGGCTGCCCACTGCAGTCCTCAGGGTGCAGATCGGTTCCCCTATGTCTGGTCAGCCTGCAGAGCATCGGGAGTCCTCTCTCAGCAGCAACCCATCGACCCCAACATGGCTCCCCTGCCCTCCTGCTTTGAGAGGTGAGGAAACCCCTGATGAGACTTCTGCTCCCCCCCCCACCCCACCCCCTGCACCCTCACACGGTCCCCACAGTAAGGAAGTGGTTCAAGTTTACCACCTCTGGGGGGAGTCCCCAGAGGCAGGTAGAGCTTGAAAGGAGGCATCTCTGGGTTGGTCTTGGCGCAAGGCGCTGCCCTTCCCTGCAGGGCTCTGGAAGTAAGTAGGCAGATCAGCTCACGTGCACTTGGGCGCGTGCAGTATTTCATGTTTGTTGTTTGTTTGTTTGTTCGTTTTCCCATTTGTGAGGTGGGGCCCTGCCACCCTCTTTGTCCTGAACCCCACCTGGGCCTACCTTGGCAGGAACATTCCTCTAACACAACCACATTCACCACCACCCTCCCTGTCAAGGCTGTGGGGGCGAACACAACACAACCCTTTCTCAGAGTCCTTCAGCAGTTAACGTCCCCCTGCCCTAACCTCTCCCTCACCACACACTGCCCCCGACTCAAGGAGACACACAGACATGCCGCCTCTGTGCTCTTCCTTGCAAGGTTTGAGCCTCTGTGATCACTCACCCATGGGGAGGGATGGGGGGATGGAATTTCAGGAAGTCTCAGTGCAATCTGTAAGCTTCAGACGCAGATGTCAGGCTGGCTTCGCTAGCAGTGACACCACAAGCCTTGCCACCTTTATAGACACGAACTGCAGCTGGCGAGGTCAGAGTACTTCAGAATGTGTGCGTGTGTAGGGTACCTGGGGAGGGATGGTGCAGAAACAGAACGCTTCTTTTAAATATGCGGATGGAGAACCAGTCATGCCACAGAAATGCACACGTAATCCACTCATCCCAGTAAGTGTAATTCTCCATAATAGAAGTGATGAAGAGAGACCCTCCCCTCTAAATGCGTAGTCCAAAAGCATGAACTCCCAAGAAAATGTCTGGGTATTTAGCAGAAAAGACTTTCAATAAAGAAAAAAGAATACATGTGCAGATAGGTAAAACATATACATGAGATCTGCTATATTCCTTAGAGACAGTTTTCAGGCAAGTTTTTCATTGTTTGTTGTTGTGTTTCATTACAGAATTATAATATCACCTTTTTTTTTTTTTGAAAACTTAGGTGACTGCAGCAGCTTTGTAACTGATGTCCCTGCTGGTCCCATTCCACCCTTGTCCATCCTTCACAGTCCTGCCTTTTCCAGTCTGGTAGCTCCCAGGTCTAAAGCCCTCCCACGGTATTCGCAGCCTCGTGGCCTTCCCTTGTCGCTTCTCTAGTTTTCTATCATTTCCCCAAGTTATAATAACCTATATCCTAGCCATCCCACAACATAGTTTTCCTAATGACCAGGTTCTCTCTCAGATGCCCAAGCTTTTGCCCCAGTATTCCCTTTATCCAGGAAGCCCTACCTCCACCCCACACCTTGGCAATCTGGTCAAATACATTATTCAAGTCTTGCTTCTAGCATTGTCTAGTTCCCTTCGAGGAGCCTTATTCTTCGGGCAGGCAGGAACTACCTAATTTCCCCCCAAAAGCAACCAGAAACTGGGGCCCAACTCACTGTCCTGTTGCCATAGACAGCACATACAAGGTGGCACGGACCCCGGTACTAAGACTGAAGGCACCGTTAACTCCGTCTCCTTCTGTAGACCCAGCACGGCAGGCTCACAAGTGAGGACGTAAATTCACTTTGTCAGAGCAAACATTCCTCTTGGGGGACATCCATTCAACCTCAAGGAGAGAGTAATGACCACAGCCCACAGGCAGCGGGGGATGAGTAATTTACTGCTGCTAGGCAATTAGTGTTGCTAGAAAAAAAAATTGCTTTCATTTAAAATTCTCTTTAAACCGTATGTATCATGGCTCATGGGATAATTTATGTGTCATTAGAAACTAGGAAACATACATCACACTAATAAATTGTCTCTCCCATTCACCACAGTCAATAGCTCCCAGGGGTCTTTAAAAAGTCAGAGTTTTGCTGCCCTTGTTATGTGAGGTGCTGAACAAATGTTCGTGTGTAACTCATTTAGCTTCTCACTCACCCCCCGGTTCTCTAGCACAGACAGATGGCAAGAGAAACATTTGCCATTATTTTTACCCCCTGGCTTGCGGGAGCATTTGCTGTAAATGAGCCCATGGTAGAACAACCGTGAATTGCGTTGCCTTCCCCAACAACCTGAGTATCTATGTTGAGATTTTGTGGGTTTGAAGTCTTCCCAGTGTTCATTGGTTATTTTCTCCAATGCACAGCATGTTTAACAATTCTACACGTTCCCATTCAAAGACAGGCCCTTCGTGCTAAAAGCAGGTGGCTGCCCAGAGCTGGGAGGCAGTGCTGGAATGGCCAGTGTGCGGAGCAGGTCCCAAAGGGCTTTGCCCTGCAAGGTCGGAGGCCACGTGGCAAGTGGGCAAATGTGCTCGAGTGCAGGAGATGAACCACCCTTTACTGATTCTCTGTCAAGGAGAAAACATTAAATGGAAAGCCAGAAAATGAGGCCGTTTGTCAACTGGGGTGGGGCACAGGGAAAAGGTGAGCAGCCCAGCATCCAACCTGCCCATGTGAGCAACATGGAAACCATACTGACCAATGATGCCTCCAACTCTGTGATACAAGCGGTTCCACAGCTGCTTACTTGTGAGGGCAGAGACTGAGGAACACGGTGTACCCAAAGGTGCGTTCCAGAGCAATTCCTACTCAGGTTCACACTTTCCTGCCATTATCCTGAAACTGGTTTAAAGAAAAAGTACGAAGTTGATTTCCTAGCCTTCCCCTAAAAGGCCATGTTTTATCACTGAGCTAATCACTGAGTTATGCAGTCTTATCATCAGAACTTGGGGGATGCCTTGTTCAAAAGCTATTAAAAATTGCAAGACTGTGACGACAGAGCATTAAACCAAGTGCAGGTCCTTTGGGAATGCACAGATCACAGAGCCACGAAGCTGGCCCCACGTTTGATCGATACTGAGAACCCGGAACACGTCAAGTGGGGAAAAGGGGAAAGCGAAGGCGTTCAGTGCTCCTTCCAGCAGGTCGAATTGCCAGTTCCCTACGCCCGTGCCTGCGGTTCAGTCCCCCTTACAGTGCCCACAATCTGAGTGCTGGGCTTAGGGTTCACGTGTGAGGTCCTCGGTCACCTGTCACACAAGAACTACTTCGTGCACTTCTTACAAGTGGTGAAAAGTTCTAGATGTGTGGTGGAGGAAGACTCTGCATCACCGGGATACTGTGGTTGAGATGTTCAAATTCCAAGTCAGGAGGAGCAAAATAAGATTTGCTCAAGTTATATGAAAATAAAGGTTCAATCAATTAGCAGTAAAATGGGGTCAAGTCACCCAATTTTACTGAAGTGGTGACCACAAGTGGCTTGTTCAGACATCTGGAATCATGTCTTTAAACGTCGCAGCTCTTGACATACACAGGAGCGTCTGTGGTCGAGACCGTGGTAGCAGTTTGTTGAGCATACTTCCCCAGTGACTGCGGAGCCCCTGAATTTCAATGACAGCACTGAGCTACTTTTACAGGAGGCCCTCAGGCACTGGAAAGTGACTGCCTATTTGCCCCTAGATCAAAAGCCTGGGCTGCTGAGCTTTACCTACACCTGACATTCTGAGCCTAGGCCTCCCTGGGCCAGGCCCTCCTACTGTTGTTACAGTGCTGGTCTCGGGAGGGTTGGGAGTGGGGACTGGAACCTCAAGAAGAGTTTTTCCTGAACACCCTTTCTCACCCTGTTTCACTGGCTTCCTCGCATTTGGCTAAGGCAGTGGGCTCAGTAGAGAATGGAGGGTCTCGTCCAGGGTGAAGGGCTGGGGTTTTGACAGCTTGTGCACCCCGGAGACCTTAACCGTCCTTCCCGTCAGGACTGGCCACTTTGCCCCTACCAGCAGACACTGAGGCTGCTCTTGTCCGTGCTGCTCCCCCACAGCTAAGTGCGAGCTCTGACAGCTGAGTTGATTATCATCTCCAGGACTGAATGCAATGTGAGACATCTGCACACAGAAAGTCCTAACTGGAATACAGCCCACCAAGGGTGTGGCGAGCTCATTCCCTAATAAAGATGTCCCTGGCCGGTCCAGGTGATAGATCTGTGCACTTGTACACCATGCGAGAAAAAGCATTTTGAAGATCTACTATGCACTCAGCATTTATACCTCATGGCCTGTACTACATACTTTATGTTTTGACATTTAATCCTCACAATCCCTACTTTACAGATGAGGAAATCGAGGCCCGGTGTGGCCCATGCAGGGAGACTCAGAGCAGAAGGAAGACAGGAGCCCAGGCAGACGGGCTGCAGACTAAACATCTTCATGTCTTCACTATTCCCTGGTCCTGTGGGACCTGCCTACTCACGGCAGAAAATCCAAACGAAAGGATGGCGCAGGTTTCAATTCAATGCCAGGCTTTGCAGGAGTTATCTGACCTAAATGACAATCCCACAGGCTTATCATCACCACTTCCAAGCGGAGAGTGACTTGCCCAGGGCCACGGAGCTGAAGGGTAAGCTGGGATCTCATCTCAAGTCTGTGTGGATGGCTTCCACACTCTTGCTCACTTCCACCATCCCCAGTCAACAAGCTTAAGGATGTCGCATCTGGCTTTCAGGGGGTCACTGCCAACCAAGAAGGTACATTCTACAAGAGCTGCAGATCCCAAAATGAAATCAGTAGGTGGAAGGAACATGTCTCCTAACTTTCACAGTGAACTCTCCAAGCAGAGACCAAGGGCAGGAGAGAAAATGGTTTGGCCTGGACGTGTCTTTTAGCAGTTATAAGAACAGCATTTGTGATAAAATCTGAACAGGTAACACAGTTGGTAAAGTGACAATTGTTTAAAATTACAATGTTTTCACAGATACAAGGTAACCCTGAGAAAAGATCTGCCTTCTGAGAGTGTTCTGTCCAGCTGGAGGGAAAAGAAATAACAAGAAACATGAATACCAGTAAAAGAAAAACATGAGCAGGGAAGACCATTGTTAATCTCCTACGCAAATGATCGCCACAGCTGCTGATTTTGTGAAAGGCTTTAACGGCAACTCTATTCAGAGACGATTTAAGTATTGGGGGTACACTCGAAGCACGTGATCTAATCACACCCCTGATTCTGGAGCCAGCAACAGACTACAGAAACATCAGTTAAATGGTTATTAGCTGAAAAGCCAAAAATAACTCTTGACATTCTTTTGTAACAAAAGAAGTTAATCAAAAGTGTAATTTTAGCAAAGTATTCTGTGTGTCCACACAAGTCACTCACTTTATAAACTTTAATGGTATTACCATTAAAAGTTCAAAAGCCTGGGCTTTTTGAACTTTACCATTAAGTTTCCCAGCAGCCTTGGTGCAGGGACATGAAGAAAGTGCGGGACTAGGAGGAAGAAAGGAGCGTAGGATGGAAAAGCTGGGAGGGGCTGGGCTGGGAGGGGCACGGGGTTGGGGGTTGGGGGGGGTAGAGAAAGCCCTGGGATGAGGGCCGTGCTTAATTCAAATTCTACTCTTCACCAATAAATCTAAAACAGTTGACCCCTGAGATAGCTCAAGTATGAAATAAACCTATGCATGAAGTAATATTAATCTCTGAAGTCATTAATACAAATATTAATTGAATAACTTCTATTTACTAGCCCCCTTATCTCCTTTGCTGCTTTTAAGAAAGTGGAAAATCCCTTTTTGAGACCAGAGTTGACAGAATTAATTTTTCATTAGGTAGCCAGATGTTAAGATATTCTACATTTAAAATAAAGTACTAGTAATTCCATATGTTATGATAAAAATAAATTTATTTAGGTAAAAACACCATCTTTCCTTGCTTGACAAGGGTGAATCCCCGCCACGGGGGAGGAGAGTCCGTTTGCGAAGACGAGCGAGGGCTGTAGCTGACTTCCACCTGCTGTGTGTGCGACCAGCAATTAGCACAAGTGACAGGTGTTTCCTACTCATCTCACTCACTATGCCAACAGTTGCTCCATATACCACTGAAGAAAACCACAGGAAAACAGGCCAAGGATGTCCACTGCCAGAGGTCTTTCTGTGGATTTAAACGTCATCTTTAAATGGCCTAATCGTTTTCCAGCTCGAGCCTCTAATTTGGTATTGCAATCAAATTCATCTCTGTGCAGACCACGAATTAACAAACGTCTTCTAAGCCGAGAATCACTTTTAACACAAACCCCTATGTGAGGATAACCATGTATCTTTAAAGGCGTGGTTTCAAACACCATTCTTTTGCATGTTCTGAAATATGATTTTTTGCATCCTAACACTGTCATGTCATAAGTTAAAGGAATTTCATTATCACTGATCCATTGCACGGATGCCCAGGAGTTGGCATGGTCTATGCTTCACCCTCCAAGTGTGCAAAGAGGAACTTTGGAACTTCAGCTGTGGTCAGCCAGCTGACAGTCTTCTTCCCTACTCCACGCACAATATCAGTACTTTTGGACATGCCAGTCCAAGCCACTTGGGATCCCTCCACGCTGTCACTGGATAAGGATCCTGCTACTGGATAATTATCTTGGCAGAAGAATTTTAGTTAGGAAGTATCAAGTTGTCATCACTTTCTCTCCTGCAACAGAAAGGGGGAGGAGAAAAGGGAAAGAACAATGACTCAAAAATCTTTGACAAGGAATAGGAATACTCCATATTCTAGGCATACATGGGTTATCAACATGCTAAGTGAAGCATTAAAAAGAAAAAAATTAAGAAAAGCATTTTGCATTATTTTTGGTTTGAGTAGATGCTCTTGGCAACTTCGAGGAGCTGCCCGCCTCTTCGGGACCTTGCGTCTCCCTTCTCTGACAAGGCCTTCCCAACGCCGAGACCAGCAGATCGTCCCCCTTCCGTGCAGGAGAGATGGGGAAAGGTAAACTCTGCACCTGTCCAACTGAGCACATCTTTCCAAAGAACCAAGGACAGGAGAGCTGGAAGGGGTGTCAGAGGTCATCTGCTCACCCTCGTGACACTGAGGAACCAAGAGGTTTGGGAGAGGTAGTGGGATACGGTGGGTAACTGGCAGGGCCCAAAACAAAACCCAGGCATTCTGGCGATCAGGCGGGAGGCTCTGTCAATAGTTGGAAGGAAGGTCAGTGTGTGGGGGTTGCTGGGCTGCCTGGGGAAAGAGTGGGGCCCCTCTGTGTTCTGGAGGGCGCAGAGCTGTGACAGCCAGGACAGTTATCACAGTCCTGGAGAGGAGGCCCTTCCTAATCCTCAGGTCCCTCAGGGAGGGCTTTCTCTGACAAGTCACTCTCCGTTCAGACCCTTCCTCAATTTTTATTCCATTCCTTGGCTCCTAATCTTTAAATACATCCAGGTGTACTTATTTTTTTTTTTTTTTAAATCTTCACCTGAGGATATGTTTATTGATTTTAGAGAGGAAGGGGTAGAAGGAAACATTGATATGAGAGAGAAACATTGATGGGTTGCCTCCCATACACACTCCAACCAGGGATCAAACCAGTACCCTCTTGGTGTACGGGATGATGCTCCAACCAACTGAGCCACCCAGCCACCTAGGTTGTACTTCATTTTTGACAAAGTCAAAGCCATCACTTGTTCCCAAGGCCCAGGACAATGCAATTCCTCCCTCATGCCCTGTGATCCTCATTTACTCTCTGCAGGGTCCATCTAACCCCGCTAGATCCAGGCTTTGATTGGATTATTCAGCTAAAACTGTTCGAGCTGATTTCACCAACAATCACCTTTGGTAACAGCCTCTTCTGTTTTTATTTTTGATATCCTCTTTTTTCAAAACTTTCAATATCCCCATTTTTCAGGTGATTTCCTTCGGCGGACTCTCCTGTTCCACCTAATTCTTTCATTAAAGATGGGCCGGGCCATCCTTTCGCCCCAGGCATCTTCTCAACAACCTGTAGCGCATCTCAGGGCCAGCTGTCCGCTGATAGTGGTCCCGGCCACTCAGACCAACCATATCAATTAGTCTTCAAGTCCATCCCTTCCTTCTTGCACTTGTTCCACACGGCTGCACTACAAAACATTTAACAACCTCCTGGGGCTTTTTACAGTGCAAACCAAGGGCTAAAAATCAAACACAAAAAACCTATCAGTTACTTTCCAGAATTCACAACTACATTCTAAGATGAGTTTTTGGTTGTTGTTTACAGTTAAATTCATATTAGAAAAGCAACTTTGAGAGACTTTCTTTATACAAGGTGCCTCTTAGGAAGCAGCTACCTATTAAAAAAATTAATTTCCCTTTATCCCAGTTTCCATGGTAACAACTTAATGCTCCAAGAGGATAAAATGTGATTTTAAAAACAACTCTTCTCAGAAGACCTCATTTCACAGTTACCAGACAGTCTTTGGAAATGCTCCAGTCATATCATTTCAAATCCCAAGATGGGGTAGGGAACTGATTAGCGGGAAATACATCCTGTGTTTAAGCTGCGATCATGTTCCCCCATCTCCCTTCAGAAGTTTGGATTAGAGAATCTTTCTCAAAACACGTGGGTAGGGGATACTTTGAGTTAACAACTGCTACCCTGACTAGAGATGACAACTAACACAGGTACAATTAAAAATACTAACCTCACCCTGGCCGGAGCAGCTTGGTTGGTTGGAGCGTCATTTCACGGACCAAAAGGTCAAGGGTTTGATTCCCAGTCAGGGCACAAACCCAAGTTCGACCCCTGGGTTCAATCCCTGGTTGGGGTGCATACAAGAAAGCAACTGATCAATGTTTCTCTCTGTCTCTGTCTGTCTCTGGCTGTGTGTGTGTCTCTGTCTGTCTGTCTCTCTCTCTGTCTCTCTGTCTGAAAGCAGTGAACAACAATGTCCTTGGATGAGGTTAAAAAAAACCACTATCCTCATCTGACCCCCATTCCAGTCCCCAAACCACTAGGCTTTGCCACTGGGGTCTGTTACAGTGATTTTCAGTGGCGTGCCACAGGGATTTTGAAAACATGCAGTACCTGACGGCTTAGTCGGGGTGCTGACCTCTTCTCCCTTAGATGGTCAGATAAAAAAAGGCAACAGCCAACACAACAGCCATCTGGTGTGAATGAATCAAAATTATACTCTTTTTTTTTGTCATATTGGCAAAAAATACAAAATATTTTTGGTGTGCCGCAGAACTTCAGTACTTACCTCTTCCTTTGGTCACTTAAGAGTTCACCCTCTTGGCTTTAGGGACATAATTCACACCTTCTCATAATAATCTCATAGTATCCCCATGAGACTCCAACCATGCCAGGTACTTTCCACCCTGTTCTATAAGAATTCATTTCTAAAGCTGATTTCAGGGGGAGGAAAGCTGAATTCTCTCCCACAACCAGCTGACTTCTGAGTGCAGTGCTGCCCGTGCAAGCCTCTTTGTTAGAGAGCAGGGCAGCTCACCTCGGGAGCATGGAGACCTGGCTAACCACAACACTGACCTCCTCAGACAGCAGATGCGGCACAGGAAGGCGGAGGGCTCCTTCTGACACTCCCCCCGGCCACTACATTCCTCCAGGAAGGCCTGCAGATCCGTCACGGGAAACCCATTCTGTTGGTATTTCTTTAAAAAAGCACAGAGCATTGTTACCGTATTCATAAAGCATGAGAAATTGCTCCCTTTGTCAACAAACCAAACCCACCTTTGCTAAAAAGAAACTCTCCCACATTGCTAGCTCAGCTCCAAGAAGAGACATGAGCAGTGCTGAATCCATCTGCCAGTCCCAGGAGGCCAAGCCGGGGCCACCAGGAACAGAGAACAGTCCAAAGGGAAATGCCAGAAAACAAGCCAGGGCGAGGCAGGGGTGGGGTGGGTGAGTGAGGGAAATAAAGGAGATAATCAAAAGTCTAAAGTTTGAATGCTAATGCAAGACCAGATAAGACCTCCCCTCCCCCTCACTGCCAAGGTGCAATCTGCCTGAGAAGTAAGTAATCTCTATTTCCTCTACTCGGTCACTTAGTGGGGCAGAAGACTGTAGGTTCTTTTCAAGCAGAAGACTCTGGTTCTTTCAACATGAAGACTCTGAGAGCCCCTCCCCTCAGGCTAAGTGAATCCATCCTCCACGTAACCAAGGCTTGGCCCACTCACAGGGACACTCACATCAGACACAGGGACCATGCGGCAGAAGCGAGCGGCAATTCTCTCTATGTGCCCAGCGCTGTTAGAGCCAACCACCGTTCCCATGTGAAAACTAATCTCCCCATGCACCGAAAAACTGCTCAGGAGCACTTCCGATGAACGCGCGTCTTCTGAGTCAGTCTGAGAAGCTTCAAGAAGAGGACGATGCCCCCAGGCACTGCCCCGGGTGCGTGGGCCCACTGCCCCGGGCTGCTTTTCAGAGCACGACTGTCCACTGCAGGGGGCTCACCACCGGGAGCAGCAGAGCTTCCTTCAAGCTATAACCCAGTTCAGTGGACATAGACAGAAAGGATACAGAACCCCATCAGGTAGCTTAGGAAGAGAGGAAGCTAAACAGCCACAAAAGCCTCAGCTTTCAAAATTTAAAGGCAACAAGTACCACGCAAATGGCTCTATCAGCCAGTGCATAGGTATTCCAGTATCTGAGCCGTTATCAGGTAGAGGTCGCCCCTTACCGCTGAACCCTACCACTCCTAGCCAAAATTCCAGGACAGGTGGGCACACCTGTCCCTGCCGGGACCCACAGCCCAGCTAGAGATTCACCCAACTCCGCCTGTCCTCACCCACCGCCTCTCTCCTTCCCCCCACACTTCGCAACCAAGCCGCCCTGATCCGGGTGACGGGGACAACATCCTAAATGCATATTAAAAATTAGCCTCCAACATCCAACAAGTTTCTTTTCTACAAAACCTCAACATTTAAGTAAAATGTAGTATTTTCAGTATAAAAAAAATCAGTTCCAATACTCCAATATATACAGAATTTACAATTTTCTGGGCAGGAAATAGTGATAATTACTTACCTTAATGGTGTCATAAGAATCTGTAATAAGAGCAATGAAAAGGCTGAGGATCATATATATAAAAAGACTGATGAAGGAATATAAATACAGGCGACTGAACAGCCACACCAAGATGCTCTTCTGCTGGATTTGAGCAAAGGTTGCAAACATATCATCACCGTTGACCAGAGAAAACAGACACTCGGAAACTGTATTCAGACCTACGAACTGAAAGGGGGAAACCAAAGTTAGTTTTTGAGCTATGCCATCCAGAACAGCGGGAAGGATCCAGTTAGCTTCTTTTGTTGAAGCTGCTGTCATCGTCACTGAGGAACATTCATTTCAAGACAGCGAGAACACACGAGTAGGGAAACTTCATTCAAGACTCCCTTGCCCACGCACAATCTCTCGACATTTCCCTCGGCTTTCCCTATGTATTTTCATGTATGTGTAGTTGTATCATCTAACAATTTTGGATCTCGATTGTTTTCTACTAACATCTTATTCATACTTAGCACTTGTTATATAACAGACCATTCCTTAGAGGGTCAAGTTTAACTATTTCCTGTCCCTGGACGTCCTAATAATGTTTATCATTGTAAAGAACAATGTAATGAACATTTCCAAGCATAACACTTTTTTCCTATTTTTGGGTCTAAGCGATTTACATTTTTAAGGCTACAATCTGTCCAACAAACTGCTTTCTGAAAGAACTGTAGCAACTGTATCCTACCATCAGCAAAGATGGACAGGCCTAAGACTCAGTATAGGCTCAAGAAAATTTTGCTACATGAATGGCTTCACTGTAGCCTTCCAACCATGGGCCTGGGTAACTTCAGCACATTAGAAACTAAAGGCTGTCAGTGACGGGAAAGCGAAGGATGAATGACCCTGCCCGGTACCTTCTAGGGGCCCCCACACTACCAGTGGACAGGCCATGACCGAGATATATTAGAGTGAGTGCCCTGTGGGAGAGCCTGGGTGGGCTGTACTAGAAAAGGTCCCCTCAGAACTAGGGCCTGAAGGCTGAGCTCACCAGTGAGAGGAGAAAGGGAAGGATTCACCCAGTGAAAATGGGGGTAATGCAGCGCTGAGCCTAAGAAGTGTCTGCAGAGGCAGGTCTGTGCCACACTGCCAAGGGCCTCATTACACACGTGAACCTATCACAGGCCAGGCCTGGAAAGCACTAGGAAACTGCAGCCAGAGGAGTGATATGATCTGTCCCTAAAGGGCGCCCGCGGCATGTGGAAGATCTCCTACCAGGAGAAAGCCGAGGGCAGGGATGCCAGGATGGAGGGGTGCAGGAGCCCAGGATGGCAAGGAGCCCAGGTGAGGCTGGAAAAGGAGGAAATAAGTCTGGGAGGGGATAAGGGGAAAGGCCTCTGAATGGACTCAATTTAGACAAGGCAGGTTGGATGGGCCAGGTAGAAGTGCTGGTGTGAGGTAGCTGGAGGCGTACACCTGGAGTTCCAAGCTGGCAGGAGCTGGCGTGGAGCACCAGTGGATCCTGCAGCCAGCATCCTGGCTTAAGTGGCTGACCAGCTCCTGCCACATTGACTTAATAAACAAACATCCTAGGGCCAGAGGGTTAGCATTAGATGAAAACTTCTAAGGAACAATAATGACCCAATAGGCAAAAGATAACACGGTTTTCAGGAACACAGAGGGAGCAAGTTACTGTAGAGTTTTGAAACAAATTCTGTCCTCAGCGGTGGGGACTGTATGTCCTGTAAGTCAGTGTGGCTTTGGGGACAGCCAATACCTGGGTGAATGGAACATTTCCACTTCCAAGTTGTGCTACTACCTCACATGCCACACTAACCCTACCCTACCACCCTAACCCGGACACTGGGCTTTCCTTCCAACTCTCCCTGTTCCTGTCAGGGATTTCAGTCCCTGCCCAAGAAACATTTACTCCAAAATAAGCAGGGACTTCAAACTCTGTGTTGAATTGATTAATCTCCCCGCCCCCCTTCAACCTGCGAGGCTCTGCTGCTCCTGTGTTTCTCTGACCCAGCCTTTCTACTCCACTCATGTCAACACTTGTATCAGGGTCATTACAGAAACCTCCAAGGACATCTTCTTCACGCCAACCCCTTCACCCTCCAGTCCAAGCTGAAGTAAAATCCAAACTTCACAGAGTACAGCCTTCTGGTCATTTCTCTTGCATAGGAATATATAAAGTCAGGATGCAAAGTAAAACTTCGGACCAAGAAGGCTGGGGTAAGGCCCTCCTCTGCGTGGGTGGCCTCTTCCCATCTCCTCGTGGTCACTACTACCCTGTGTTTTCTCCCCCCACACCGCCAGACCCGCTTCTCCGTCTTTGCCTCTTGGGGTTTATTCTTTTCATCTGATAGCTTCTTCTGTGTCCAACAGAAGCCAGCGCTAAAAGGCTATTTCAAAGTTTACCTCAAGACCGGTTGCCTTGGCAGCTCTAGTCCCTTCTCTGTTTCAGTAAGAACCACAATGTAAACTACTGGTTTGTCTTCAAACTGGTTTCGAACCCACTTCTCCATATCCCAGCTGGATGGCCAACACCATGTCCGACCCTCCCTCCTCCACGGCTGGATGTTTGGGGTAAAGTCTGTAACCAGGGCGGCAGGCACAAATTTAACCCCGACAGGGACCATGCCCAGGCCTTTGCTTCATCAGCAGCTGCTCTGAAGCCGCTCTCCATGGAGACCTGGAGGGAACACCCAGCTGAGCAAAGCACAACAACATGCAAAGTATTTAACAGTAAGACAGGAAGTTCTCAGAGTAAGTTATTTTCCATCTCCACCACTAGCCTTCAGACAACAAAGTTAAAGCTGGTTTCTATGGGCGTCAACTACGACCCTAACGGCACCATTGCTAATTGCTATCTCTCACAGCTTCTTTTGGAATCTGGCCAATTCCTTCCTTTCGTTTCAAGAACCCCTAACAGTCTACACTTCAGGTTCCAGAACTGCAAATAACTAGTTGGTCGGTACCTATCAAACGCACGCCTTTGCTTCCGGTGCGGTGATTCGGTGTCAGGCTGCACACAATACCTGTCTCAACATTAATGTCATTCACGATCATTATACTGCTCTCTCCTCTCTGCGGGGGAGATTTATTTTAACCCATCAAAAAGTTAAAACGGAGACGCAGTGAGCGAAGTGACTGGTACACACCCTGGCGTTCTGTACCACAGTGGCTGCGAGCCGGTCAGTCTCAGTGACCAAACCCCGCAGCGGAAGGGAGCATCAGAAACACCCACGGGGAGGAGAAATAAGGTCTACGGTGCATCCAGTCCAGCAGAACTGCTTTTACAGGGAGGTGCTTTGGTTCTTAAGAGCTTGGAAGCCCCTGGGAAGCAGGGAATGCTGTCTCTCTGCTTCTTGTTCATGCAAATAGCGTGTTGAATCCCTACCATGTTCTGTGCACCATGCTGGACACGGGGAATGTACACAGCAATACGCCATCGTCACTGCCCTTCGCGAACTCAGCCTAGAAGAACCTGACAATGCTCGGTGTGCAGGCAACATTTAATGAATAGTAAAGATATTTCCATAGAGTCCCCTTAGGTTCTATGGGGACCACAGCAAGAACCCAAGCATTTGTTTCAAAATGATATTTTGAAATCAAGCCAGAAAGAACTTATATTTGAACAAAAACATAACGGGCAATGGCTTATGTCAGAGAATGGCATAAAAATTGGCTACAAGAGCAACATTTGGGTTAAATGTTTTCACTGGCTAGAAGTTCTTCTGGATAAGAGGGGTGCTGGGCTAAACCGAGAGGCCCTGAGAGCAGGAAGAAGTGGTGCAGGCTCTGCCAGACTGTTGGCCGCAGCATCAGCAGAGTCCAACGATGTTTCAGTGCCTCGGGCCCCTCCCTGTAAAATGGAGATGATGCGAGACTATGATTTATTCCTCACGGCGAAGAAAACCCCTGGACCC
Source organism: Desmodus rotundus (assembly GCF_022682495.2). Classification (NCBI taxonomy): domain Eukaryota; kingdom Metazoa; phylum Chordata; class Mammalia; order Chiroptera; family Phyllostomidae; genus Desmodus; species Desmodus rotundus. The sequence goes on from NC_071389.1 coordinate 61,430,076, forward strand.
GTAAAAGCCACATTAGAGTAGTGCTCTTCCAATCCTCATCTTGAATGACTAAACACCAACAGTCCCCAGCCCTCTGAGCCCAGACCTCTAGAAAGGGCTCTGAGGCAACCTGCGTTAGTGCTGGAATCAACATCGGCCGGACACGTCTTTCACGTTTTCCTCCTTTCAGCTGGACCGTTGAAATCCAGTGCCCACTAGGAACACGGGAGGCTGAAAGGCGGGTCGTGCCCCCAGTCGCACAGCAGTATAAAACTAGCTTTCCGGAAACCTCCCCTTGAGAGCGCTTGGCTTGTGTAAAGAAAGACTTGGCTTCTACACCCAAGGTTGCTAGGATTCTAGATCCCAGCAAATGCTCGCTGTGGAGCCCAGCCTTTGAAGGCTTCAGGTACTACTGAAGACCTTCCGATTCACCAGATCCTGACTGGCAGAACCTGAAAGTTTTGACAGTTTGAACTAATTTGTGTGGGGGATGGGGGGAGCCACGCAGGGGGCAGGAAACATTTCTAACTTCAGATTCCAAGAAGCAGCAATATAGAGAAGGGAAGCACAGAAGTCCGGAGTCAGACTCAAGATGTGCTCCTCCCGCTGATTAGTGCATTCACTAAACTAACTGAATTATGCATTTCCCCAGTGTGTCAGCCTGGGTAGAGATGGGAGACAGATGCCATAAACAGATCTGCTAGCAGCCCTAGAGACAGCCCTCACCCCGCCCCTGCTCCTCCGGGGAGAAACAGAAGGCTGACATTAAGTGAGAGACACAAGGTGAGAGGTGCCACATGCAGAATGGGAGCCACCAGCCACACATGACTGCGGAGCACTTGGTGTGTGGTCAGGATAAGGTACATCCTGGATTTTAAAGATTTAGTACCAAAAAAAAAGGGCTAAAAGATATCGATGCTTTCTATTAAGTACGTGATGAAATAATATTTTAGATATATTGGGTTAAATAAGATATATAATTTAAACCAATTTTATCTGTTTATTTTTTTAATTATTTTAATGCAGCTACTAGAAAATTTTAAAGTACACATGGGGCTCTCATTTGCAGCTCTCATCATATTTTTATTAGACAAGGCTGGTCCAGAGCATCCCAATCTCACCAGAATCCTTTGAAAGGAGAGAACTGAACATATGGAAATGTAGTCAGGTTCACAAAGCAAATAAGGTCATTTTCCACAAGGTAACCCTGACACAGGTTGAGAGAAATCCTCTCACAGTCAATCTATTCTTTGGTCAAACCACATGCTGTTTCGCTGTAGTCTGTTATAGATAATACCAAGAAAAACCCTACTGGGTATAGGTCGAAGCTTGTGTATTGGGCCAGGGGACCTGGATGTGAATCCTGTCTCTGCCATTCACTAGCTGTGGAGCCTCAGGAAAGGCCACTAGCCTTATCTAACGTGTTAAGATCCCTATTTTCTGTAAAAAGATAATACTTCCCCACAGGGCCACTGGAGAGTTAACATAGCACATAGCACTCAAGAATGATAGCTGTATTAGTAAAATTCAAGCAACATTATCTGAGCATCTTCCAGAATAATGACGGGGTAGGGGAGATGAAGGGCAAAGGAGATAGAACCGCTCCTCAGTAAGGCCTTGTAGCCAATTAAAGCCAAAAATCTGTTAACTTGGTATTTATTTCACACAGTGCAACACTGCCCTCTAGTGACAAAAATTTGGAGAAGCATCCACAGAACGAAGCAAGTAAAGAAGAAAAATGTAAATTTTCCTGGGCACTAAGTAAGTTCTCTGGATCAGAGAGATTTTATCAAAGAACAATTTTTACCCATAAGTCACCTCTAAAGCAGTGGCATGAAATTGGAACAGCAATAATATTATCCAGATTGACTATTAACCCAGAGACTGTCACTTTGTTGATTATACAGTTCCTCAAACAGGAAAACAATAATTCTCTTTGGACACACTAAATGCAACCCTTGAAGAGGAAAAAGCCTGGGTGTATGCCAAATTACAAGCATATATGTAAGCAGGACAACCCAGAAAGCTTGAACTTTGTGGACTGCTCACTTTTTGTAAATTTATAAACCAGATTCCATCACGTATTTTGTTTAATGCAACAATCAAGGTCAAAACTTAAGGCTGCGCTGCTATGCAAGCGTCAGTGTAACCCTTTGCACGCTACCTCTTATTTTCTTGCAGAGCACCTAAGCCCAGAAAACAGCCTCGGGCCGTGGTGGGGACGAAAGGCCCCAGAAGACAGAATGCTGCGCACGGTGCCGACCACTCAAGCACACGGTGTGGGCTGCTGCTGTTTTTGTCGCCCTTCCTGTTGTCCCAACTTCACAGGCCCATGGAAGAAAAACTATCAGATGTAATAACTCCTTTTACTTTTTAGTTTGAAAACAGGGCCTACCTAATTTCATTTCCTGATGCTTCTACCAGTCCAAGTTATCACTTTTAAGACAAGAAAATATGAGCATAACTTGGATGTCCCTGAGACTATGATGCTGACGGAAGCCCAGTGCAATTTAAAATTCAGACACTGATCGTTAATAAGGCTCCGAGGCGTGTTGCCACCAAAGCCCCTGCAAAGACAGGATGTGTCATCATTTTACTCACACACCTAATACGGTCCACTCTGGGCTCTCTTGGCCCACCTTCATTCTCCTCGATTAATTTGGATGGACAGCCTAATACTTTAACTTCGAAAGACGTCACAATAATTTTCCCATTCTACTTTCATCTTATTATAGTGATCTCATGTCCACACATCTCTCATCCGATGGTCGGCTGGGTTGGTACGTGACCCGTAAGCCAGTCCCAGACAACTCTGAAATGTGCTCTCTAGTCTCTCACAGCAGCTTCAACACCCTGAAAAGGAAAAGGGAAAGAAAGCCATCGCAACGATATGGGCTTCCTGACATCAAGGGAATGTGCTGGAGGAAAGAGGGAAGGAGGTGAAGGGCCGGAAACCCACTTTTCAGGGTCTCAAGTACCTAACTTGCAAAAGGAAGAATCAGCGCCACACACCTTATTGTGATATGGGCCTAAGACAATCCAGCCGCAGAAGGTGTAGCCCAGGTAGATCATCCCGGCGCAGGCACAGAAGCGAAGGACTTTCGGCAGTGAGGCTTGCATTGTCAAGATGAGCACCTGAAAACACGGCAGAACGGGACGTGGAGGAGGAGCTATGGAACCCAGCGGGAAATGCATGCAGCCCCCGAGGCACTGCCCAGGGCCGCCCCCTTACATTGTATTTTTGGAAGTAACCCAGGTATCTGATGACTCCAACCCAGACGAGAAGTGTGGATGTTCCAAGCAAAATGCTGCACAGGTCGTAATTTGTGAGATTCTAAGGAATGAAAGACAGAGATATGAGTAAAATATTCTACTCTGTTTATTAATCTCACTTCAAGTTCACTGGAAAAGAACGGACAGCCTGCCTCTCTGTAGCTGATACTAAGGGTTTTTTCTTTAACTTGAGAATAATAGAGAGCACAGTTCTAACTGGGTTTCTGATTTTTGTGTAGTATTTCAATTGGTTGAACTGATAATATATCCTGAAATAGAAAATGCATTAACCTAGGCATTGAATAATATAAACTGACAGTGAAATATGAAACAGTATAAGTCAGAAACTTAAAAATATTTTTTTTAATCCTCACCTAAGAATATGTTTTTTGAGTTGAGATAGAAACATCCACTGTTTGTCTCCTATACATGGCCTGACCCGGGATCGAACCTGCAATGTTCCAGTGAACGGGACAATGCTCCAAACAACTGAATCACCTGGCCAGGGCCAGTCAGCTGCTCTTGAAAGAAAGCTCAGACATGATTTGCTAACACAGTTCCTGCTCTCAAGGATTTCTAGATCTAATTAAGGAGACAAACACACAACCACAATTTTAATATAATGCACTTAGTGCAATAAGAGATACAATACTGGCTTGTCACAAAGCGCCTACCATGGACATGACCCAGAGCAGAGCCGGGCCTGGAGGGTAGGCTAGGGGAGGGCACTGCAGGTAAACGGACAAAAGGCTGAACCAAGGCCCAATGCTGAAGGCCAGAAAGATGTCCTCGAGGCACAGTATCACTGGGTCAGTGAGATCGAGGGCAGGAGAGGGAGGCAGAGCTAAGTGACGAGGACCTGGAGGCCAATGCACCCAAAGGGGCTCCCGGGAGAAAGGACTGTAACAGCAACAGAGACACGTCCAGAAGCAGTCCTCTGACAGCTGTGTGGACGGATCTGAGAAACGCAAGGCCGAAGGCGGACAAGCAACAAGGAACTGGCTGTAACAATCCAGACCAGAGAGAAAGTTGGCCTGAAGGAAGCCCGAGGCGGTCAGAATGGATGAGAGGGAAGGACGTTAGCGTCAGGCAGTCAAGGTGGTAAGATTTCCCCACTGACAGCAGCGCGTGGAGGGGAGAACAGCTGGGTGAGGGAGGAGTCAAGACTTTGTCATAAGATCAAATCAACAGAGCTGCACGTGGTGTCAGGCCCCTCGTGGGCACTCTGATGTTCCTGCCCTCGCCCCCATCTGTCAGAGCACCTGTTGGTCAGGGACAGTCACCACTGGCTCTTGACACGGCTGGTTCATGGGCCAGCTGTTCCTTCCCTGACTTAAAAAGTAAATGAAACCTGCCCAAACAACCATTCTTCTCACACTTGCATTCCTACTCTCAAGATGCTCCCAAGTTTCCTGGCGATATTCTCAGAAATATCTCCTTTCACAGAACATCAGCTTCCTCATTTTCCTTTCAGGAGGAGTGAGGTCAGGCTTCAAATGTCGGGGCGTGAAAAGAGAAGACAAGAGAATCGAACTGGTCTCCCCAAGGCTTTTGTATCTGAAAGGACATGATGCCATCCAGAAGGAGAGAAACAGAAACGGGTTGAAAATGGGGTGCCCCTCACCTTGACCTGAATTTCCATTTTTAGGATGGATCCGACCACTGTCATGAGGTCGCTGATAACCACCAGGATATACCACCCGTTGACGAACTCCCATCTGTCAGCGTTACACACAGGCCGCTTGTACTTCTCCAGGAAGAAACGTAGAAATCTCTGCAGCAAACATTTTAAAAAAGCATTTCTCACAAACCCCACTGCCCTCTGGAAGGAGAAGACAAGTGCAACACGGTGCTCTCGCCTGTAAAATTATTCATCATCACCTTTTCCTGTTCCCTACATCCACTTCAAGGCTGGAGATGACGGCCCACGCCCTCCCCCCTAACCCACCCAGCCAGACCTGAGCGTTCAAGTGCCCAGCGAGGGAACGCAGCCGTGGTAGGCTATGCCCTCACTCCCACAGAGTCCTGTAAGGGCTACCTCAGCACATCCCAAATACTGTCCACGTTATCAGCTCATCCAACCTGGTGGCGGCCTGTGAACCAGGCATTATCAGCCCGATCTTGCAGAGCAGAGAACTGAGGCATGGAGAGGCCAAGCCGGGATTGGAGGCCGGGTGGCCCAGCTCCACGGCGTGTGCTCCCAGCGCCCCCATCCCACCTGGCAGAACCAGGACCCTGACCTGGGATCAGAGTATCAGTATCGGGGCCCCTGGGGGGAGGGGCAGTGACAGACATGGGTATTTACAAAGTAAGTTGGCAAAGGTCAAGAATGAGAAAGACAGAACAAGCTCCACAAACGGTATTCGATGACTTCATGCACCTGACCCCAGTCCACATTTCCACACGGGCCACAGACCAGGGTGAGCGTTGTGGGGAGCTGGGATATACATATAGTCACCAGAGCCCTGAGCGTAAAAAGGGAAAATGGAACTCGGGAGAATTTTGAAACTATTTAAAAGTCGAATAGAGTATTTTATGCTTCATTATAACCCGTTTACCCTGCCTCCCTGTCAAAATGAACTCTGACGTAAAGACAAAAGACGAAACCCACACGTGCTACTATTCTGTTCTTCAGATTTCGCCCGAATCAACACGGTCTCCCTTATTCTAGAAACAGTCAAAAGCGTGAGAATTCACCATTGTGTACCTGTGCTTATCAGCTCGGTTTTAAGCCACATAATTACCTGATCCCACCTGACGTGAGGTGGGAGCTTTTGCTCCCTACACACCTCAGGCTGATGAACGCCTTCTAGGGGACAGTCACTCAAAGGAGCGCATTTAGTCGAGGGCCCCAGAAAGGGCAGGATGACCCAACATCAGGGTCTACTGTTGGACACACTGAGGATGGAGGCCAAGAGGGGAGGGAGAAAATTCGAACACACACTTACCTTGCGTAAACTCAGAGCAAGGAAAATGGATCTGGTGCACAGAATCAGAGATGCCAAGCAAATCACAATGACAAATGCATCGAACGCCAGTACATACTGAGTATTTTTCTGAACTGAGGAACAAAAACAGAATTCAAAAGTCAAACACACCTTACCTGGGAACAACTCCTGAACAAGAGGGCAGTCAAAAAAGAAGTTCAAACGATAAAGTCTTAGACATCAGAAGCAAATCACAACGCATTCACTCAGAAGTCTACAAATAAGGTAAAACACCACCTGACGTTCAGAATTATACATAAGACATAAACTAATATATGTACTAAATGCATTTGTAAATATTTACTATAGAACAGAATTCGACAGAAGGTGGTCCAGTGGAGCTCCACTCAAACGAGGCAAAACTACTGACATACTCTGAATTCTTTCACACAAAAGCACAAACACCAAGTTCTCCATTAATGAGGGAACAAACAACTGAAAATACCACCAACTCAGACTCCCCCTTTCAGCTTCTGAACCTCACTGTGCACTTCCCCAGCAAAGAGTGACATTCGATAAGCTCTTTCTGCACAAGGAGAAAATAACCTCTCGGAATGGTAGGAAGAAGGAGAGTAGTAATCAGATTTATGTCTTGGAGCACAGTAGCATGGGGAACAAACTAGAGGAAGATGAAAATGTAACCCTAGCTTCTCTCAGACTGCATGGTATTGTCCCAAATCCCAGCCGTGACTCTCCCCTGCCTGGCCCCCTGCGCCCCGCCTGCAGTCTCATCAGCTGGCAATGGCTTCTCTTCCCCCACCTTCTCTACCCTGAGGCCACACTGGTCTTCCTCCTTCCCTGTTCCCACCAGGTTCTCTTCTTGCCTCAGACACTTTGCACATGCTGATCCCTGTGCCTGGAACAGCATCCTCTCCATAACACATGTTTAGGTTATTCTTTTTCAGCCTTAGGTTTCAGGTTGAGTATCTTCCTCTCAGAATGAAACTCCCTAGATCCCCATCTTTATGAGCCTTGCCCCTACTCTTTCATAGCATTCAGCAGGAGTGTACACACCTATAGCTCCTTTTAACTCTCCTTTGCTTGATGACCATTAAACTAGTAATTACGTCTTCAAAACAGCACAGCAAGGAACAGAGACAGTGTAAAATGGGAAAGAACTTGGCCTCTGGAGACTGAAAACCTGGGTCTGAATCTTAGCTTTGCACTCAGAAGCTGAGTAGCTTCGGAGAAAGTGCCTCAGTTCCCTCATCCAAAAGATGGGTAGAATAAAAAAAAAACCCTAAATCATAGGGCTGTTGTGAGGATTAAATAAGTTCATCTAGGAAAGCACAAGAAACAGCCCCAGGTAAACAACGACAACAAACATTTTTCACTGTTACTATGGAATCATTCAATGCCCATCTTCCCCACCAAATGACTGGCTCTGGGAGGTGGGGACCGTAAGTATTTTTCAACATTACAGTGACTTTGCTTAGCATAACGCTTCAACGTGCTTACAAGTAAGTGCAGAGACTCCAGTAGAACATGAGAAGAGCGCTGAATAATCTACGTCAGAACTCGTGAGGGTCTGAGCTACGTTAGAGGCAGAGAAGGCACAGAAAAGTGGCGAGAGACGAGCAGAGAGAGGCAACGTGGCCTCCAATGGGGCCTTGGGAATACGGAAGGGGGGCCGAGCAGGCATGACCCCTGCTTTTCTGTCTTCAGTAAACTGAGCTTGGTCTGGGTGTTCATGACAGGAGGGGATGACTCGGGGACAGCTAAAGCCACGGGTGTGGGCACAGCCACTCAGAGAGATCGCAGAAAGACACGAGGACTGGGGCGAGGCGGGTAGAATGTTTAAGAATTAGAAGAGGAAATGAGCTCAGGGACGAGATGGAGAAAGTCCCGAGAAGGCAACGGGACTGGGGGCAGGGAACCTTCCAAGGAGTCTAAAGTCAGAGTGCTCCTGAGTGACATCCCTGCAGAGAAGGCGTTTAAGGGAAAGAGCAGAGTGTCCGCAGACTTGTTAACAACAAGGGTGTGGGCAACAGTGGCACCAGTGTCTGAGGGGGAGCTGCTCACCCAGTGAGTTACAACCACAGCCAGGTGGCAAATGTAATTCCCTGTGCCGATTATTTAGCCTCGCTGAGCCGCAGATGCCTCGGCCACCAAATGGGGGAGCAACCGGGCCTGCCACACGGCTGTCAGGGAACCAGGTAAAACAAGCCATGGCTAGGCCTGTTAGAACCACGCCTAGCACGTACCACTGCCACTGACCCTTTATTTTATACTTCAGAAGGTCATACAAGTTACCTCAACATGGCATCTATGGGTAGGTAAGGAAGCAACCTAACTCGACCCCAATCCCAGACCACTTTGGGTGTGGTCTTTTTTTCTTTTTTTTTTGGACCATGGAATGAGGCAGAGGGAATGCAGGCAGTTCTTGGGCAAATGGGACTGACAATCTCGTAAACTACAAGGACAGCATCTTCCTTTCTAACATATAACTAGAGCAAATCTCTACGACTGCTTGTAGTGGGAAAACCGAGGCCCAGATCTAGAAGGATAAACCATCCCTCTTAACAGAGAAACCAGTATAGTATTCTTTGAATTTTATCTACAGAGTTTGGTGTGCTACAAAGTACTTTATAAACATCGTAATTGCTTTCTTACTCTACTGAAACTCTGTTACCCCTGTGGGAACCTTCCCCAAACCTGGGTTTGTAAAACACTAGTCCAGAGAGATGCCTCAGCCAAGCTGGCTAGGGAAGCCCTTCGCCCTGCCCAGTCCTTCCAGAGGCCGGGAGAAGTCCTACACACACCACCCCCGCCCAACTACACGGGTCTCACCCAGGGCTGCCCACACTTATTAAGCTCCTTTTCCCTGGGACACCCATCACAACACCCATCACGACGCCCATCAGTGGGGAGTCCTGTCCACCAATACCTCCTCCAGCCCCTCATGCCCAAATTGCTACACTCATAAAATCAAGTGAACGGGAAGATCAGTGGCACACTTGGGGATGGGTATTAAAAGTCAAAGGACACAACATTTGGTTTGTATGAACATGAACATTCCCTTCTTTTTCTGCCTTGAAATAACAGAGGCAATGATGAGAGGGGGACAGAGGCCTCAGGTTAAGTATGTGAATGTGAATGAACTCAGAATGCTTAGGAAGTAGTGCAAGGTTCCCACCAGATGGTAGCCTTGCCTTTGTCCCACTTCCTATCTCTCCACTTCCCCAAAGTCAGGGCAATCAATCCGCCAGCCTGGGGCAGGGGGTGGGGGAGGCTCCATTTCCTAAGCTAGTTTCCAAACTTCAGCTTTTTAGGGTTTTCAAGTCATCACATCATTTTATTTTAAATTTGCATTTTCCTAGTGACAGAATCTGGTTTCTTAGGGCACAATTCTGGAGGCCTATAAAAATATCAGTGTTTCTCCTCACTGGCCACAGGGGGGAGCCAGACCTCCTTTCTTCTTTTTTAAACGTCTTTAAATCATTTTATTTTTTAATTACAGTTGACATACATATTATATTAGTTTCAGGCATACGCCCCAGTGATTAGACATTATATAACTTACTAACCGATCATCCTGAGAAACTTATACCCATTTGACACAATATATAGTTGTTAGAATAGTGACTATACTCCCTGTGCTGGACTGTATATCCCCATGACTGACTTCTCTGCAACTACCAATCGTACTTCTCAATCCCGTCACCTTCTTCTCCCATCCCTACCCTCTGGTGACCATCAAAATAGTCTCTCAATCTATGAGTCTGTTTCTGTCCTGCTTGTTCATTTATTTTTTTTTATTCACTTGTAGCTAGGTATGTATTTATTGCCATTTTATTGTTCATATTTTTTAATCTTTTTTCCCTTCTTCTTCTTATTATTGTTATTCAAGAACAAGAATAAGAAACCCTTTAACATTTCATGTAATACTGGTTTGCCGGTGATAAAAAAAGAACCAGTCAGAAACGAAGGATACACTAACTGAAATGAAGAATAATTTACAAGGAATCAACAGCAGAGTAGATGAAGGCAAGAATCAAATCTGCGATTTGGAATATAAGGATGCAAAAAAGCACCCAATCAGAACAGCAAGAAGAAAAGCAAAATCCAAAAACAAGAGGATAGTGTACGAAGCCTCTGGGATAACTTCAAGCATACCAACATGTGCACCATGGGGGTGCTGGAATGAGAAGAGAGTACGAAACTAAAAACCTTTTTGAAAAAATAATGACAGAAAATTTCTCTAACCTGGTGAAGGAAATGTACAGAGAATCCCAAATAAGGTGGGCCCAAAGAAGCCCACTCCAAGACACATCATAATTAAAATGCAGAAGGTTAAAAACAAAGAGAGAATCTTTTTTTTTAATCTTCACCTAGGCATAAAGATTTTATTTATTTATTTTTAGAGAGAGGGGAAGGTAAGGAGAAAGAGAAACATCAGTGTGTGTGCCTCTCACACACCCCCTACTGGGGACCTGGCCCGCAACCCAGGCATGTGCCTTGACTGGGAATTGAACTGGCAACCCTTTGGTTTGCAGGCCCACACTCAATCCACTGAGCTACACCAGCCAGGGCTTAAGCATAGTTTTTTGTTATTGATTTTAGAGAGCAAGGAATGAGGGGGCAGAGAGAGAGAGAGAGAGAGAGAGAGAGAGAGAGAGAGAGAGAGAGAGATGAGAGAGAAACAGCCATCAGTTGCCTCCCATAAATGCCCCAACTGGGGATTGAACCCACAACCTTTTGGTGTACGGGACAATGCTCTTAACCAACTGAGCCACCTCACCTGCCAAGATAAAGAGAATCTTCAAAGCAGTAAGAGAAAAGCAGTTAGTTTCCTGCAAGGGAGCTACCCTAACACTGTCAGCTAATTTCTCAACAGAAACTTTGTAGGCCAGAAGGGATTGGCAAAAAACATTCAAAGTGATGAAGCGCAAGGACCTACAACCAAGGTTACTCTACCAGCAAAGCTATTGTTCAGAATTGAAGGACAGATACAGAGCTTCCCAGACAAGAAAAAGCTAAAGTGCAGACCTCCTTTCTTCTGAATACAGGAGTACTGTCGGGCGGAAGGAAACCATGTTCTGCCAATATGTTTGACTGGTTGACTATTCGATCATAGTGACTATTCCAAACCATAGTACATATACGACAAAAGTTAGCTTCTTTTACTTAAAATAGCTGCAACCCATACTTAGAATTGAAAAATACGCATCTGATCTGTGTGTTTTTGTGGAAGAGTGTGTCTGCTGAGGAACAGTAACCATTTTTTAACAGAAACTGAAACCATATATTCTAATCAGTGGCTTAAGTCAGTTACTAGAACTTCGAAACCAAAACTTCAAAATCATCAGGGCATATAACTAAAGCAACAGGCAACACGTTGAATCTAGTTTTAAAGTAATCTAACATAGTTAGGAACCACAGGTATTTTACATTTAATTCTGTTCTGATAATCTGGTCAAAGACAAATTCAGTTAACAAAACTTATAAATTAGTAAATACTGACCATCCATCATAACAGCATCCCGAGCCCTCAGGGAGAACAGGCTGTGCATAGATCAATTTGAACTGTGGACCAAGAGGTGTTTTCTGAGTTGTGACTGAGTAAGTGACCTGGTGTTCGTACAGGCTGTTCGCTGGGCTCCAAAGTCCTTGATCTCTCCCCACTGTCCGGGGCTCAGATCAAAGTGCACCTTCTCCAAGAACCATTGCTAGATTTTATTTCTCACTCTGTCTCAGTCTGAATTAACCTTTGCTTTCTTTACCCTCATGCCTTTTGTATCTCCAACACTTAATGCTATCCATAACATACTAGAGATTTTATAAGCATGTCTAATGCCCTGACGAAGGTGTTTTCTTTCTTTTCCAGAGTGCCTGGCAATTACTACACACCAACTTTATTGTTTTTATTGATTTTAGAGAGAGGAAGGGAGTGGGGAAAGAGAGAGAGATGTGAGAGAAAAACATAGATCGGTTGCCTCCTATATGCGCCCTGACTGGGAATCGAACCCACAGCCTGTTGGTGTACGGAACAACGCTCCAACCAACTGAGCCACCCGGCCAAGGCTATGTGCCAAACATTGTTCTGAGTGCTTTGCTTTACATTCTAACTCATTCAATACACAACATACTGGAAAGTAAGTACTGGTACTGCCCTCATTTTGAAGAGAAAGATAATGAGACACAGAGAGGTTCCATAATTTGTCCAAGTTCACAGACAGAGTAAACAGAACCAAGACCCAAACCCAGGCAGTCTGGCTCCCAAGGCTCTACCCCTAGCCACTGGGCATGTGCCTCTCCTAAGAGGGGTATAATCAATATTTGCTGAACTAAATAAAAATGCAAAGCTTTTGGAGATTCTTTAAAGAATCTATTGCTCAAGATGTGGTTTTCTGGGGTCTTTTCTTCCTGTCACCATCCAAATGAACCACTTAAACACCTGAATCCTAAAATAAAATTCTAAAAAATCATCCAAATCCACAGTGGGCAAGCATGTAACATACTTACCAGATCCAGATATGTTTAAGCCTTTACATTCTTCAATGTTAGCGTTGCTGTCAAAATAGATTCTGATTTTGCCGCTGTGAGCTTTGTTGTCGAAGGTAATCTGGAGACACAAATGTACAGAGAGCAGAAAGTATGACTTGCTAGACTGACTCTGCTTAAAATTTTAATGGCATCCAAACAGCACGCTAATCCAAAAATTGTACCGATGAAAACGTCCCCATCACACGAATCCTTCGCCACTTTTATTAATGAAAAAATATGGTCCAAAGGCTGAATGTATTAAATTCTACTAAATCCACAGGCAGATTCACAGAAATCCTGAGGCAAAGCAGCCAACCAGTCCCAGGAAACCAGTCCCAGGAACAAACGTGAGATTCACCAGTCTTTGACAAGAAAACACAGTGACCTCACTGATTACACTGAATGGAATTTAAAAGCACTTGCTTCCACTTAGCCCTTTGGGTATGAAATTCTAGGTTTTTACTAGTTTGGAGATTATTTTTCTGTTTGCTTCAAGTGCTACATGTAATGCTTTCAGAAATGGCAAAGATTATTCCAAGGCTACCAGCTAAAATAAGATTTCTAAATACCCCCAATCTTCCATATTACATTTCCATCACTTAAAATTTGTGAGTGAAATATGCTGGGGATTTTAAACCTTGAGAGAAGTATTTTAGGTATTTTCCTAGGGGAAAATGAGGACTTGAGTGGCAGACTTAGTGGAGCTTTAGTCGTAGCTTGGAGGTACAGAAAGGAGGCTTGCAGGTTGAATTCTTGAAGCTCTGGTTTGGTCATAGTGAGATTCTTGGATTACACAGAGTGTGGCTTGCGTTCAGAGATGGTCCAATGCTTGTGGATTTAATCATAGATCAGCTACACTTTCAGCTCTCAAGTTCTTTGCCTGTGAATTTTTAAATTTTTTTTCAATGCGTTTTGTAATATGTAGGTCACTCGAGGGCAGTGAATCACGGTCTTCTCTGCCAGAGGCATTCTTCCTTACTACCAGTCACAATGAATAATTACTTTTATTTCCTTGTTCTCTTGCTTTTCTGTCTACCTCTTCCACTAAGCTGTAAGCTGCACCTCCAGAGCATGGCAATGCCTGGTGCACAGTAGGGATTCATTAGTATTCACTGACTGCTGCATAAAGCACTCTTCTGAGTTGCTAACGGATCATTACATACAGCTTTCAGCTCAGTATCCGGTTTTGCTCTTCCGTAAATGTAAAGGAGGGAAGAAAAGAAGGAAGGAAGGAAGGGCATGAAATTTCATGAAAGTGAGAAGACAGGTTACTCTCCCCACAAAAGTGAACAGACTCTTCTCCTGCACACGCCTCTCCCAAAATGAAAAAAGCAACAACTGGTCCTTTGCAGAATGGCCTTCGGCCTTCAGATCAAAGGGAACGCTTCTGCCTGCAGGTTGGAAAGCATTTGCTATGTTTGCAAAGACCTTCCTATGAAAGTGGGAAAAACATTACGGACACTTAAAACGAGCCTCATAAACTTTTTAAAAATGCATTAGAAGAGTAAAAGGTCAAAGTCAATTTTGGAAACTTATCTTTTCAACCCAGAAATTTAGTTTTTGAAAACCTGGAAAGGCCTTGCTTCGTTTTCAGAAGTAACCGTCTCTGGATCGACAAGGCCCTAGCACCACTAAATGGGTTGAGAGCACAGCTGCATCTAACACAGGCACAGGCTGCTGTGTTTTCCGCTCTACATCTACAGAAAGGGGAGAGAAAAATCATAAAAGCGGCTCAGTAAAATAGACACTTGCCGTATTCCGAAAGACGTAACAGTCTGGTAACTCTCGGGACAGAATCGTCTGCAGGTCAATGCCTTTGAGGTGAAAGGAGATTTCGACTTGCAAGAGCCTAAAGAAAAAATAACACAAGGAATAAATTGTCAGAACCTTACTGTCTACTCTCCTTGCCTCATCCCTGTATCCTGGGAAATGAGACTTAAAACCTTATTTACCTATAAAAGTCCAGTCTGAAGAATGATGAGTTCTTCCAGCCTGGAGGGTTCTTGGAGAGGGCCTGGAGGTCTAAATGAAGACAGTCTAGGCCAACGAAGAACAACATTGTTTCAGGCAAGAATCGGTGTGAAAACCAGAGGACCGAAGTGTGGTGAGGGCAGGACACTTCCAAAGTACCTCCCCACAAAATACTTATGGACTACAACAGGAAGACCAGAAACTTCACAGTGGAGAGGCTGGCAGGTAGCAGCGCCCTGCCCAGGCGACTGTGGTTACCACCACCAGTGATGCGATTCAGAGGCATTGTACACCTCCTGAAATCATGGACTGCGTGTGTGGTTTTCCCAACAAAAGGCACATCCCCAATCTAGTCGTAAAGAAACAGAGAAACCCAAAGTGAGGGACACTTAGCTCTTTAAAAATGTCAAGGTCATAAAAATTAAAAAAAAAAAAAAAAACCCAACAACCACCCAAGGAACAATTTTGCTACAGATTAAAGGAGACTAAAGAGGCATAACAGTCTGTGATCCTGGACCAAGGAGGCTGTGGGGGAGCTTTCTTTTGCCAAAGAGAGTATTAGGACAGTTGATGAAATGTGAATAGAGTTTTTAGATCACAATATTGCACCAACGTTTATTTGCCCTTTGGAGCACAGTACGGTGGTTATGTGGGAGGCCGTTCTTGGGACGTGCATACTGGAGTAATTTACAGGTAAAGCAACACATTTACAGGTAAACCGTCACCCTCTTATTCTCATACATGCAGGAGGAATATTTAAACATGGGAAGAATGGTAAAGCCAATGTGGTAAGATGTTACCATTTGGGAAATCTAGAGGAAAGATACACAAGGAAATCTTGTGCTATTTTGCAACTTTTCTCTGCTGTCTGAAACTTTTTCAAAATAAAAAAATACAGAGAAAGAAAAGTGTTTTAGGTTGTATTCAAATAAAAATGAATTATAACCTCTGAACTATAAAAGAATGATTCCAAGAGCCTCACATAAAATCCGTCTCATCACTGTGCAGCCCAACACCCCAGCAGGAACCCGAGGAGGTCTGGAGCTGGTAAACGCCTTTCAGGGCCATGGGACCCTCCCAGGCAGGGCTGCTATGCAGCTGGCCCTGCTGCCTCTGACTCAGGTGCGGCTGCCTTTATCCTCAGGGGAAAGCCAGAGCCTGGTTCTCGGTAGGTGCTCCAGAATCTTGGTAGACTCGATGGCCAATTCTTTAAGAGTCATCTCCCACGACTTCAATTCTTTATTTGCTTATCTATCCCCTCAACCAGAGGATAAGATCTTTGCAAGCAAGAACACACTGTGTTGGGTGGTTAACTCATTGCCTAGCATGTGGCTAACACCTAAAACATGTCCCAATATACAGGACACACACATTTTGTGAAAAGTTCGTTTTCCTGGGCCAAAACCAAGGACATGAGCTAAATGGACCACTCAACAGGCACAATATTTAAGAAAAGCGGGTGCCAGGGTTGGGAGGTGCCTCCCTGTGTTTGGCAAATAGACTGTTGATGTCAAGAAACAGTGTAACATTGGCTTTCTTGACTAGATCTTGATTAATATGGTGAGGGCAGTTAATCAAAAGCAACTTGATCTCTACAGGAAAAGACTGATAATGATAACAAAAGCAAAAATATATCAGGCACCATGCTAGGGGTTTTATATGCTCTCTCATTTAATGCATCATCCTGTGTAATGCCCAAAGCAACCTTGTAAGATAGGTACTATTGCTGCAATTTTACAGATCGGCCAACTAAAAAACAGAGAGGCCAAGAGACTTCATCAACGGCACACAGCTAGCTGGAGGCAAACGAGCATTGAAATCCATATGTGTTCAATTCCTGAGCCTGAGCTATTCACCAGTAGATGGATGAGGCTGACCTGTGAGTACGTATTTCAAAAGAACATCAAAAGACCCAGGTTCCCTACCCAAACCATGCATTTACTCAATAAATATTTGCTGAAAGCCTTTATGCCTCAGCCACTGTGCAAGGCACTGAAGGTAAAGCAGTGAACGAGACAGACAACTTCTGTGTGGAGCTCACATTCTAGTGGAGAAGATAAACCAAGAGTGAAAAATACACACAAGATTATTTCACAGTGTGAGAAGAACTGCGAAGACAGAGCGAAGTGATGGAGAATAACTGGGTGGAGTGGCCCTACCTTGGGAGGAGTGGCTGGGGGAGGGCTCTGAGGTACTGGGGACATTTAAATGGACAGCTGTGGGAGGAAAGAGAAACAGCTGTGTATAGATCCCGGGGGTGCTCTGCGTAGAGCAAAAGCAAGCACTAAGTCTCCCAGGCAAGAAAGAGCTTGGCTTGCTCAGCAACAACAAAAAAGGATGTTAGGACAGGGAAAAGGGGATGGGCACAAAGGGCTTTGGAGAGGCAGGTGGGTGGACAGCTCCTGTAGGGACTTGTGAGTTTCATTCCAAATGAAAAGGGAAGCCACTCATGTTATTTAAACCAGGGAGTGATGTGACCCGATTTACATAATATCTTTCTGATTGTTGTGGGTCAGGGCAGGAGATAGAAGAGGCAAAACTTGAAACAGGGAGAATAGTCTAAACAAGAGATGGTGCTGGCTTAGACTACTACAGCAATGACAATGGAAATGAAGATCAAGGTTGGGGCTTGAGCGGCTGCGGTATTATAGCATGATAGGAAAGTATTGGTATCGTTTTCTGAAACGGGAAGACTACAACACATGCTGGGCCAGGGCGAGGGGATGGGGGAGGTTTGAAATGTTGTGCTTTGGAGAAAACATGTTTGAAATCCCTGATAGAGCCCCAGTGGGGTTGTCAAGTAGCCAATCGAATACAAGAATTTAGACCTTGGGGGAATTCAGCCCAGAAAGGTAAGTTTGGGTGAGAGGAAAGGAGCAGCAAGACTTCTCAGAGGCTGTGCAGCCTCACCTCTCCTCTGTTGTTTCTTTGTTTGTTTGTCCTGTAACACTAGGGATGCTGTGCCAGGAGCTTTGACGCTGTGGTGGCGAGATGAGCATGTTGTGCTCTGGCGAGCTTCGCCCGGCAGCATCAGCTGCTGGGGCATTAGGGCACAGGGACGGATGGAACAGCCTCACAATGGATGAGAAGGTCCAGATGAAAAGGGAGGTCTCTCACCTGGACACATGAGGCACTGAAGGCAGGTGGTGATGGATGTGGGGGGCAAGGGGGGCTCAGTAAGGAGAGGTCTGTGTGAAGTCAAACATCCTCAGCTGGAGAGTGGCGAACCCGTGCTTCCAAAGTTTAACATGCACATGAATCATGCAGGGATCTTATTAAGATGCAAATCTGGATTCAACAGCTCTAGGGTGGTGCCTGAGATTCTATGTTTTTCACAAGCAATCAAGTGATGCCCAGGTTGCTGGGCTTGGAGTAGCAAAGACCTACCACCACTAAATCATTACAGTGACCTTGACTTAGCCACCTAGGCTGACTGAGCACCAGTTTCCTCAATGCCAAATGAAGGCCAAACTGATGATGTTTAAGGTCCCTCTTCCTCTAACATTCGTATTCTAAGGTGAAGTAAAAGAAGAAAACCAAAAAAAATTTAAATTAAATTAAATTAAAATCACTCCATTCTGAAGGAAGTAACCTCTTCAAAATCTATGTGCTAAATACTGTCCTAGGTCTTATTCTCTTGTATTTTATTCATTACATTTATTTTTTCACTTTTAAACATCTCTAAAACAGATTAGTCTTTTAAAAAATTGATGGCATCTTAGAGAAATATGACATCTATTAGTTGATTTTACACTATATGTAAAATTTGCCTTATAAAAGCCTATTTGGTTAGTCAAGTTTTGTAACTGTAATCATAGAGGTACACTTTGTCAAATACACATTCAGAACTCTCTAGAGCATAGGTGGCAAACACAAGGCCCGAGAGCCGAATCCGCCCTCCACCTTGTTTTATCCAGCCCGGCACCTTGTTTCTACCCATCACCATCACCAAACTCCTTGCCCCTAGTTAAGGAGTAGTTACATTTATACAGTCCTAAAGTTACACTGGGCCCTTTGAAGGCAACTGAGAGGCTGATGTGGCCCCCCCGTGACAATGAGTTTGACACCCCTGCTCTAAAGTCTGGCTGACCTTATGCTAGAGGCATTGCTAATGAGGACACCAAGCACCTGGCAGTAGCAAAGCCTAAGAACTGAGACTTTAAAAGGATGGCAAAAGCCCTAGGTAAAACATCACACCTCTAACAGAACAAACTAGTATTAAAGTAGCAGACTCATCACTCAAATGAATCTCATTCACAGAACAGAATACTCCAGTAAGTGACAAGCAACCCTCTTAGAGACAAATGGAGGGAAGATTACATATGCTTCTTTTAAAAGCTGGAAGAATGAAATGGTCATAATGCCTCATGCTAAGAAAGAGCATGAAACACTCTATTAGAATAATAGTTATTTAAATATTTTTTTTAAAAATTTTAAACAGGATTTATAACAGTCCCGCAAGTAAGGCTCAACAGTAAAGCCACAGGTCCAGAGGCAGGACCACAGAGATGGGCCCACAGCATGAATTGAAGGAAACCCTTAACTCAGACTGCACAGTCGTGTAACTAAGTATTAACCTGCAGAGAGAGCAGACATGCAAGCAGATCTCTGCATTTAGCCCAGTGAAGGACGATTCTCTTCATAGGAAAGACATTCATGAACTAGAACAGCTTCTGCTAAGTCACCTATTGTAGTGCAAAGACATCTTAAAATCGGATCATAGTTTCCTACG
Organism: Desmodus rotundus; assembly: GCF_022682495.2. NCBI lineage: Eukaryota > Metazoa > Chordata > Mammalia > Chiroptera > Phyllostomidae > Desmodus > Desmodus rotundus. The sequence continues at coordinate 61,449,504 of NC_071389.1, forward strand.
GCCAAATGAATGGTGTGATGCTCTCATTTGCACAAAACGACTCTACGTTTAAACTGCTACCAGGATCCCTACTCTCAAACTGTCATCTACTTGAGAAGCTGTGACTGATGAATCTTTGCCAGCCCAGTACAGTCACCCACACAGTACCACAGGGTCATCCTTGTGTGGCATCACAGAGTGCCCTTACACAATCCCAGGTGCACAAACCTAGATGGCAGAGCCCACCACACACCTAGGCTGCATGGCACAGCTCACGGCTCTGTAGGAGAGGGAAACATTTTTCCCTCTACCCTTCCAGTCCTTGGCCGAGACATCCCTGTAATAAGAGACAGATTAACAAGAGAAAAACAAACAAAAGTTCAACAACATGTACACCTGCTGTATACAGAGACCCAGGAAACTGAAGCCATCACCTTAAATACCACCTTCAGCTGAGACAAAAGGAGATGTTGGGGGTGGGGAGAGTCAGTTAAGGGAGGTTACCAGGGAAAGCACAGCAAACAAAAGTAAGGTTGTTAAGCAGATTTAAATCTTTATCTTCTGCACAGATAGGAGCCTATAGAGATGAGATCAACCTCCTCTTGCTCACACAGCATGGGAGACACCCTTACAAATGGAGATATCTTTTACAAAGGGGATCTTCTACTTGGTTTTCAGAGCTTCTTCCCTGTTGCTGTTTCTCAAATTAACCAGCCTAAAATAATCCTTATGCCAAATAGACATATTTTGGGGTGACAAACTATCATCCCAGTTCCCAGGCTACAAGCCTGTGTCATGTCAATGTACTGAATATTGTGGGTAATTGCAACACAATGGTATTTGTGGAATGCATCGCACTATGACGTCACTAGGCAATAGGAATTTTTCAGCTCCATTATAACCTGATGAGACCACTGTGGTCTACGCAGTCTGCCATTGGCTGGCAGTTGTGCAGCACACGACTACGGAAACAGTCTGTGCTTTGGGCACGGCAGCTGTACACCAGAGGTTTGCTGAATGACAGACAAAACTCCCAGGGCCTTAAGTCCAACACTTTGCATTTACATAAGGCCTTCTTTTAAATTCTCAACAGACGGCACAAAACAATTCTGCTTGTTTAGACGTTAGCTTTCTGCCAAGCAATATCCTGAAAGAAGAAATGAGCTACTGATCACAACTTGCCTTTGAAGAGCATTAATATATTTTGCAAATAATAAAAACAAGAATACGAAGCACTTTAACACTCATTATTCATTTAATAAATACAGACTCATTTTTTTCCCAAAAAGCCTAATCATCCTTTCATGGAGGAGGCAAGACAGGATAGTGAGAAGCTAGGAAATTCCTTGGCGAGTGGAATAGGGAAACTGAGAAAGATGGCTGAACACAGCGGAGGAGCAATTTACAGCCAGGTGCAGATGGTCACCAGGGGCAGGGCCCCCAGGTCTTGACAGGGGGCAAAACTGGAAAAATAAGGACCTCATCCCCAGGGTAACCTTGCGTCCCCTGGCCTTTCCTCTTTAGAGGTAACATCTAGGCACCAGAACCAACTGCAATGACTAAGGAGCCCCTGCACTCTCACTGACCAAACAGGGGAGACCATGACCCTGAGGGGCACACCTGGAGAAAGGATGACGGTTCAACTGAAACCCTCCCCTGAGACCTGCCCTAAGATTCCCTCCTGCAAGAGATAAAAGCCTCACGACAAAGGGCCCAGTGCACACCCTCTCCCTCGGGGGAGCATCTGCACTGTTTCCCTCTCTCCTGCCCCCACAGGCACGCATCTCCTAAACTCTAAGGGACCCTGAGACTTACAGTCAAGGGAGCAATGGGCAGCAGCAGCTAGTCCCAGGCTGATCCCCTGAACTGTGCCCAAGGCCCCCTTCCCAGCAAGCGAAGGCAGCCCAGCGAGCGAAGGCAGCGCAGCCTAGGCTCTCCTGTGCTTCTTCTATGCTAAGCCCTTCCTCATTTCACTGACCCAGCTCCAATAAATGTCTCCTCATAGTCACCTGGACTCGTGTGGTGAACTCTTTCCTACATGAAGTCAAGAACCCACACACGACAGCTGGCCCTGGGCAGACCCGCTCAGAGCCAGGTCCCCTGTTCAGTAACAAAGGGACAAACCAAATCAAACAGGAAACACCTGGGCATCTACCCCAAAACCAACAACCTCGAGTTGCACCTAAGAGACCCACAGATTTCCAGGCCCTGTTACCACAGACCTGCACTTTCCTGAGCCAAATCCTTTGTAGGTAAATGTTAAAGTGACAGCTTCAAATAGGTTAGCAGTCACAAACGCAAAGTTCAAGTTGTTCCACTTGCCAGCACACCAGGGCATCTTTGCTCCTACCACAGAAGAAGAAGTAGGCATGTAATAAAATGACCCATTACCTGTTTCAATGTTGCTGTCAATATTCAGTGTCTCATTAGAAGGAAACATGGTCCCTTTCTTGTAATGCTGCTTACAGACTTTTAGGCCAATTCTACTTTCTTCATTTTCTCCATAACTCAGGGTCCCCAGGGATATGTTCTTTAGACGATGATACTATTAAAAATAGTTAAATAAAAACACTTATGAGCTTCCAAGAATTTCACCAGAAGTTATAGCATATAAAATATCTTTTAGCTATTTTTTATTGTTCCTGCCATATCACTCAATAGAACTCCCCAATGTAAAATACCAGAAGGTAGTTTCCTCAGGTTGGGCAGAAACACACTGCCACTCAGAATTCGAAACTAACGTGAACATGCCGACAGACCTCCCACCCCACTCAGAGCCAGAGCTCAGGTCCTGCCTACCTCTCTGACCTAATGGCAGACTCCTGACCCTTGGTTCCACCTCTACCTCCTGTAGCCACACGGGCCTCCTGGCAGTTCCCGGAGCTCCCCAGCCACACTCCTGCCTGTGGCCTTGGCGATTCATTCCCTCTGCCCAGAACCCCAGGTTTCCTATCTGCCAGGGTTGCTGCCTCAGGCCAGTGAGGCCTCCCCTCACTGTGCAGTGAGAAGTGCACGTATCCATCACCAGCGCTCAGGCACCACCAGGCTCCTCCAGGCTCCTCCCTCTTTACTCCCAGGAGTTACCACTTCCTGACACACCACTGACAGCCCTGACCTTCCAGACCTTCCGCAGCCCCAGCTTACACTAACACTTGCATGAGCACAACTTCACCAGTCGCCTAGCTGCACTAACAGGGCTTTCCTGGCACCCCATCTTCATTTATATGACATTGTTAGTCCAGGAAACCTTTGCCCAGAACCATGAAAGTTACAGATAACTATATTATTTCAGGAACATCCAAAAAATCATTTAAACAGTCAGTTTGAAGACTGAGTCTGATAACCCTAAGACGTTTTGAAACCACCCCCAACCCACACCTGGCTATGTCCTCCAGCCCTCAGCTGTCATATCTCCACCTTCACCGGATTCCAATCGGGCTCCAACGCATTGAGAGACAGCCCCTCCTCCTTAAATGGGACTTCAGAATCCAAGTCTGGACTTTGCCCCTTTCACCCAAGGCACGACTGAGAACGGTCAAGACGGCGCCTCCCTTATTGCTCTAAGCAATAGGCTCAGTTTTTATTATCAATGTATTTTTCTGGTGGTGTTTTCAGGAAGCCAGCCCTTAATACTGTACGTTTCACTTCCTTTCATTTGTCTGGCTCTCCCCTCTAGAAATAAGTTCTACAAGAATAGGGTTTTGTCTTTTATTCGTGCTGTATTCCCAATGTCTAGAAAAGCATCTGGCACATACTACGTACCCAAATATTTATTGAATGGATGAATGAATGAAAAAACACAGAAAGAATAAGAATAACAATTTCTCTCCCCTGAATGCTTTCTTCAGGCCTACCAAGCTGGTTTCTCAATACCTGCCCAGACTCAAGTGTATCATGTCCTCCTCCATAGTCTTAAGATTCAGCTAGGCTTATTCATGCTGAGACATCAAAGCTGAGACCCTGGAATCTCAGATTTGGTATCTCATCCATCAAACCTTCCGAGATTATACATCTGCTCTTGGCCATTTGATCTGGGGTAATCTCCCAAAAGCAGTGGGTGTGAAAGGATAAAGGAGTGAAAGGATAAATAAAAAATGTAAATCTCAATGAAAATGTTAAATATGCAAAATCTATTGTGTGGAAATGTAGCTACAGAAATAGCAATAAATCGTTCTTGGCAGACTATGAAGTTTTAATTAGAATATTTTCATATATGCATAACTTTCTTTTTTGGCTAAGAAAACAAGATCAAGTATCAATACATTCTTCAAATATAGGTCATTCACAACAAAAAGCTTGCCTGATTAATAGCATAAAATATGCTCTCGTAGGCGTCCTCTTGCGTATATACACTGCAACTATAGTTATCTTCGTCTACGCCCGAATAGCCTTTCAAAAACAAGTACTTCAAAGCAACAGTGTTTTCTTCCTTGAAAGCAACCACGAGCTGGTTACTTAAACCAAAACGAACAAGCTAGAAAAGAAAATCAAATAGACATATATGAATTTTACCATTTATATGCCTTCTTCTTGCCCTGGCTGGTGTGGCTCAGTTGGCTGGGCATCATCCCACAAATTGAAAGGTCCCGGGTTCGATTCCTGGTCAAGGCACATGCCTAGATTGCAGGTTGGGTCCCAATCAGGGTGCATACGAAAGGCAAATGATAGGTGTTTCTCTCTTACATCAATGTTTCTCTCCCTATCATTCTCCCTCCCTTCCCCTCTCTAAAATACACAAGCATGCCCTCGGGTGAGGCTTTTAAAAGTTAATTAATTAATTAATTAAATGCCTTCTCATCATCAGGTCTCAACTATAAACATCAGCAAGAAAAATCTCACTGCTTTGGTTTTAACTAATCATATCAATGTTAAAATATAAATCCCAAAGAAGAATAGACTAACTAAGCTAAATGAGTGTTTCTACATAGCAGAAAATTAGAAGAAATTACCACTCTCAATGACTAACTGCCCTGCTGGTCTTTAATGAAGGAGAAGAAAACCAAAAGAAATCCAAATCAGTTAAGTCTGAATCTACTTTTCTTATACTTGAATTTCAAATTCATTGTTTTAAAAATTGGTGTAATTAGTAAAGCAATAATTCATGTTTTATTGATTTAACATTCAGAATGTGGAACTATTTTTAAAATCACAACTATGTTTGGCATGTGGCTTTGTAGAATGTTTTTGAAAAGTGGCCTACATAAACTCATTCCAGCTAGGAGCAGATAGTCAAAGGAATTCAGTTACTCCAGTTTTGCAAGAATTCTTCTATAAGATTTACACCAGAAAGTTCCCTCTCCGAGCAGAAAGAACAGCAGGGCTCCTGCTTTAGCTCTCTGAACTTAACACCATCCATTGTCATCTGCCTTCTGGGGATGAAACTCCTACTCCTTCTCCCTGACACTGTGTCCTAGCACAGGCACCAGGGGCTCTCTTCATCAGGAGTGAAAAGGGCCCCTTCCGCCCCCATTTTTTTTCTTGGAATCCGGGGAAATTAGCAAGCATAAAGGTTTACCAAAAAAAAAAAAACCCTCAGGAATTACACACAGCTACGCTTTCTCAATCACTCTCACATGCACTCTCACTTTCACTCACACACTGCCACACACACACTTCCTAACACATTCTCATGTACAGTTACACTCACTCTGTCACACACACTCTCACACACCTGCACAAACACAGAGCCCCTCCCTCTCCCTCTCTCATTCTCTCTCCCTTACACACACACACACACACATGCACACAGTGATGGAGCAGAATCAAACTCTAACAAGCCCTGTCCACCTCTCTGTCCCCACCCCCCCTCTTTATTTTCTATCTGCTTGCATACTTACAAAAATAATTTTTAGCTTTTAAGTTTTGTCTGACTTTTTCTACAAGGCTAAATAATGAATAATAATGGCTACAAATCTACTGCAGGGGCTACACTAACTGCTTTACACGCATTCCCTCATTTGCTAACATAACAACCCTACGAAACTATTACAAAACTATTTATCCCCACTTTACCAATGTAGGAACTGAGATTTAGCCTCATTAATCTGTCCTAAGTCTCCAAACTATTGTAGAACAAAAGCCAAACCTAACTCCAAACCTAACTCCGAAGTCATTTTTACTGTGCTATACTATTTCCCTCTGTTGAAAATTTCATCTTTGAGGCTCTTCTTGCAGAAAAGAATTAGGTGCTAGCCTTCCAGAATCGCAACTATGTTTGAGGATGTTCATAGATGATACTCATTAGCACCTGAGCCTCACGAGGTCACGCTCCTCAAATACCAAGTCAGAGCACTGAGCGATTGCTAAAGCCCAGCTATTTTAAGGAAAGTACAGAGATGAGAAGTCCCACATCATCCAACCTGTGCTGAAAATAAAGCAACAGAAGCTGAAGTCCTTGCAAGAATGTGACGTTTGCCAACACTGCCTGTGGGGGTGGCAGAAAGGTCCTGTTGCGTTTTGAAGGCCATATATACAAGGAACCAGAGAACCAGCACACACAATCACTTCAAGGTTCTGTTCCAACTACTGACATGCAAATGAAAAAACTGGTACACACACAGGGATGAAATTTGCCGGGTGCCTACACTATGCTGAACTGGGGTACAATGTGGGCAAGAGCAACCCTGCGTGGTCTAGAATGACAACTCTTATCTCCTGAGTGCCAGGCACGGTGCCTAAAACTCGTAATTTTTGTTTTTCACTTAATTCCCCAACATTCTACGAGGGATATATGACACTGGGATCCACAAGAACAGGATAGTATTCTTTTTTCCCAACTAGTGTGCATTCAGGAACTGGAATGGTGCCCACTACAATGTCAGAATGAAGCCCTGAATTCACTGATGAATATAATCTCACGGTATACTTGTGTAAACTGGAGTCACATAGCGTATACAGCTTGGAGCAGCTAGAAAGCGCCCGAGTGAGGACCCAAACAGGTCTGTCCCACTCACCTGCTCGTTCTCTTGGCCACTTGCTTACACTGCCTCTCAAACTGAAACGCGGCCAACTTAACTCTAGAAGCTGTAATAGCAGACCTGTTCCTCCCGTGCTTGGGTGAGACTAAACACACACACACACACACACGAGCTAAAGGGGGGTGGATAACTTGACCAGGAATGTGGCTCACAATCTGCTGATATTTTAAGCCACCATCTTATTTAAACTCAACGCTCATCAACTCCCCTTTGGGAAGTGAGAACTGGAGGCGTGATCCTGCTTGGAACCACACCCACCTGGCATCAGGAACCAGACATTTCCTCCATTCTGCTGTTCACAGACCGAGCCAAGATCCACACGGATAGCCTAACACCAGGTAAGGGTTGGGATTTTCAAAGCAGCTCTCAGTAAAGGAGAAAGACCCTGAAGAGGAGACTGTGAGGTCCCCTTCCTGCTGTGGCAGAACCAAACACTCCCTACAGAGCAAGAGTAAGGAGATGATAAGATTGGCCAAAAAAGTTTTTAAAAAAGGAGTTGACAGAAAAATGCATCTTAGCCCCACTAACTAGATCCTAAGGTTTGCTGAGAATATGATGGAAGACAGAAAAATAATTACACAGTTAAGTACAGCTGGCGAAGATTGTGAATTTAAGATCTGAGTGGAAATCAGTAAGTGTAGACGAAAATATTCTGTACCAGACAAAAACAAGATACCACTTTAATGGCGTACAAAGAATATGGGAGGGAAAGAGTAGAACTAGCAAAAGAATGTAGACACCTCTCTCAAGATTATAAATTACTGCAGAATGAAAGTAGAAATGTCTAAAAAAAAGTTTCCTTCTCATCAACCCTGATAAAATGCCACCCATCCCACTAGAACTGAGGGTGGAATGCTAAAATAGACTGAAAAAGAGGAGGAGGGGAAAATGGGATTTAAAGAAAGAAAATGTATTCAAAAAATCTGCTCCAGTTAGGTATCACTCAGGTAGCAAACCGTATTAGAAGGATCCTACCGGCGAACAAAAGTTTAATCACCCCCCCCAATTTTGTGAGGGGAGACAGGGTACACCTGCACACAAAGTGAAGGATCAACTCCAAGAAATAATTTATGAAAAGTGAAATCAGTGAGGCGGCCCAGGGGTACCAGCGTACAAAGGAAATCCATGGGCTGAGTGGTCAGGCAAGGTCGGTGGGGGAGATGGACTTCAAACAGTGCCTGCAAGATGAGCGCTGGCTGGTGTGACTCGGTGGTCGGAGTATCATCTCGTACACCAGGAAGGTGAGGGTTCAATTCCTGGTCAGGGCACATACCTAGGTGGTGGGTTTGATCCCTGGTCAAGATGCATATGGGAGGCAATCAATTGGTGTTTCTCACATCGATGTTTCTCTATCTCTCCAAGATCAATAAAGATGTTTTTCTAAAAGAATAGTGCCTGCAAGATGAGGGAGGTACAAGAATCCCTCTGGACTTGGTGGAACAAACAGAACAGGAATTACTGGGTGGGGCCATCTGGCCGGGATTCAGGGATGAAATAATAGATGAAAACCTGTTGAGAAGGCAAGCAGAAGGGGGCTGTGGAAATCTGTGAACACTGGGCCACAGAGCCATGAATTTCCTCTGTGGGAAATGGGGTCCTACAGAAGTTTCTGAGCAGGAGACTGACCCAATGAAGGCAGGCTAAGAAAAATTAATCTGACAGTCACATTGCCTAGCCTGGTCTGTCTGTGGATAAGAAAGGTAGGCATAAGCTGAAGACCAGAAGTAGCCTAGTTAACTTATCTATATTCCTAGACTGCAAGCTCTGAGGACCTATATTGAGAACAGAAACAATATGAGAATAAAAGCGTGGACTTCAGATGCAGGCTGGTGGGGCTCAAATTGCAGCTCTGCCACTTACTAACTGATGGTCATAAGCAAATTCCTTAACTCTCTTTGGCCCAGTTTCTTTATCCATGAAAGGGGGTAATAACTGAACCTACCTCACAGATTTGCAGGAAGGATGAAATTGAGCGGACATACAGAAAGCACCTATTCTGCCTGGCACATGGTAAGCGCTATGCTACGTGGTAGGTTACATCCGAAGCAGTAATGTACCCACAACTGGATGAACGACAGAATGCATAGCACACAAGGTGCTTCGTACATATTTGTAATTAACTAATGAGATAAAAGTCCGTGCTAGAAAGAAATAGTGAGTATGGCAAAACATAAGTAGATGCAGTTTTGCAGGAAGAATCCATGGCACTTAGTAGATATCAGGACAAAGAAGACAAGTCAAGGATGGTGATAATGCTTTATGCCTTGATAAGCTAGAATTTTAGTAACATTATTAGATCAAAAAAATTCAAGTGAAAGCTAGTTTGACAAGAGAATAAATTGGGAAACAATTAAAATTAACCAAATGGCAAAAGGGGATATTCCTATTTCTCCTCTTTTCAAGTAATACTGACAATGTGCCTACTTTATAGGTTGCCAAAATTAAAACTTCAAAACAAAGAATTAAAATGAAAAAAATATAAAAGAAGAATAAAGCTAAGCATGTACATTTTTAACCATAGCCCTGCATCTCGACCTTGTTTTCTTTGGAGTAACTTGGTCACCCTAAAACTTGCTGAGCTGGGGCAGCATGTCACATAATGAAAAGACCTCTTCATGAACTCAGAATAAAGATGCCACTTCAGTTATGGCAGAAATCTCTTCTTGTTTCTAAAACTATATGGAGGTTGTTTTAGAAAGGTATTTATTGGGGGGTTCCAGAAATAACATCTTTGCCAATACTTTTACATTGATAATGGACGGTTATTTGCCAATGGAGCCAAACCCCTCAAATCAGTCCTGTTTTTAACAGAGCATGTGTTTCAAATGTTTCAAATGTAGTTACCTAGACAGACACCTCCCTGAAAACAGTTCCATACCACGGGCCCCCAAACTAGGTGATGCTCTGGTGGCTGTTGGGATCCTAGGGATAAAGAGCTCAACAATGCCGACTTAAACAAAAGGTCTCAATGTAGCCTTTCTGTGCTCCTTGGAGTGCCGGGGGTTAGCATTTCCTCAGAGCACACAGCCATTGATAGAGGGGAAACCTGGCATTCTCTAAGTCTTTACAGTCACAACAGTCAACACTGCGAATTTCAAAAGCGTATTTAAGTAGGATGTATTTGGATGAAGATGAAAGATTTCGGGAACAGAAATCACTTTGTACTGAGCAGCCTTCACCAGCCTATGTGCCTCATTCAGACATAGAAACTCACACTCTGAAACAGAGATCTACTGTTTATCTAGACTTAAGAACCTGTGGAGCCCTGGCAGTGGATTGAGTGCTGGCCTGCAAACCAAAGGGTCCCTGGTTCGATTCCCACTTAGGGCTTGTGCCTGGGTTGTGGGCCTGGTCCCCAAACATGTGAGAGGCAACCACATACTGATGTTTCTCTCCTTCTCTTTTTCCTTTCCTTCACCTCTCTCTAAAAATAAATACATAAAATCTTTTAAAAAATAAGTTAAAAAAAAAGAACCTGTGAAAACAAGCCATCATAATCCCTTTCATAAAACAAGGTGGCCATCTAAAATGAACTTTAACCTACCATCTAACCTCCAGAGTCAACATAATTTTACAGTTTTATGAATTTGAGTGTGGACTTCCCACAACAAAAGTCAGTGGCAGGACCTATCAAAACAGTTTCATCATGGGGTAAGGAAAAAAGAACCAAACGAACTCATAATATAAATTACCTGTGTGGTGACCATGACTATCTTCAAAATCTGCAGACCCAGTTTCCATGGGATCTGGTGTCTGGCTCGGAATTTTTCACAAGGGTTCATGAAGTAGAACTTCAGGTCTTCCCTCAGACGTTCTTCTTTCACCTCAGAATCAGGGTGAGCCATTGCGTTGCTGCCAGAGAAGATCGATTTTTAAGTACGCAGAACAGCCTGTTCACTAGGAAGCTCCTAAATAATACTTTGCGCTCACATGCTTAACCCATTCGCACGAGCAAAACTCTCTCTGCAACCAATAAACTTGTGTTCTCTTTAGGAATGTGAAAATTATTCAGGACCCTCTATTATTTGCCTTTCCATGTAGCTACTCATCTTGTTCAAAATGGCCATTTTCGAAAATTATAAAATTAAAATTTTTTTTGCAAAACTCATCCATTTCTAATTTTAACACAGAGCACTCACCTGTCACTGGAGTACTAACAAAAACTAGATGGGGTAGGTTCATGGACTCCAAGAGTGAAATCACAGAAATTTAGTGCAGACTAGTGAAATTAAGTTCCTACAGAAATACAGAATCTTTATTCTATAACTTTGTACTGAAGGAAGGATTATGTTCCCCTTTACTGATAACATATCAGTGATTATGAGACCCCTAAATATAAATATCTTTAAAAAGTTAAAATAGCATCTCTGTATTCATGCCTGGTCAGATCTCTGTGTCACCTTACATTAGTAAAATTTGCTTTTACTAACTCAAGGGCTCTGGACTCGGGAGTGGGCACGTGACCCAAGCTGGGCCATAAAAGCCAGTGAGATGGGATCACAGGACCAGGATTATAACTGACAGGAGAGATGTGGTATTTCCACTAAGTAGTCCCCAAAGTGGGGTGTGCAAAACAAAAAATTGAACTCTATTAATAATGAATATACCATAACATGCAGAAGAACAGCCGCATATAGTAGCATTTAATTTATAAACATACACACATTGGGGATATACGCTTAACTTTTACTGTCGGATACATAATCAACAAAGTGTGGAGATCACACACGTAAAGCACAGCCTGCGAGTCTGAAGTCTTGGAAGCCATCTTGCCATCACAGGAGAGCTCGTCAGAGAGGAGCTAACACAGAAGGACGGACAACAGGTAGACACTAGACCTAACGACAGTGTTTCAGCTCCTGGATCCGGTTGTATCTAAAGCCATCATCCCAAGACTTTCAGTTTGAGCTAATAAATACCCTTTGGGATTGAAGCCAGTTTGAATTAGAGTTCTGTTTCTTACAACAAGGAGTGCCTGGATGGTAAATTTAATGAATAAATTCTATTCCGTTCAGCCAATCAGTCAAGCTACTCATTTCTAGGGAAGTTTTTATAGTTGGGGGACATTCTTGGGAATCTTTTCACCCGAAATGTCTAAATGACATATTTTTGTACTGACTTATGATCCACGGTATCTACCTTAACTAATGAGTTTAAAAGACGTAAAAAGGGAAAGACTATTCTAAGACTTATTTTAAGACTTATATGAAGTTGTTAACAATTTTCTATTTTTAGACAGATTTTTAGACCTCTTATTTCCAGAATTAGTGGGCTAGGTTACTTAGAATTTTCCTGATGCAAAGGAAGGAAGGGAGGGAAGGAAGGAGGGAGGGGTTAAGGGAGAGAAGGAAAGAAGGAAAAGAAGGAGTGAGGAAGGGAAAGGAGAGGGAGAGAAGAAAATAGAGAAGAAAGATGCTAGATAAAATGCGTCTTTTGAGGGAGAGATGGAGGAAGTTGCTTGTAAAAGAAAAACAGCAAAATGGACTTGATACTGTCAGGAGAAAGTCTAGAAAGGAGCTGGGAAGCCTCCAGGAAGTTGGGCGAATAGACCTCACCTCACGGGAAACTGAACTTTTGAACTTGGTCAAGACCAAATGGCTACTTCCTGATATAGTTCTTAGAACAGACTGATCCCCTGAATTCTCTATTAAGAAATAAATTTTCTACCTGACAACAGACATAAGAAATTAATCATGTACAGCATATTGCAGGTCCTCCTGGGAGCACCAATCACAGCCCTTTCAAAGCAACTTGTGTAACTCCTTCGGAAATTCCCCCTTTTCTGTCTTTATAAATTCTGTCCCCTTCCTTCCCCCTCAGAACACAGCTGGGTTTCTACCCAAATCTGTGTATCCTGGATTGCAATGTCTAAAAAATGCCCCCAAATAAAGCTTTTGTCTGCCTTGCAGTTTTTGGCCAACATTGATTGACAAACTGTAAAATACCTAGAAGTTAAAAGTAGACAAGTCCCGGGGATCTAACACTGGCGCAGTGAATACAGACAACACTGTATTATAAATGTGAAATTTGTGAAGTGACTAGACCCTAATTATTCTCAGCACAGAAAAGAAATGATAATTACGGGACACAAAAGAGGGGCTAACTATCACTACAATGGCAATCATATTACAATACATAAATGTATCAAATCAACACATTGTATACCTTAAACTTACACCATGTTATATGTCAAATACATTTCAGTTGAAAAAAGAACACTTAGAATAAAGATGTTTCTAAGAATGCTTAAAAATTTAAAGAGAGCAAAGATCTACCAGGCCAGTCTTGGGGGAACTGGTGAGGTAGGAGCCCCTGGCCATTCACACACACTTAGGCTTCAGTTAGTGGCCCCAGGAGAGGAGATAAAGCAGCCAAGACTTAAGGCCCAAAGCCCATCCAAGATATAAAAGGAAACCTTCCTCAAATTTAGGCAAGGGCCCCAAAGAGCTAGCTCCTCAGAAAAACAACCAGCACTCAAACTAACTGACCCCCAAAATGTAGAAGACTACAGAGAAGACCAGAGTAGCTTCAAATCAAAGAAAATTAAAAATGCAGAGCCATCCTGAGAAATGACAGCCAAAACCCAGCCTCTGAGCCCCATGCCTGGTGAGCCCGAGAAAGTCACACCACGCGCTTGCCTAGTTCAGGGGGCTCCAGGCTGGGATAGCCCTCCACCTCCCAGCACACACACAGATCTCTCCAGAGGTGCATCCTAGGACTTGGGGTGCTCTAACAAGCCATTGTAGAACACGTTTACCAGTTGTAAAACACAGCCAAGCACACGAGAAAACCAAGTAACATGAAACAGTCAACTTAGAAACGGGGGCCAAGTACATGGAACCAGACAGGGATTAGAAAACAATCACGTTTACCTCACCGGAAGACAAAGAGAGGTAAAAATATCCACTATGAGATTAACTTGGGAAAAACAAAAGAACTTTCAGAAATGAAATATCATTTCCCATAATGAGTCTCATTTCAAAAGAATGAGAAGCCTTTTTAAATGTGTTTGCCCTGCACCTGCTATAATTACCTCTTGGTTTGATCCATCAACTCGCTAAACATTTACTGTGTGGAGCGGCTGCACTGGGTCTCGGGACACAAAGCTGAATACATTCCCTGAACTTCAGATGCTCGGTGTCTAGTAGAAGACATAGACTTGTGAGTGTGCATTCACGAATTAGCAAATAACTTAGTGAATGCTGTAGTGTAAGTGTAGAAAGTATTGTGGAAGCAGAGTCCTAACTCTGGGGAGAAAGGTTCATAGTCATAATACATGGAGCGGTAAGTGCTACGGGACGCCTGGTGAAGAGTGTTGAGGGAGGATTTCCAAAAAGAAGGTGGCATCTTAACCGTGCCTGAGAGCAGCATCCTCCAACACAAACCTTCAGGTTTCTGAAAACACAGATCATTGATTGTGTTAAATTATTTACACTACTGTAGCCTTCTGCAAGTTTTTCACTTAGGTATTCACAGGGCAGTGGCAATACTTCTAGCACTGTGATGAGAAAAAAAAAAACAACTGAAAAAGCTAGCATGAAAAACTTTCCCCCTTGGCGTACAGGAGCCACTAGGTGAAATACAGGATAGCGCCGGGCAAATGTGATCAACGAATGATAGGTATACAGAAACAAGTTAGTTTATATGAATAATAAAGTTCCATGATGAGACTGCTGTTTTTTAATAAGTGTAACAAGTTTAGAAATAACATCTAAAGTTTGGAAGAAAAGGTAATGATGTTTTGGTTCAAAAAATCTAATATCTCAAATGTAAATGTATAAACTTTATATCCTTTCTTTTCTGAAGGTTCTTTCTTGTTCCCCCTTCCCAATGTGTAGATTTGCCTTAGTTCCCTAGACAATGAAGGGTATTAAACCCATACACATGCAACCAGACATCTTATTCCTATAACAAAAATACAATGGTGAAAAAAATAGTGCAAGAGGAAAAGAAGGAAACTTACTAAAAAAGGAGAGAGAGACAGGACAATATCATAGAATTAAAGCAGTCCTGCATTTGACCCATACTTATCCGACACCCATGAGTGCTGAGCCCCAGGCCAGGCTGGGCGTTTTGGTACAGAGGCCCTGAGTTGCAATCACCACTTCACAAGCGAGAATCAAGTCAGGAGCCCTGGCTGGTGTGGCTCAGTGGATTGAGCATAGGCCTACGGACCAAAGGGCCACCAGTTTGATTCTCAGTCAGGGCACATCCCTGGGTTGCAGTCCAGGTCTCCAGTTGGGGCTGCATGAGAGGCAACCACACATTGATGTTTCTCTCCCTCTCTATCTCCTTTCCTTCCCCTCTCTGTAAAAATAAATAAATAATATCTTTAAAAAAATCAAAAAAGAATTAAGTCCAGAGGAGTAATACTGCAACTTTCACCACAAATGATGAAAATCACCAATAGGTTTAGAAAAGGACAGAGAGATGCTAGCTTGTAACACAACTCAGGAGTAATGGGGAGTGAAAGTGATTACATCATAAAACCATTTAAGGAATAGAAATCAATGAAGATTTAAATCACGGGGACCCATCCATTGCTGGGCAGTCATGCAATTGAAATTACATGGAATAAATAAAAGCAATCATGAACTTTATTAATTGTTTCACTAAACTATAGAAAATGAATGACCTGGATTTGTATAAGCTTAATACAAATATCAAAGGAAGAAAGCACAATATCTGTAAGCATAAAAACAAGATCTGGAAGAGAAAGAAAAGTCACTCACATAGTGGGCTACATAAAAGCTAGAGACGCTTGAATGGAAAAGTAAATAGGACTTCGCATAGAAGCCTGAGCCTGATACTGTGGTGACAAGTCAGGGAGAAAGCACATCAAAGCTACCATCGGTCGCTAAGAAAACCTACTCTTTCTCCAAAGAATCAGAACTGTGTGATGTCAGCTACTTTTAAGGCTATCGCATGACCAAGACCAATTCTAGCTTTATCAAATCAATGACTGAAAGATCTCCAGAAGAATAAGGTTTTGAAAAAAGCAAAACCAGTTGCCAGCAACTCTTAGCCTCACTGGGGTCATGAGCCCCTGTGAGAAGTTGTGAAGGCTCTTGATCTTTGCCCTAGAAAAATGCACACACCAGTTTCAACGATGGTACCTTGTTCCCATGGGCACGGTATGCTCAACAAATAAGCTGACCAGCCCAGAGTGCTGTCGCTTTTAAGTTTGCATGACCCTTAACCTCAAAAAGAGATGTGAAAGTTTGTTTCCTACTGTCTGTAGCCTTCAAAGTGGGGTACATGCCCATAGGCGGTATGCAAGACCATTCACTGATACATGAGAAGAGTTAGAGCTGCTAATTGTATTAACCTAGCAAAGAGAAGTTAAGACTTACACATTTTAATTTATGAATTATTATATATCACACCTAAGATGCTCTCACTTGGTCAGAATGTCAGATGCCTTTCTCACTTAGGTAAACGAGGCCTCCTGGGGAAAGAGGGCACATTCCTAAAGTAGGGGCTGATGGTGGTTCCCTCACTGGTTTTCGGCACACCCCTACCGCTTAGGGTTTATGTGAGCCCATTTAAGCATTTTTTAGAGCGGGGTTCTCCACCTCCCTGCAACCGGGGCCACGGACCAGTACCCAGCAGGAGGTGAGTGGTGGGCATATTACCGCCTGAGCTCCCTGCCCCAGGCGGTCCCACCTCCCCACCCCTTCCACTCCCATCCATGGAAAAACTGTCTTCTATGAAACTGGTCCCTGGTGCCAAAAAGATTGGGGACTCCTGTAGAGTACATTATCCATTTCAGTTAACCCTCACAAAAATGGGCAGGGTGCATAAAGATTATTGCAAAAAAATTAGACCCATCCTAAAATTAATGTAAGCCTAAATTAACATCAAGAAAATTGGGAAAGCTAACACTCTCTTAATACAAACTTCCTTGGCCATGAGTTTAAAAAAAAAAGATGAAAAGTGAATCTGATCTGAAAATAAGTTGGGGGAAAAAAAGACAGAGTTATATATATAAAAAAAACCTAATTAAACTATAGGCTAAATCTACTACTGTTAAGTGATGAACCTGACCCTAAGGGTACATACTGTGCCTTAACATATTAGCTAATGATACTATAAAGTCATAATGATATCAGAAAGTCATTGCATTTAGCAATTCATTTTAACATTTTCAACTGTCTCATTCCTCAAAATGTTCATTTTGGTTGTTTTATAGTATGTTTGGTTCTGTATACAATATATAAATAAATACACACTCAGAGATGGTAGCTATTCTTTGAACTGATGAGGATAAATTATCAAAAATATTTGGGACTACTGTGAAAAAATATTAACAGGTGAAAAATTCGGCCTTTGACGCTACCTTTAAGATCATGTCACATTCACAAGTAGATTCTTTTGTGCAGTTGAAAAATGGCGTGTGGATGGGTGGCGTGGAACTGAAATCTAGAAGTATGTTTCTAATCTGCGGTAACCCTCACCCTCAATTCTCAAGTACCACTCAATTTTCTTTGCACTTTTACAGGATTCTGGGGGGAAAAAATGGAGGGAGGGAGCTGCTGGCATTCAACCGATTCCTCCCCTCACAGGAGGTCTCAACTCTTTCAGATGAGACCTCCCAGGAGTCTCTGTGCGATCACTGGCTCTCAGATGGCATTTTAGAAATGAGCGTCAAGTTTGAAATTAGATCTGCTACGTTGGGGTTTTGCTGCTTGAACTCTGCACTGGGTCCTCAAATAAATCGATGTGAATGTAGTTTTTTCCCCGTGTGAAGCAGCAGCCATACCCCAACAAACAGAAGGAAAATCTAGAACTATTTCAAGTTTTATCTTTTTGTATATGAAAATATAATAACAATATTTGGGACTACTTCTCTAGTGTTTCAAAACTCCCACCACACGTTAGATGTGGCTGTCCTTTTGTTATCCCAGCTGATATTATAAATTCCTGAGTTTGGGAGAAACTGGTGTTTGTTCTCCTGGCTCCGACAAATAAATAAAAAATAGCCTTGGTAGGAATTCCTTTTCCTATCAGACTGGTTTAGGTATCATGTTTGGATGCAGTGACACTAGAATAGGATGTTCTTTCTAATTCACAGCTAGCTCTTCCGAGTCACATGGGATGGAGCAGGGAGGCAGGAGGAACCACGCCACAAACCTGTCCTTCCCGCGCACCCTCTTCACAGTGCACGGCACCACAGCGTCCAGGACACCAAAGCTGGAGCTGACATCTGCGCAGACCTGCACCACCTGGTCCCACCTGCCTTCCCACTGGCACCCCCACCCCCGAACTTAACTGGGTACTAATTTAAAGTAAACCATAACAAACCTTACCCTGATTTCTGCTCCTTAAAGGCAACCACTTTTCCCTGTTTTCCTCCATTATTTACTTTAATATTTCATAATAATAGTATTCCACTGTTTTTCCTCTTTTGGATACTATCAGTTTACATCCTCCTGTGAAAAATACGGATTCATCTCTCATGTCTGCCCCCTCACCGGCAAACACACCCATTTCACTCCCTACTCATCTTCCCAATCAAGTTTTAATAAAAATTTTGGATAAATTAACATTTATAATTTATGAAGCAAATATGCAAATACTCTTCACAGTTGAGCTATTCGTACACTGTGGTTTTATATTCTTTCTTGTAAAAAAATTTTTTGGAGTTAATTGCCTTTTCCCACATTTGCTTAGTTTTTACATACACTCAGGACCTATCCCTAAACTCTGGCTGAGGCTGCCGGCTCTCTGCAATTCACACAAACGAGCTGGGGAGATCCTGTCGACTCCTTTCTTCCCACAGGGACTTCATTCCTGGAAGCCTCATGCTCCTGCTCCAGCCTGCACTGGTTGCTTTCTAAACCCTTTCCGGGGCCATCAGTTTGGGAATGCCCTTTACCTCCTTCCTAAGTCAAGTTCCACGTTTCCTGGACCCCATCTTCATTTTTCTTTGCTCCCTCATTATTGAGGAGAGTATCCTTCAATCCCTTCCTATGACACAAGCCTGGAAGGCCAATTTTGAGACTTCCTGTGACAGACCCTGCTAGCTGCCTGCCCCGTCTTCATTCCTCCCCTCTTCCTGATTTTGTTGAGGGCAAGGAATATGTTAATACTGAAGGACAGAATAATTCAGTGTCAGAACTAGACAAGAACTTAGTCCACTGTTTTCAAACTTGGCTGCACGCTGAGTCACCTGGAGTGCTTCAAAATACTGAGGCCCAGCACTCACCCTCAGAGGTCCCAGCCTAGTTGATGTGGGTACAACCTGGACATCTGGACTTTGAAAAAGCACCCCAGGTGATTCTGATATGCACCCAGGCGGAAATCCTACCCCCCTGGGGATTTTACCTGTTTTTGTCTCCTCATTTTACAAGTGACACAACTAAGGTACCCTGAGGTTGCAACTTGTCCCAATGACGAGAATCCAATTTCCCTGACCCCCTTGTTCAGCGTTCCTTCATGATCCCTGAATTAATATTTTTGAAGTAGTAATGGCCTGTGAGTTGATCAGGAATGAAGAAAAATAGTATGTTCAAATAAACTCATATTTCAAATCTAATTTCTCTTCTTTAAAATGTGTGATCCTACGGTAAACAGCAGCATCCTAGTCCATAAATTCAGGAGGCTTCTCAATGCTCAGGTTATTGAAATGGAAAGAAAGAAGAAAGAGAGCTACATGATGGAATGAACTCAACATTTACCCTCCTCAGCTTATCTTTGTGCCTCAGATTCTCTAGAGCAAACACCGGGCTTCCATTCTTTCTACTCCACTGAAACTGCTGCATGTTCCAGCCGCCACTTCGCAGGCCTGGACTTAGTGGCTCGACAGCGTTGATACCACTGACCACTATGACCCTGGCACAACCTCTTCTCTCTGCTTCTAGAATACTCCACTCCCCTAGTTTTCTGCCTGCCTCACTGGGCATCTCTCAGAGGTAATCCCTTGTCCAGGCGGTGGTTTTCCACCTTGGCTGCACAGCAGAACCACCTGGAATTTTCAAAGGTTTCAGTGCCTGGCTTCCTGGCCCTAGACATTGTGATTTGTTGGTGCCCAGGTATGAGGTGGGCATTGAAATTCTGCTAAGCTTTCCCAGTGATTCTAATGTGCAGCAAAGTACAGGACTTCTTGCTCCAGAGGCAAGCACTGATTTCTCCATTTCCTCAACCCTCACATCCAATTGATCAAGTTTTCCTTCAAAATACATCAGGAGGTGGTCTCCATCTCCCTAGGTCCACTGCAGCCTCCCAATTCTCCACATAGTGGCCAGAAAAGTAACTTTTAAAGCTGAAGTCAGTTAATACTTTCCTGTTTAAAACCACTTAGTGGCTTCCCCCTGCTCTCAGACTAAAATCCAACCGTTCCACCTTGGTCTAAAAGTCTCCTGCCCACTCCTTCCCACACCCTCTCTCCCCACTCCTCACTACCCACAGCCTCCTCCCTGGCCCTGGTACACTCCCTTCTCTGGGCATTTGCACTTACTGCTTCATCTGTCGACTGCTATTCCCCCAACCCTTTGTATGTCTGGCTTCTCTCATCCTTTACCTCTCAATCCAAGCGTCATCACTTTAGAGAGGGCCCACTGACCATCTTTTAAAAGTGACCCACCCCATTGTTCTCTTATCACTTAATTGCCTTCATAATTGAGATCACAATCTTAATGCTCTCCCCTAGAACAGAACTTCATGGAAGACTCGTCTTGCTTAACACTATATCCCACAGCCTCCATCACAGTACCCGACACATAATAGGCGTCAATGAATCTTGGCTGGAAAAAAGAAATGAGTCAATAAGGAGACAATAATGCTGAGTACATGAACTTTCTCTTGGCCAGTACCATTAAGATCAGAGAGTAATGATAATAGTAATAATAATAATAATAATAACAACAAATATAACAAAATCACACAATAATAATAGAAAGTCTAAAATGTTTATATGAAAATTGAATTAAAAATGTGCTGAAATGTTTTGTTTAGTCAAGGTATATTAGAGGGTTTTAAGTAATTTAGTTGATTAGTTTGCTGATAGAAATCCTATTTTGTTTCAATTAATATTGCTAAAGTTCTTCCAAAGAATGAATTAGTCAATGAATTGTTGTCATGAATATTTGGAATCCACTGGAGGGAAGAGTTAGAGACCTCCCTCAAACTAAATACAAACATTAAACATAAAACTTAGACACATTAAAAAAGTAATGCCCTTGCTGGTGTAGCTCAGTGGAATGAGCAAGGGCTGCAAACCAAAGGGTCACTGGTTCGATTCCCAATCGGGGCACATGCCTGGGTTGCAGGCTGGGTCCCCAGTGGGGGCCTCGTGAGAGGCAACCACACATTGATGTTTCTCTCCCTCTATTTCTCCCTCCCTTCCCCTCTCTCTAAAAATAAATAAATAAAACCTTTTAAAAAATAAAAATAAAAGCATTAGAGATTTTTAATATATAATTTAAGATGACTTTCTAAGCATAACAAAATTCAGAAGCCATGAAAATGACTGACAGATCTTAACACAAAAATTTGACTTCAAAAAAAAAATTAAAGGACAAACTGGGAAAAAAGGTTTGCAATATATTTAAACAGGCAAAATTTACTATCTATTACTTGTAGAGAGCTCCAAATTATTAATAAGAATAAGACAGCCCAACATAATAACAGGCAAAAAATCTGAACAAGTTAATGAACACTTAACAATAATAATGGGGAAAAAAAACTATGGAAGGAAATGTAAATTTTTGAAGGGCACTTGGGCAGTTTCTAGAATAATTTCTGTGATGTAGAAATCAAACTTCTATGGATTTATACCACAACTGTTAAAATAACCAGTGAAAAAAATGTTTTTTAACCAGTGATTTAAAAAATGTTCATTGTAACTTGGTATTAACTTAAAGATATCTATGACATATTGTTAAATATTTTTTAAGTTATAATGGAAATATACGGAGATCTCATTGTTCAAAAAATGTTGATATTTATATTTGTATGTAGATATTTTAAGACTAAAAATATGTAACAAGAAAAAAATCTTGCTACTCCCTGTGAAGTAGAACTATAGGTCATCTTAATTTTCTTCAAGCTTTCCATACTTTCTTGATTTTTGGCAATTAACATGTGAGTTTTTATGAGTAAAAATAAGCTATTTCCAAAAGCAAGAGCCTAATAATATGTGTCAGGTAATCAAGTACTTCCCTGCCCTTAGTCTGTTGTGGTGGGTGGGAGGCAGCGTGGAGGGAAGCACGGGCGGAGCCAAGTTCAGCGTTTCTACCACAGAGACCTTGTCGGCCCCAGGTGAAAGACAGTGCCGTCTGGCAGATGGAAGACTTTATTCAGAGCAACCGCTAGCAATTCCCATACCAGTTTTTCAAATTTATTCCAGATTCCGACAGTGGACTATTAACTCATGATTTGCTAATCTCATGAAAGAGAGAGAGACAGGGAGGGGGAAAGAAAGCAGAGAAATGTTCAGTTCCCTGAGGCTCTGGGGTAGTTGGGCCCCAATAAAAGGAAGTTAAGGGGGAAAAAAAGTCAAAGAAAGAAACCTTGGTTACCTTCTCACACAGCCCTCAGAATATAAATAACATGGGTCATTTTACTCCTGAGACGCACCCAGAAGAAAGCCTGTAGGGGCTTTTTATTTCCCACCAGAGCCACGCACACGCATAAAAGATGAGCATGCTACAATTTCTAGGAATTTCCCTAGAGACAACCATGCTGCTAAGTTCCTATAAAATCATCCCCCTTCACCACCTGCTACCTCAGGCCAGCAGGGAAGCCAAACCCGATCTGAACTCTTTTTTTTATCCTCACCACAGGGCACGCTATGACATGCTTATTGATTTTTTAGAAAGAGGGGAAGGGAGGAAGAGAGAGAGGGAGAGAAACACGGATGGACTGGAGTCCTCTCATATGTGCCTCAACCAGGGAACGAACCTGCAACCTAGGCAGGTGCCCTAATCAGGAATCAAACCATCGCCCTGTCGTTTTACAGGGCACTCCAACCAACTGAGCCACACCAGCCACGGAAAGAGCTGCGCAATTTAAAGTGCTTGTTCTCAACAAGCCTCCCTGCCTTTGAAAATATCTTGAAACATCAGCTGTCTGGGTCAGAGATAAATTAAGTAAAACTCCACGTCTCAGCAATACAGGATGTCACATGC
Source organism: Desmodus rotundus (assembly GCF_022682495.2). NCBI lineage: Eukaryota > Metazoa > Chordata > Mammalia > Chiroptera > Phyllostomidae > Desmodus > Desmodus rotundus. The sequence goes on from NC_071389.1 coordinate 61,472,590, forward strand.
AGTTAAAGCTGAAGATGATGAGTGGGCATGTGTCATGTCCTCACAGTTGCCTTCCTCTAACGAGTGCCCAGTTTAACGAGGTCATGCTGATGACGTGCTCTAAGTGCAAAATTGAAAGAAGTTACAAAGTTATACTTAATATTCTTTCCTCAAAACAGTGACTGAGTGTAGCTTATTTTTTGGACAGCCCACTTCAGTGGCAGTTGGGAAATACCTTGAGTCACCCTATTTCTAGTAATTCCCTCTAGTTGTTGTAAGTGACACCATTTTCTTTAAAAACTCACCATTTAAATTGTGGATCTTTTGGAATTACACACACCAAGGACAATTTCCCAGAATCCTTAGCCTCACTAGTCGCCAATTATTGCCCGACAGATGTTTTAGGCTGCTACCGCCAGATTTATTTAAGGGGAGGTGATAAAATACAACCTTCAGAGGAGAAGAAAGGAAACAGTCCCTCCAGTTAAGGGGAAAGAAACACTGGCAGCATGTCCCCAAAGCTGTCTTGTCACACTAGGGAGAAGGAGGCAGGGGCCCACACTCAAAACAGAGTAGAGAAGGCTCAGCTACAGGTAGGAGGAGGAAAGTGGGAAGAAAAAAAAACCCAGGTGACTGCCAGAGCAAACAAACAACTAAACAAACAAACGAAAAATAATAAAATGCTGTAAAACACTAGTAGGGAAAAGAATATTGCAGTTTGATAAGGAAAATGAAGTCTGGGAATACAACTACTTTTCTCTCTGAAGCCCATAACAACTGGTTGGACAGCTCAGGTGATTTCATTCTTCAGACCCGACCTTGGATTCCAGACCTCTGCAAAAGGTAACAGTCCGCCTCAGGGAGGATTCCACCTCTAATCTTCATAGCCAAAGGGGTGTTCTTTCACCACTGTTTTTACTTTGAAAATTGTAGCCAGAAGAAGCCACCTGTTATTCCACTAAGGTTTAAGAATTGTCTTATTCTGGGTTTCACTTTACTGTTAGAGACCTAGCCAAAGAGACTAGTTTGTAAATATTCTCATCCCTTGGTTCTGTATTCTCTGCCACTTGGTTCAAAACTTCGCTTCCTACTCTTCCTCTTGCTTAAGATATTTTATGTGTATTATTATGTTAAAAATAACACTTTTGATATGTTCCTGCTTGGGAGAAAAGAATGGGGTCTCTTTAAACACTTCATTGGGATTTATCAATTTTTAAGTACAGGAGATTAAATAAAATGGGCACGACTATGATGGCTTCTGCATGGTAATGGTCAGGGGAAGTGTGGGAAATGAGCCTGGTTTTAAAGGGTCCAGACCACAGAACCTAGTTTACAGAAGCTTCCTCTAAAAAGAGAAGGGAACTTTTATGGTAACGAGAGTTTGACTCATCTTAAAGTATGAATAGGAAGAAGAGCTAAAATCTCGAGACCGCTGACTCATTAGGAGGAAGGTACCAGATTCCCCTGAACGTGTGCTGTGTGGTTGGCTGCTACCCGTTAGCACATCACAAAGGTGGTCAGCAGTATTTGAAAGAGTGAAATCCATATTCCACCTCCGGGGAGAAGGAGGTAGTTGGTCCCTTCCACATAAAATATCAGAATCTGCGCCCTGACATCCATAGACAGCCTCTGCTACCTCACTCTTACTAGCTCCTTCTTCCATTTTCAGTTTCAAAGACACTCAACCTTCTGTTTCCCACTGGTGTTGATCAACCAGGCATATGCACATTTCAAATTTGGATCCCTTCAAAAGCTATTTATGTGCACACCCAAGAGTGTATCCTCCCCTGCTGAAAGAACGGGAACTTCTGAAGATACTCACTGGATACAATAAAACTGTTTAAGCCCTGACGGAAATGTGCTAAGAAAAATACTGAATTTAAGAAAAACAAAATAGAAAGGTTATATACCACACACACTAGGAGCACAAACCTGTTTATCAGTGTCAGCAGAAGACAGTAAATAAACCCAGAGCTGGTTCGCTCCTTAGGTTTTTTAGGACAGCACTTTTAGGGCTAAGGGAGACGGAAGGAATGTTTGACTTCGCCCCTCCCATCTGCCCCATTACGATAGTCACCTGGCCCTGGCGGGTGTGGCTCAGTGGATTGAGTGCTGGCCTTTGGGTCGTCGTTTAGATTCCCAGTCAGGGCACCCGCCTGGGTGCGGGCCAGGGCTCTGGTGGGGGGTGCGTGAGAGGCAACCACACATTGATGTTTAAAAAACAAAAAAAGATAGACACCTAGCATTAAAAGAGATAACTTGTAAGTTACATGATACCTGACCATTTTGTTGTAACATTCACAGGTACCCAGTTGTCAAAGAAGTTGCACCAACAGTATGTCTTTTATTTCAAAATTGGTCTTTCAAAAGTCTAAAAAGTATATGGCACTCTTGCTTGGAATTAAATTCTCACCTGGACAGTCACCAAAGATCAAGCGAATTCTCTTCCTGAATTCTTACCTTCCTTGCTAGCGTTATTAAGTCCATTTATAACATTGAGAACATTGCCATGCAGGAAAGGCAGGAACGTCTCTCTACTATTTTAAGAAATTTTAACGACCCACCACTATATTTGCTTTGCGAGAAGGAAGGGGAGCCAAGGCCCGTGTGTGCTCAGCTGCGCGGCTGGCTGGCCGGTGGCAGCCCTGACCCCTGCCGTGGGGCCCCCTGGCAGCGCCACCGGGCTGAACTGTGCGCCTTTTCATGCAGGCAGAGGAATTGAGGTTAACCGCACTACAACCCCCCACCTGAGGAGAAGGCCTGTTTGTTCCGGAAGGCACAGCCCAGCCTTCTTTAACTCACTGCTAGCAGTTAACAGGAGGTTCTCAAGGCAGCGAGAAAGCTCTAGTCCGGAACCGTAAAGCCATCCACTTGCGGATCTCTCCGGAGTCCGGTATCTCGAAAGACGCCGCTCAGGCGCTGCACCTGAAGGTTAACCTGAAGACATCTGACCCTCTCCTGAGCCACCTGGCCTGGGGAAAAGGACAGGCTGCCGGGTCAGGCCTCGCCTGCCACGCTTTCCACAGCTCTCGCGATTCGGAGCAGGAAAAACTTTTAGGGCACGGGCTTGCCTGCCTCGCTGGGACCGCCTCCCTGCAGCTGGGACCTTCCAGGCGCGCCCCCTTCTCTCCGCCGCCCGCTCTCACCCTTCGCGCCAGCGGCGCGGCGCGAAGACCCAGGCCGAAGGCAGACGCGGCTGGCGGGCGCGTGCGGCGGGCTCCGCTCGGAGACGTCGGCGGCCGGGCTGCGAGGCCGGTCTGCGCCCGCAGCCCGGCGTTCCCGCCCCGCCCCTGAGTCGCCACCTCCGCCCCTCGCGCCCCTCCCGGGGGAGACGATTTCCCGGGAGACTTTTTCCACGTGTCGCGAGCCGGTCTCTCGGGGCCCGCGGAGGCGGGAAGCCGCGAAGCGGATCGAGGCTGGGGCAGAGGGGTTAGAGGTGCGGGCGCGAGGAGCCCCGAGCGCGAGAGCGCCCCCGGGGAGCGACCGTGCAGCGGAGGAGGGCCTGCGGCGCGCCCAGTAGACGGCGCCGAGCGCCGCCCGGTACTGACCTGCGGCGGGGCTCCCAGGACGGGTCTGAGGCTGAGTCCCACACCGGCAGGTCCAGCGCCTCTGCTCCGCCAGACATGGTGCGGCCCCCGAGCCGCGGCAGCGAGAGGTCAAGGGCGGGACATCTGCACCTGCCCCGGCCGCGCGCGCCGGCCCCGGGCTCCCACGTTCGCGGCTCCGGCGCCCCGCGTGGCCCACCCGCTCCGCCTCCTGGGTGTCTGCCGGGCGGCGGGACCGCGGAGCAGCGCCGTCTAAAGCGGCCCGGGCGGCCCGTGCGCCCTCCACACCGCCCCCGGGCGGTGGGGCCGCGCACGCCCAGCCCTCCGGGCTCCTGCCTTTCTTCGAGCCTTCGATTTCTCTCTTACTCCGTTTTCCTCATCCATTCTTGTGTCCATTTCTTCAGCCATTTCCGTTGTGATGCGTTCAGGACACACTCACGGAGCGGCGAGCCGAGTGCTGGATGCTGTGGACGCACGAGGACAGACAGACACGGTTCCTTCCCTCTAGGAGTTCACAGGAAACAGACGAGTCCATTCGATGCGGCGTGTTGTTCCCCTCCTGAAAACTGCACGATCACAAAACTCTGTGACAAGGTGCATGTTTCGGATGGGAAAAGTGCTACCGACGCACAAGGGAAATAAAACGAATCGCCTTTCACTTGCGTGGGGAAACTGGGGCGGACCTGCGGAGCGGGCAGGGAGCGTCCTCGTGGCCCCTGGCTGGCGCAGAGGGAGGGCGACACCCGCCGGCCCGGCTCCGCCCGCGCTCCCCTGCTCTTCCCTCCACGTGTACGACCGGGACACGCGCGCCTCTGGGAAGCCAAACACGAATCTTAGAGATGAGGACCGCGGACCCATGCCCAAATACCATGCTCAGCTGAGGGTGATGTCGACTTGGCAGTTGGGACCCGTACGACAGGCTCTTTCGGAGGGAGTTAGTCTATTCCGATTCTTCACGTGGTAGCAGCAGCAGCATTGAAAGTCCCGAGTTCCAGGCTGCTTGGATCAGCAAATGTTTAAAAAAGGCCTCTGAGTATAACTAGGGCAAAGAATACCCTGCCAGATAGTTATTTTAATATGCGTCTCCAGGTAGAAGCAGTTGGACAAAATAACGTTTATAAAAGCATGCATAATTGACCCTCGTTTGAAAGATACGTCCAATAGGCTATTAGGTAAAAAGACAAGACACAACAAGAAAAAAGCTTTATCTTAGAGCCCCTTTTATCAGAGGTGCCCACTGGGGTAAACAGGCTTGGAAGACCCCATTTGCCTAGTCACAGTCCCCGACGATGCGTGCGACAGTGGTTAGGTTCCTTTTTAGAACAAAGGGAGAGGAGATGTCACCCCGCTGTACTCGTGCGAGCGAGGGTTCCCGTCATGGGCTCAGACTGTGACTGACCTGGAAAGTGTTGGAGGAAGTAAATTGTAAGTATAAAATATTATATTTATATGTGTCATACACATACGTATCATATATAGTTTATATAATTTCTATGCTGATGAGTATTTAAGGCTTTTTAATCCAAAGAAAAGCCACAATAAAGGGACAACCTATTAACCTCAAAATGCCAGGACTCCACTAGGGACAATAATTCCTTGAGAAGGGGGTTGTAAACTGGGATAACTTTTTTTTTTTTTTTGTATCAGCACAATTCTCATGTGTTTTCTAAACCTCTGGCAATTCTACACAATAACTTCACAGCAAGCAGTTAAAAAGAAAATTGTTACTATTGCATTTACTAAGAACATTTACTGTGTGCAAGGGATCTGTGCTTCGGAGAGGCCAGAAGTACTCGGGTGCCTACTAGGTAGGAAGGTTGATATGTGTGTTATCTCACTGAATGCTCGGCACTCTGTACTGCCATCTCCCTTTTGAAAGGAGGAAATGGATTCAGAGAGGTTGAAGGTACTTCCGGGAGGTCGCCCACACAATACGTAGTAGGGCCAAGATTTCTCTATCAGGTGGTTGAGTCTCCAAAACCTTTATTCTCACCATAGGACTGGACTGATAGAGACATAATCAGCAGTTGCTGCCCTTGAACAGCATTCCTGAGCTGGAGAAGTCTCTGTAAACAATTGCCCATCTGTACCAATCTATCAACAGTTGCACAAAATATAGACGAGATACATGTACATAAATACCTGGATGCATATATTATCAACAGATATAAAAGTATCACTGTAAAAAAACCAGTAAGTAAATTCTTACAGAGCACTGTATAGGGAAAATACCTGCAAGAGAGCTGAAGTATCTCAGATTTTAATGTGCAAATAAAACACCAGGGGATCTTTTTGAAGCCAACTCTGATTCAGTAGGTCTGGAATGAGACTTGAAGTTTTGCATTTCTGGCTAGAAGATGTTACTGATACTGCTGGTCCATGCACCACTCTTTAAGTAGCAAGGTTCTAGGAATTATTTAACTTCAGTGATGAGGGATTTGGGGATGCAGAAGAGGGGAGGAGAGTAATAATGGAAAATACTTGGAATCCAATAGCTGAAATTTGTGGATATTATACAAACTAAAAGACATGAATTATAGTTTCTGGGTACCTCATCTAATCGTTCTTTTTTTTAAAGATTTTATTTATTTATTTTAGAAACAGGGAAAGGGAGGGAGAAAGAGAGGGAGAGAAACATCAATGTGTGGTTGCCTCTAGCACACCCCCTAGTGGGGACCTGGTCAGCAACCCAGGCCTGTGCCCTGACTGGGAGTCGAACCAACAACCCTTTGGTTCCCAGACAGGTGCTCAATCCACTGAGCCACACCGGCCATGGTTCATTCTTCAATTACTAAATTAGTTCACAATAGGCATTAGATTTTTCACTGTCAAAAGTCACTGCCCATGGCAAAGATCTGACTCATTTCTCGCTGGCAGTAACAGTTATTGCTCTATGCTATGCTTTTGTTTCTTTCAAAAATCTGCTCTGCTTTGTATTTCGTAGTACAAAAAAGTTATGTACCCTGACTCAAATGTGTAATGGCCAATAACTACATAACATGAGAATGTTTTGTTCAGTGGTGTACTGTAACAAGGAATTTTAAATTTATAGACCTGAAATTTCTCCAGCAGGTGGCCTTCATATGAGTTTCATTGGGCCCTCAATGTCATATAGTCAAAATTACACAGTATGTAGCCTTTTTGGATTGGCTTCTTTCACTTAGTTATATGCATTGAAGGTTCTTCCATGTCTTTTCATTATTGAATAGTTCACTTCATTTTAGCACTAATATTTTACCGTCTGAATGTACCACAGTTTATTTCTCCCTTCACCTACTGAATGACATCTTGGTCGCTTCCTAGTTTGGGCAATTATGAATACAGCAATACACATGCATGTGCAGTTTTTTTGCATGGACATAGTTTTCAACTCATTTGCACAAATACCAAGGAACATGTTGCTGGATTGTATACTAAGAGTACAGTTTTGTAAAAAGCTGCCAGATTCTCTTCCAAGGTGTCTGTACCATTCTGCATTCCTGTAAGAAACAAGTGAGAGTGCACGTCACCCCACATTCCCATCAGCGTTTGGTGGTGGTAGTGTTTGGGATTTTGGCCCCTCTACCAGGTGCATAGTAGTATCTCACCGTTGCTTTATTTGCAAATCCCTGCCATGTAATGTTGAAAGCCTTTTCACGTGCTTATTTTCCATCTGCATCTCTTCTTCAGTGAAGTGTCTATTCAGGCTTTTGGCCCAATTTTTTCATCAGGTTGTTTGTTTTCTTGTTGACTTTGAAGAACTCTGCCTATTTTATATAACAGAGTTTATTTATATTAGACATGTCTTCAGCAAATAATTTTTTTCTAGTCTGTGGCTTGTCTTCTCATTCTCTTGATGGTATCTTTTGTGGAGCAGAAGTTTTTTGTTTTTTACAAATTTTATTTATGTATTTTTAGCGAGAGGGGAAGGGAGGTAGAAAGGAAGGGAGAGAAACATTAATATTGGAGGAACATCAATCAGTTGCCTCTTTTGTGTGCCCCCAACTGGGGACCTGGCCTGCAACCCAGGCATGTGTCCTGACTGGGAATTAAACCAGTGACCTTTAGGTTTGCAGACCAGCACTCAATTCACTAAGCCACACCAGCCAGGGCAAAGGTTTTTAATTTAATGAAATCTTATCAAATTTTGTTTTCACAGATTGTGTGTTTGATGCAGCTTCTAAAAAGTTGTCACCAAACCCAAGGTCATCTAGATATTTTCCTATGTTGCCTTTTAGGAGTTTTGTAGTTTTTCATTTTACATATACATCAATGATCCATTTTGAGTTAGTTTTTGTGGTGGGTGTAAGACCAATATGTCTACATTTATTTTCTTTTGCATGTGGATAACCAGTTGCTCCAGCATCATTGGTCCTTCGTCAAAGATTGACTGACTGTATTTGTATGAGTCTATTTCTGGTATTTCTATTCTATTCCGTTGATCTATTTATCCTTTCACCAACAGCACATGTTCTTGATGTATAATTTTATAGGAAGCCTTGAATTTGGGTAGTATTAGTTTTCCAACTTTGTTCTATATTGTGTTGGTTGTTTTGAGTCTTTTGCCTCTCCATGGAAACTTTAGAATGAGTCTGTCAATATCCACAAAATATATCACTGGGATTTTGATTGGGACTGTTTTGAATCTATAGATTAAGACGGGAAGAACTGACATCTTGACAATACTGAGTTTTCTTATTCATGAATGTGGAATATTCCTCCAACTAATTTAGTTCTTTTACTTCTTTAATTAGAGTTTTGTAGTTTTCCTCATATAGATCTTATCACATGAATTTTAGAACTATATATTTTTAAAGATTATAATTATCTACTTTTAGAGAGGGGAAGGGAGGGCGAAAGAGAAGGGGAGAAACATCAATGTGTGGTTGCCTCTCATGCACCCCCTACTGAGGACCTGGATCGAAACCCAGGCATGTGCCCTGACTGGGAATGGAACCAGCAACCCTTTGGTTGGGAGGCTGGCGCTCAATCCACTGAGCCACACCAGCCAGGGCAGAACTCAATTGTTAAGGTTCAAAAATTTCACCTGGAGTTTTTAATTGCTATTACATTGAATTTATAGATTAATTTGAAGAGAATTGAATTTTTACTATGCCAACTTGCCTCCATTCATGAATATATTATCTCTGCAATTATTCAGATCATTTATGTCTTATAATAGAGTTTTTTAAAGTTTCTCTGGGAAGGCTTTGCACATTCTACCTTAGGATAATTGCTAGATAATTTCTAATTTTTGTTATCTTTTGGAAGATTATTAATATAGAGAGGAAGCTTAGAGTGTTGTTAAATTGATCTTCCAACAACCTCACTGAATTCTTCAATTAGTTTTGAAAATTTGTTAATTTTATTAGTTTTTCTATGTAGATCATCATATCATCAATTAACAAGAATTTTATCTTTTTTTAATCTTAATTTGAAAATGGTATGCTGGGACAAAAAGATTAAAATTCAGTATTTGATTTTTTAAAGCTTTATAAAGTGATAAAAGAAAATAGCATCTAACTTGTTTAAAGAAAATGTGGCATCAACAAAATCAAATTTTACCTAAAAATGTTCATAACAGACAACACATATTGTTAGATAACTATTTTGATATCTATAAATTTTTCCTTAAGGTTTCTCTCCTGACTAATGCGGTCAAGAAACAGAGGGCAGTCTGAATCCTGAGCCTTTTGGACAATCCCTTATTCGTAGCCCCAGTAAAGGGATTTAACTGTTCCTGGTCCTGCTGTGGCCCATGCAGCCACCACAAACCACTCGCATCAAATTTACCTCATGTGCATGATAAAAATGAAGATGCCTGGCCTCACTGTAGGACTTGAAAAATAAGAAGTCTCTGCTGGGATTACATGGATATCCACAATTTTAACATGAGCCCGCCCCTCTGCCTCAATGATTCTTATGCCTACGGGCTTGAGAATCATTATGTCAGCGGGAGAGAGCAGTAAACCTGACCCCCAGACAAATGGACCTCACCAACAAAAGATCCACCCCCATCTCCTCCTTGTTGCCCAGTCTAGAAGCCTAGGAGGAGAAAGGGAGACTTCCATTCTCCTTTCTTTTTTCTTGTTTTATTTTTTTTAATCTTCACCCTAGAATATGTTTATTGATTTGAGAGAAAGGAAGACAGAGAGAGAGAGAGAGAAACATCGACATGACAGAAAAATTGATTGGTTGCCTCCCATACACACCCCAACCAGGGATCGAATGTGCAGCCTAGGTATGTGCCCAGACTGGAAACCGAACCTGCAACCTTTTGGCGCACGGGACAACGCTCCAACCAACTGAACCACTCACCCAGGTCTCTCCATTCCTTCTTCCAAGAACCTTGGCATTCTTTTTGGCACATATACATAAGAGGAAAAACATGGAAATGACTGGTCCATAATTTATCTGCTTACCCAAAGCAAGCCGTTGTACTGGTTTGGGGACAGTTCTAAAAAGCACTGTTTCTTTCAGGAAATAGTAGAGATGTTCTTTCATGGGCATCATTACTAGAAAGTAGACCCTAAGTGAAAGTAGACTCACTCCTGACACAATAAGAAAGCGTGAGAATCAGGTGCCAAATCACTGGCTTTAATTCCACAGCAGGAATACGATTTCAGGGCAAATCCTAACACTCACATTGAAGTATTATTGCTAGTCCAAAAATTTCACAAGGAATATAAAAATCATATTTACCAGATAATAAATACAATTTAAAAATTCACATCACACTCTAGTAAATTCTAAAATGATCATGATACAAATATTAGAACGAAAGGAAAAACTCACCTAGGGGTTTAGATTTTTTTCACTTCTACAAAACCAAAGACACTACAAGCATAGTTTATATTTGTGAAGCCTCACTTTTCATCACCTGCAGTCATTATTATGGTCATGATTAAATAATAAGCAATTAGTGTCTCGAGCCTATCTTCATTTAGCCCTTAAACCAAAATAAAAATTAACAAATTAGTTCTTTTTTTAAAACAAGAGTTCGCTTTGAGAAGACCTGTATTGCACATCATCGAATTCACTTCTATTTGAACAAACAATACGCGAAACAAAGATTCACGTTATAAAAATGCCTGAAACTCCTAGTCAGCGTTTTGTAAGGGCGGAGACTTTGTTTCTGTCTTTTAAAGGCATGCATTTCCCACTTATATTTAAGTTATGAGGATAATTGTTTTACAAAACATTTTAATGTGAGCTACGAAACCCTCCCCACAAACCACAGTTCCTAAACCTAAAATGCTACTTGTTTCCATGAGACCACAGGTGCCCGCACAGGGACCGTACATCACACAGTGTTCACAAGGCCATGTGGGTGTGAATAAACAATCCTTGTGGGCTCAGACACGCATATCATATGTGCTTTAATTTTCATGTATGTATAAGATACTCTTTCAAGTTCTTTACGTTAACACTGAAGGAGAAAACTTACACATGAGTACTAAGAAACCTGCTCCTCTCCAGTACTAAAAAAACCTGCATATACCAGTTGCCCCTCACAACCAAATATTGGATTGTTTGCTGGTGATGGTTGTTTCTCATTCTGGCCTGGTCTTAAAACGCAACGATTGCTGGACATACAGCAGCCATCCCATCTCCTTTGTCGAGAGTGGCCCAGGCCGGGGTTAGCAAGTCCTCTGAAGGCACTGTCAGGCCGGGCATTGTTTTCCCCTGAGGACACAGTCAGCAGTAAGCAACAGGCCAAGAGCTAAAGAGTGGCAGAGAAACACCTTCTAAAGCTATGGCAAATTAAAGAACGAGAAACCAATAGCTTCCCTAATCAAAGTTAGGGTTTTTTAAAAAAAAAAGTAAACTCAACTGAAAGCTGAAAGACATTAAATACTGCTTTTAAAATTATAAACCTAATGTATTATAAATCTAATGAATTCTTAATAAATTATAGTTACTTTCAAATATACTCCACCAGATCTTAAAATATACACATAGTCTCCCAACTCAGCTACACCCCGTATTTTCCTCTAGAGCACACAGAAGCCTGACAGCTACTTTTTACAACAGCAAAACAGAGACACTGGAGGGTCATCTTCTAATCTGTATTTTCCAGAGTTGGGCAGATCTTTGCACTCTGAGATAAATGTCCGCAGTTTGGTCTCTGGGAAGCCGTTTTGTTGGTAATGCTGTACAGAAGAATAAAAAACAGCTCTCATTAATAAACTCCTTGAAAACAGCTTTATTCCAAATTTAAAATAGAACATTCTGCCAGGTAGGGCATCCTCCTGGAGGGGTAGGGTAGTCACTTCCGAGTATTTTCAGGGAGGGGTGGTCTCCAGAGCCGCTCTGGTTTGGCTAAGGCAACGTGGGTCTGGGGTTCTGCACTGCCCTCCTGGCCTCTCCCTTCTGGGTCTGATTCAACCCAGAATAAGCATGTTGAAATCTCAGTCAGCCTGAGCCCTGCTTCCAGGAAGAATCCGGCCAGGCCTGTTCCAAGTCTGAGATCCTCTGTCACCACTCCACCCTTTAGCCCATGACCTTCAGGCCGGTGCATAGCAGGCACCTTGGGTGGCACCTGGTTCGGGCCACAAGAAGCCCAGCTGGTGCAGATTAACAATGATGCTGTTGGAGGCTGAGGGGTGGGTGGACCCAGCCTTCCTCAGAAGACCTCGGCACTCCTCTGAATGCTCCTGAACTATCCAGGTGTCTGGACCAAGATCTGAATGATGTAAGGGATCTCCAGTCCACACACCCTTTTGGAGTCCCCCTTCTGGACAGACAGGCTTGGTTAAGGGCCTCATATGTATATCAGTTTGGGATCTGAGACCTCTAGAATGTGCCGTGGCCAGAAAAGATCAGAAATAACTTAGCTTTCCCATTTGGAAGTCCCCTGAGCCCATGAAAAGAGGTTGACATCTGAACTATCACTCTCAGATTGTGTCATGGAGAGTCATCAAGTCATATAACTCTGAGAGATGTTGGATGTCGCCTTTAAATAACATATAGTTCTCTGCATGCAGAGTGGAAGTTAGTACATTTTTAGAGCATCATGGGAGGGATCTGGACAGGTACAGCTACATTCCTTCCCGGTCACCTTAGTGACTCTAAGCACAAATCTGCCAAGCAAGTATTGAGGACAGTCAGTTCCCGAAATCTGATTCAGTAAGAATGAGGTCATGGCCCTGGCTTCATGAGCAAGGCACTTCACGGTCCATCACCTCCTGACGGCGTTCCCTGCATCCCTGGACCATCCACACAGCGTCATACCCAGAAAGAGAAGTCCCCAAGTGAAAGTGTCTATGCCAGCAGTGTCCCTAACAGCATAAAGCTCTTAGAAATTGAAATATATATGGATATTTATTCTGCCTTTCCATATTTCAAAAGGCTAAACTGGTTTTTTTAATATCCCTTGTGAATGATAATACCAATAATAACAGTTTTTCGAATCAAGTTTTCAGCTGGGAAGAGGACCATGCATGGCCTTACAAAGAGTAATGTGTGCAGTTACAACACACGCTAAGTGAAGAGGTCAGTTTTTCTTTAAGAAAACTGCATTTTAAAAGATCCTCACCCCCAATTTGGCCTTTTTGAAATGACATTTGTTTACTCACCCAATACCTATTGGTTCTTATAATTCTAATAAAAGGTTAGAAAGCTTGTAAAAAAAAAAAGTACAATGAAGTGAAGATAAAATTTTCAACACTCTAGAAATTCTATTTCTCCTTCCTTTATGTTTCTCAGTATCTAAAATTGAAGTCTCTCTTCTCCACCCTTAAGGAATTAACATTCCATCAATTCCTTTCCCCCACAGGGACTATATTTTATTGTCACTCTGCAAGGTCTAGGAAAATGTTGCCACTATGGCTACTGATGAACCTACCTTAATTGTTTCATACGTATCAGTGATCAGTGCAATGAAAAGACTTAAAATCATGTATATAAAGAGGCTGATAAACGTGTAGAGGTAAGTTCTGCTAAATAACCAGACCAAGTAACTTTTTTGCTGCATTCCCGCAAATGTGGCAAACATATCGTCTCCATTTATCAGAGAGAAAAGGCACTCAGAGACCATGTTCAGAGAACGGAACTGAAAAAAGAAAAAAGAAAAGTTCACTTTATTCCACATTCCTCCCCATGAAAGACTTTATTCATGACTTCATAGTAAAAGTAATAGGACCAAATATCTCAAGGTACCCTTTCAAAGCAATAGCCCGAGGCAACTACACGCATTTGCTTGGTAACGCACACAATGTGTCCAAGCCTACTATTTTCCTGGGACATGCAGCTGCTTCTTGATGCTCCAGCTGATAGGGGCAGGTGGAACTGAAGGCAGAAGGGGGCAGTCTACGCCCTCAGTGCTTCTGTGAGTCAAGCCTTCTCCTCCCCTTTACCTTTGTGGAAAGAGACCTTTGAAATGTCTCTTCAGAGAAACCCAGGCCCCTTCGAGGCATGATCATACTTCTCGTTTTAAAGTTCATGCCGCTTAAGATAATGGCATAATAGTCAAGACTGTAATTCTAGTAACAAATATTCAAATATTTCTACAGGTTTCTGCCTATACTTTTTAAATAAAATCACATTTCGAGACACCTTACATAAATAGCCAACCCTCATATATATTAATGAGTCAAACTGACTAAACTTTACTTCTCTGGTAGTAATAACAACCTAATTATTTGACACATTCCATAAAAGAAATTGAGGAAGTTGAGGGAATCATTATTCTCTCAAGTTGGTCACGCCCTAACAGTTTATAAGCGTGGTAACAGATATTACGACCACCAACATTTTTAAGGCTGAGTCACAAAATAAAAGGAGTTCATTTGAAAGGAGAAAACAAGCCCCTGACACTGTTCTAAGAGCTTAATGGTACCAAGAAAAAAAAACTGCATCAGTACCTTCTCATGGTAAGGCCCCAGCACAATCCATCCACAGAAGCAATAGCCAAAATAAATCATAGCTGCGCAGCAGCAGAACCTCATGACGTTGGGCAGCGCCGCCTGAAGGGTCAGGATAAGGAGCTGGGAAAGAAGGAGAGGGCCTTAGAATGCTTCTCCTTCAGCCGAAGCAGTGCAACCACTTCGAAAGGAAGGAAGACCAAGAGCACAGAGAGCTGGGAAACTCCTTACATTGTACTTCTGGAAGAAGCTGAGGTACCGGATGACGCCGATCCACACAAGCAAGGTAGCGGTCCCAAGAAGTATGCTGCAGACATCATAACTTGTTAGACTCTAAAACAGAGTGGGAGCAAGTGATCAGAAGTTCGTCCGAGCAGGAACTATTTACTGGGTACCTATGAGTCGGGCGCTGTTCTAGGGGCTGAGGACAAAACAATGAAAAGACCAAATTTCCTACCCTCATGAAGCTTGCATTTTAAAGGTGGGGAGAGAAGTGACAGCATTAAATTAATAAGCACTTGATACATTAGCTGGTGGTATGTGCGGAGGAGAAAGTTCAGGAGAGGGGGTAAGGAATGGGCAGGGGGTTGCTTTTTAAGTAGGGTGATCACGGAAGGACTCACTGAAAAGGTAGCACTTGAGCAAAG
The DNA here is from genome assembly GCF_022682495.2 of Desmodus rotundus. Taxonomy (NCBI): domain Eukaryota; kingdom Metazoa; phylum Chordata; class Mammalia; order Chiroptera; family Phyllostomidae; genus Desmodus; species Desmodus rotundus. Next base: position 61,487,605 of record NC_071389.1, read on the forward strand.
ACCTGAAGGGAGTGAAGGAGCAAACCAAAGTCAAGGCCAAGAGCATTCTAGGCACAGGAACCAGCAAGTGCAAAGGCCCCAAGGCAGGAGGGCACCTGGCGAGATAGTGAGTCTGGCTGGAGTAAGCGGTGAGGTCATAGAGGTAAGAGGGCAGGTAGTCAGGGCCTTGTGGGGAATTTAACAACTCTATCTTTACTTGGAACAGGGTAGGGAGATTTGAGAGCTCTGGAAGGGAGTGATGTGATCGAGAGCAGGCTGTCAGCAGAGTGAGAAGGCTACTGCAATAATGTCAGTGAGAGCTGATGGTGACTTGGTGGAGATGATGAAGTGATTTTTGAAGGCAGATCAATAGGACTGCCTCTTGGATTCAATGTGGAGAAGAGGGGGTTAACAAGAGAGAGTAGTCAAGGGTGAATCTATGGCTTTTGTCTTGAGCAACTGAAGAGAGCTGGTATTAACTGAAGTTAGAAAGGAGAAGCAGGTTTGGACCGTGGAGGTGAGGACCTTAGGAATTCTGTTTTAGGTATGTTAAGTTTGAGAGGCCAGGTAGACATCCAAGCGAAGGTGTGGAATAGACAGCTGGATATCTGAGACGAGTTGAGGGAAGAATTCCAATCTGTAGACACAAGTGTGGAAATCACTGGCAGGCAGATGCTATTTGAAAACATGGAACAGAATGAAATCACCAAGACAGTGGCAGAAAACAAAAGATGTCCAAGCATTACGCCTTGAAGCACTGTCACTTTAATAGTTGGGAAGATGATGGGAAACTGGCAAAGGAAAGTCACAAGACCCACCCCTAGTCTTCTTAGAAGGAGAACCAGGTAAGTGATAGTCCAGCAAAAAAACCAAAAACAAGCATCAGCAAAGAGGGAGTGTTCGAAGTGATAAAAACTGTGAATAGGTCAAAATGAGGATAAATAATTGATTACTGGACTTAGCAACGTGGGAGGTCCTTAGAAAGAACACTTCCTGTGGAGAGATAGGGCATCCCAGTCAGAATAGATTTGAGAAAGAATGGGAGAGCAGAATCAGCAAGAAGACAAACTACTCTTTTGAGGTCTTTTGCTACATAAAAGGGAACAGGAAATGGGGAAGTAACTGAAGGGAGAAATATATTAATGTTTTGTCTTTTTAGAAAGGAGAAAAAACCATGCTGATGAGAATGATGGGGTAGAGAGTGGGAAACTGACGATGCACGAGGAACGAAGGAAGCATAGTGGGAACTATGCACTTGAATGAGCAAGTGGGGACAGCATGTGGTAGGCATACTATACCCAGAGTAACAGACAAAAGCAGAATGTATGGGTACTGGTGCTGGTAGGTAAATCAATGAAGTGGGGGTTTGTGGAATATCTATTTTTTTCCTATTGTTCTTGTAAAACAGGAAATGAGGTCATCACCTGAGACTGGGGATGAGTCAGGGGTATTAGAGGTTTCAGAAGAGAAGAAAACATATGAAATTATAAGACAAGGGTAGTAAATGCTCTAGAAAAATGTGGAAAGAGCTCATTAAAGTCAATGGTAGTTGAGGTTGGGAAAGATAAAGATTTGCTGCCAATCTTCCCCTATTCCCGCCCCCCCGGAGTTAAGTGCTCTGATGGTTTACACAACAGCCCTGCCATGGTGGCAGCTGCCCTGTGTTGACCTAAACCTATTCTCTCCTTCTGAGGCTCGTGCACCCCTTGCAGTTGGGTGTGACTAAATCCTCTCCAGTGGAACGTGAACAGAAGTGAAGGCTACCACACTAGAGCCAAGGCTGTGAGACTGTGGGAGAATCACCTCCAAACCACACACGTTTTCCCTTCCACGGGCTGCAACCCATCTCTGAGACAACCCAGCATCAATCGTGCAGTCTGGACAAGCCCGTAATGGCTGGTGGAAAAACAAGATGGAAGAAATTTGGGTCCCTGAATGACTGTCCGGAGCTGAGCAACTCACCAACCTGCAAAACCCACCCTGACTATTTCATGAAGGAGAAACAAGCTCCTATCTTATCTGAGCCATTGCATTTGGGGATTTCTGCCCAGGAATTTGAATGAAAACAGGCTTATGCTCACTTTTAGTTGCAGCCAAAGCTAGAAACAATAAATTTGAACAGGATTACTTTGAACAACATTAGTTTTTTAATAAGATTTTCACTTTGGAGGAGAGGGTTGATTTCTAGTCTGGGTTAGTCATAACCCAAAATGGAAAACCTTGTAGTTCATCAATGGGAAAAATAAGAATATGGAAACATTCTCAAGTTGAATGGACAAGGGAAACAACTACAGCACTCATGTAATCATAGTTGGGCCTCACTCTGCACCCCCCAGCCCTACTCTGTTTTTGTTGAAGACTCTGGCATTCCTTTAAGAACAACAAAAAATACCTCCTACCTGAGATACCTTGGTGTGTTTATGAGTCTGGTCTGTGTAGGAGTTCACAGGCCCCACTCGGAGCTCAGATTTAGTAGGTCTAGTAGGTCTACCTCGGGCGTTTTTACCAGGCACCCCAATGATTCTGACGCAGACTTCTGTGGGTCACAGTTTGAAAACTCCACCTAATAAAGGATTTCCTGACTAGATTTAAGAAAATTGCTGCTACCAGTTCCAAGTTTACCCAATACTATGTTTGAAAGAAATCATTTACTCTACAAATTCTCACGCTCTGGAAAAAATAAATTACAGTTAATGCAAATCTGATACTAACAATGGCACAAATAGGAAAAAAGTTTACCTTGGCTTGGATTTCCATTTTCAGAATTGATCCAATGATCGTCAGTAAGTCACTGATTATAATCATAATGTACCATCCATTGACAAATTCCATTCGATCAGAAACCGAGACCTCCTTCTTATAATGGAGGAGGAAAAAATTGACAAATTCCTTTGGGGAAAAGATGGAGGTGGAGCACAGTGAATTTCTCGGTCAGTCACAATGTCTGTAACATTCCTAGAAAACAACACCCCCTACCTGTTGAAGCTGAATTCCTTTAATCACAGATCGAAAGCACAGGATTAACGAAGCCAAGCATATCAGAATGACAAAGGCATCAAAGATCATCATGTAGTGAGTGTTCCTCTGAACTGGAAGGAAAAGGATTACCTGTTTACGAAGTGGGACATTAATGTGGTCACAGCTACTTCCTTTTTTCCTTTTCACTCTTAGCCTCATTTATTTTAACCGCTGCATTGTATACCACAGTACAAATGTACAATATGTTAAAGGACGCTCAGGTTATAATCTGATTTTATTGTTTTTTTCTGCTAGAAACAATTCTCCAAGGCCTCTGTGCACAGGTGCAAGGGGTTCTTTAGGTGAATGAATATTCTAAAGGTGGAATTGTTGGGTTAAGGCACATGTATATTTCTAAAACAAGATGCTAAGAAATTGTTCTCCCAAAAGATCATGCCTCTTTACCTACCTATACCTTTCTCCACATCTTCTCCATTGATGGATATTAGTAATCTTTAATTTTTGCCAATCAAAATAGCAAATCTATTACTCCCAAATGTTTGAAATGCCGTCTTTATCATGTATATTACCCTTTTGAAGTGTTTTAGTATTTCAGTGCCTAAGACAAATATCTCTTATTACTCTTTTCTGGAATTTTTACAGGCTATTCTTGCTTTTTTATTTTTCCACAAATTACTTAGGATCAGATTGTTAAATTCCAATAAAAATCTTACTGGTAATTTTTGGGAGGGGGTAAATTTATAGGTTACTTAAGGGAGAATTGGCATACTCATGATGTTGAATCTATTGTCCAAAAACACGGTGAGCCTTCTCATTGATTCGCGTCTTCTTTTAGCATCCTCTTGAAGACTTTTTAAATTTTATATGGATCCTTCATACTCTTTTTTGGAGTAATTTAAATAATCCAAGTATTCTTTACACAAAGACAACAAAGAGAAAAAGCCCTGATAAATGTTCTTCCTATAAGTATCTAGAAGGTTTCAAGTCCTTCTTTTAAAAATCGCCCTGGCCGCACCCCTGCAGGGCCGCTGCCTCTTGGCCCTCACCTGGTACATAAGCCTCGCTGCGGTTCTGACTCCGCACGGGCTGGCCAGGTTCCGGAGGCCCTTCTCAGATCGCAGCCCCTCCCCACCTTTGGGCCGCTTGTTCCCTCTTTTGCCTCTTAGCGGCCTCAGGACCCGGATGCGCCCTGCGAGGATGAACCCACGTGGGAGATGGCGTGGTTGGTGAAAGGACTCGGGAGGGGCGTCAGCGGGACAGTGTGGGGCGGCTAAGGTCTTAAGAAGGAGAGTTGAAGGGAGGCGCTGGCCAATGTCTGACCGCAGTCTGACTTTGGGAGAAGGGGTGGCTAGGTCGCTGCCAGGTGAGGGAATGGAGGGGTGGAGGAGGGGGGCAAAGGAGTGCAGCGTTGGTAAGGGCTTGAATAGGACGCAGGCTGGGCCCAGAGCGGGGTGTCAGGGGGCAAAGGTGAAGAAGGTACAGCTGCAATCTCTCCCCTCCTCGCTGGCCTGGGTGGCCTGTTTGGAAAGAGGACTGGACCCTTGTGAGCGGTGTCGTGAAGAGGTGGGTACAGGAGAGGATTGGCCTGAAGACATCTGGAGGCAGATTTTGAAAGGGTTTAACGGGAGGGGGAAGGGCCCACAGTAGAATTTGAGTGGAATAAAGAGAACTGAGGTTTGCAGAAAGAAGAGATCTATTGGTGGGCGGAGGTAAGGGAGAAGTGAGAGCCTAGGAGAGTTTAGGGGGGAAGGGCAACGGAGATGGGACACTGGGGCCACATGCTCATACAGGTTTGGGGGTTCCCTTCAGCTGTGGGAAGGAAGAGAGAGCAGAGTAGAGCAGTACCACTGCAAACATTTCTGCTTGCCAGGCCCTCGGCCTTTAACAGGGAGGGAAGGGCATGCTGGGCAGGGCAGGTGGGTTTGGAGAGTTGGAGCTGGCTGAGGGTTCAAATGGATTTGCTCTCCAATGCTGCCTAGCTGCCCCTCTCTTCCTTTCCTGGTTAAGAAAGGGGGGGGGGGGGAAGGGGGAGAAACTGGCATTCCAGGAGTGTGGTAAAGGAGTGAAGGACTTTTGTAGTTTTTAGCAGTGCGAGAATAGGGAGAGTCCTGCCCTGCTGGACCCTATATGCTGAGGCGGAGGCTCTGGCATCTGAGAAACGGACCAGCACACACAGGAGGGCATCCAAGCAGCAGGCTTATGAAATGAGCCCTTTACTCTCCAGACCTGTCTTCTGCTGTTTAGGTGCCAGTAGGGAGTGGTCAGTATTTATATATCAGAAACGTCCCTGGTGAAGTAAATGTCCCTGTCCCAGGAGATGCTGCCCCAGTGGGTGCTGCCCCAGAGGGCATCTTGTTCTGTGTGCTTGGCAAGGGGAAGGGCTGAGATAGAGTTTGGGGGACAGTTCTGGTCCCATAAGTGAAGTGATTGATGATGGAAAGGGTCTTCTTTGGCTCTAGCCACTTTGACCAGTTCTCCCTAAAGATGAAAGTTAATGCTAATATTGTAACAAAATTAGGTGGGTCCCCTATGGACTTGAGGAATCAAGTGAGAAGGTGTCAGAGAATAATTGCCTTTCCCATCTGCTGTTAAGTATAGGACCGTTCTTGCCATGAGTTACTGAGCCCGGAAATTCTCGGAGTTGGTGTTGTGTTGAGACTTGGCATTGCTGAATAACTCAGACCACAGTGCTTTGCTGTATTCTTCCTTATTTTCTAATGGTGAGCAATGTGGAGGCAATAACTTCATCTCCTAGGGTTTATAGCTTCCAATTGTATTTTAACTATTTTTAGGGGAAGTCATGGAATACGTGGCTCCATTTCAGCTTGAATTTTCCCCAAATTTAATGGATTTAAGCAGGACTGCTAGAAGGGGATCCAGAGGCTGGTCCCTGAACTGTGAGGTACCGGCTGCACAGCCCCTCCAACAGGGGGTGCCCAAGCCACCTCTCTGACCCACATGGCACTTGTGCATTGGTATCGGGGTGGAGGCATCTCACCAACACCCAGGATAGCTCTGTCTTGTCAAAAAGCCACCAGTGATGGTGCCTGCGGCTTCGTACGGTGCTGTTTGGCTGAAGCAGTTTAAGTGGCTTCAGCAGCCCCCAGGAGGTGTCTCCTGGGACCAGGAGGAACAGATGAGGGAGGCAGAGGGAGCATCAGTCTACAGAGGACAGCAGAGTTGAGGCTCAGTCTTTGCTTACTAAAGAAGGCAATCTTCTCAATCCTAAGAACCAAAGATGTGATAAGCACATATTGATCCAGAGCCCATGTGCCCGGACCCTGGCTCTCTCAGTTTTGGTGAGCCAGCTATGTGAAGTTGATGGCTGGGACACTAACTTCTGGAAAGTGCAGCAGCTGAGACATCACAGACATCTCCCAGCAAAAGAATAGAGGCTATAAAGCTGCAAATGATCCTCACAAACTATCAACCTCTGGGACCGGAGGCTCCAGGCATCTATCTCAGGCCAATGGAAGGACACTTTCCTCTACCTCCTCTGACCAACATGCAGCATCCCTCACAGTCTCAGGAATTCTTCACCAACTCCTAGATAGAATAGGGTGAGAGTTTTGTGGTTCTCAATAAACAGGGTCTACTGTCCCATCCAAGCCTGAAGTAGCTACAGAAGACAAAACATCACCCCTCAGCAACCCAAAAAAGAAATTTGAGAACAATGTCTCTAAGGAGGGAGTTGTTGCAGGAGACAGCATAGGAAGAACCATGAGACTATGCTGCTGTTGCTGGCCAGTGGCTCGCATCCTGGTTGCCAGGCAATGCCTTTTAGCCCTTAGGTAGCAGCTGGGAATGAGCTGCCAGAGGGGAAATAAAGGCAAGGCCTTCACCATTGCAATCTAACAAAGAACTTAGTACAGGAGGCTAAAAGCAAAGGAAGACATGTCTCACCCATTGACCCAGTAGTCCTGAGCCTGGTTCAATAAGACTGCCAGGCATTCCAAACAACAAGCAAAGCTATGATAGTGCAGAGGGGGGAGCCCTTGAAAGTCTGTGTGTATCATCTCTACTAGCTGGGAAAAGGAAAACTTTGAGACCATGTATTCATCCAAAGGCCTAGAAGGGGAGGGGTCTACAGTGCCCAAAGAAAAAGCCCATAAGACAATTTTGGTTAATTGCCTGACTCCTTTCACCTATACAAAATGAACAAATAGAGTCTGAAGCAGGATAAGGATTTGGGCTAATAGAACCCCACATATAACATTTGGGGTTCCCATGGGAAACCTGGCACCACCTTTACTCATCAATCAATATATAACTTCTTCACCCCCATCCCATCAACTCTATAAGTCCTTAGAACAAAGGTTTTGCTCTCTTGGCTCTTTCGCCATACAGGGTGGGGGCCAGGGCCTGGCCAGCCAGCCTCTGGCCAGGGGGTCCCTAGCCACCCCCTTTTTTGGCCACCTGGCTTCTTGCCACCTTGCTCTTACTGCCCTGCTTTTGCCACCCTTGTTTTTCCTCTCTCATTAGAACTTAGCACTAATAAACTTTGCCTGCACACTTAAAAAAAAAAATCACCACAACCATCAATCAAAGATCTTTAATTAACAACTTGTGGTGTCTTGTTCTTAAAACAGTTAGCCACACTGCATATCCTATGAAAATATACATATCTAGGTATAAAATGTTTATTAATAACCCACCTTGCGCCAGGTGGGTTATTAGTAAGAGACAATGTTGAACAGGATAGACAGCATCCCTATTTTTACAGATGAAGAAACTAAGGCTCAGAAGAGAACTCACACATTACAGTCATCTTCTACCCAAGTCAAAAGGTAGACTGAATGCCATTGAGAATTTTGGAGCTGAACTGGAGAAAACTGAGTGGAAAGACTTAACCTCATTTTCTAGCCTCTTGTAAGTAACTTAGTGGTATGTCGTGCTGGACCTAATGAGTAGGTCAGGGACTCTTGGATTCCAGTGAGCAGAACAATCATTCCAGATGCCTAAGATGCAGTTTCCTTGCTTCATGTAACACCGTCAGTATGTCTGGGGCGGGGCCTAGGAATATGCAGATAGTCCTTACTTGTATCATACTTGCACAGTAATTGCTTTAAGGTTTCCTACTGGTCGATGCACAAAGTTCAGAAGTAGTAAAATGAGATAATAATAGTAAATAAAATGAAATTTATTCATTCTAATACTCTTTTCACTTAATAATAGGTAACTTCAAATGTATGAGGCTCTTGAATCACAACTTTTATTTCAATCTCAAGTTGTTTATTTGAAACCCAGCCTCTTTTGTCATGGGTAGACATCGTAATACTTCTCCACAAGCTTTAGGGAAAATGAGAGCATATGAAAGTGCCTGAAACACAGGCTTTCTTGCAAATGCTTGTTTCTCAGTTTTTAAGTTTTTCTAAAGTAGATTTAGACCTTTGTGTAACAATTAGATGCCCTTGGCCAATATAGTGGGATGCCTCATTACAGAACTGGTCTTCAGCACTTTACCAGCAAAGAGCAGTCCAACTGGTCAGACAAACACGAGCTCTGTCCGGAGCACGTGGTGGCTGAGATCTCCGCCCACCTCTCTTCACCTGGCTGCACTCACGCTGGCCAGGACTCTGCACTTGCAAGTCCCCAGGGTCTCTGCATGGGCGGCTCTGTCTCATCAGTCAGGCCTCACCTAAGATCTGCTGCCCCTCGGTGAGGCCTTCCCTCACTATGCAATATAAGTGACCTCTCTTCTCCCCACTCCCCCACACTAACCCCATGCATGGAGAGCCCATAAAACGGTTTCTGATTCCGTGGGTAGGGCTGGAGAATGTGCATTTCTTACGAGTTCCCAAGGGAGGCCAAGAAACACTGATGTAGAGTGACAGACACTGGAGACAGACGGCAAGCGTTTGAAACCTGACTCTGCCACGTATTGGCCATGTAACCTTGGACGAGTCTGTAACTTCTCTGTGCTTCAGTTTTCTTACCTGAGAAGTGGGAAGAATCCTGCCTGTCCCACTGGGGTGGCTACGAGTGTCAAATGAGTTAATTCATACAGGGTGCTTAGAACTCTGCATAGCATATGTATTAGCTACTATGCTTTATTTTCTTCATATTCTCCCATCTGAAAGTATTTTCTTCATTAACTTGTTTCCTTCCTTGCCTGTGTCACTGCAGTAGAACACAGTGCTATAAAGTCGGGGGTCTCGTCTATCTGTAAAGATAGCAATATTGCCTATCTCAAGGATATTTTAAAATATTAAAATGAGAGAAATATAGGTAGAAGTACTTACACAATAAGCATTTAAAACGTTGGTTTGAGTGTGATTTTTTTTCTTTTTTTTTGCGGGGGGGACTGGAAGTATTTTTTTTAATAAGGAGTGAGCCAATGAGGGCACGGGGAGAAGGCAGGAAAAGTCACTTTAGATACTAATAACTCATGTGTCACCTGGAACACCAGCTAACTACAACAAGTTGATCTGCTTGCAGAAATTTAGGGACCTGGAATCAGTACAATCTTTCAGTTGATGCTCCACATATCCCTGAGACCAGTAATTTAATGACCATTTTGAAAACTAGTAAAATATACCACTTACCTGACCCAGACACATGCCAGTCTTTGCATTCTCTGATGGAAATGTCATTATCTAAACTTATTTTAATTCTTCCACTATGGGCTTTGTTGTCAAATGTTATCTGCAAAGAAAAGGAAAAGGGTCAATACATACCTACAGTTTTTGAGGCCACGATACCTCCATGCATTAATTAGAAAGCAATTCTTTCAATGTAAGAAGAAACCCAGAGTCCCATCCCTGACCTATCGCTAACGCTGTTCAACCCTGGGAAGTTCACTTTTATTTCTCAGTGAAATGAGAAGTTTGAACTGTATCTTCTACAGAAACTTTTCAGTCATAAAATCCTATGTTCCTAGGACAATATTCCAGCCCTAGAAAACTTCTAAAATAAGAGAACTTCCCCCTCCTTCCCATTCTAAGTACCTCTAGATGCCCTCTTGATATGAGCAAGAGCTGGTACAAAGCTTCCAGTTATAAAACAAATAAGCCACGGAGAGGCAGTGTACAGCAGAGGGAATACAGCTGACATTGTAATAATGTTGCTTGGTGACAGATGGTTACTAGACTCAGTGTGGTGATCACCTCGTAGGGTATGTAAATGTTGAATCACTACGTTGTACACCTGAAACTAATATAATGTCATATGCCAACTATACTTTAATAAAAAGAAACTTTTTAAAGAGCTCGTACCACTGTGCTTTTCTCCAGCAGTCCCTCAGCTAGGGGTAGGTTTTTAGTGCTGCTGAAATTCTTACTGACACAGAGGCTCATTATTTCTCTTGAGACATCTCAGGTGGAACTTTTTTGATTTTCCTTCTGGACCTAGGTTTCCTAGTCACGGCAGAACCATATGTGTTACCAAGGATGTGGTCCCAGAGAACCAGCTGCCATGGTCTGTCTTCATGGATAACTGTTCGGGGCACCAGGCACAGAGTGAACCATGCCAGAACTCCTCCCTCAGCCCCTCCGCTGCTCCCCTTCCAGCTCCTTCCACTTTACCCTTGCAGGGAGAAGAAAGGCAAGGCAAGAAAATCAGTCTCTTTTTAAAGCACCTTCTCTTTCAAGTCCTTTAAAAAGTCTGTCATTTAAATGAGTTTTACTGTAGCTTCTGCATGTGGGGTAATGAGATATCACTTCAGAGAAAAGATAAAAGATAAATCTAAGGAGCCTGGTCTCTGTCTCAGCGTATTGGATTGTAAACTTCTTCCCTTGACAAGCAACCAACGCCATTGTCAGTGTCTGTCCGCCTCCACAGCTGCTGGAGGACCCAGCCCATCACCTCACACAAGGAAAATGCTCATACTTTTTGAATGACTTACAAATCCTTACCAAGGGAAAACCATGTTTTCCCAAAGAGCCTCGGGGCCTTAGGAAATATTAGGTACACACTAAATATCTGTTGAGTAAATACACTTTGGTTTAATGTCAATCACAGCTCAGTAAATTCTTTAAACAAATAAGAAAAATACTGGGTGAAATTAACAGATTAAATAGTATAGGGGGAAGAATTAGTAAATTTGAAGGCATAGCAATAGGACCTATCTAAATGAAACAGAGAAATAAGAGAATGAAAAATGAAGCAAAAAAGAGAGCATTGGTGAGCTGTGGAACAACTTCAAATGCCCAGAAACACATGTATATTTGAAGAAATTATACTAAGTCAATGTCAAATATAATGAAAATACAAACCCACAGAACCAAGATGTTCAATGAAACCCAAACACCAGAAATGGGAGGAAAAGTACACCAATGATCAAATTGTTAAAATCAAAGACAAAGATAAAAATTTAAAAGCATCCAGACTGAGGTAAACACATCCCATACAGAAGAACAAAGATTAAGATGACAGCAGATTTCTCATCAAAAACAATGTGAGCTGGGAGAGCAACATTTTTAGAGTTCAGGGCAAAAAAAAAACCAACCTAGAATTCTATACCCACTGAAACTACCTTTTAAAAATGAAGGAGAAATACTTTTCCAGACGTACAAAAGCTGAGAGAATTCATCGCCAGCGGTCTTCACTATAAGAAATGTTAAAGGAGGCCCTTCATGCAGGAGGAAAATGATGCCAGATGAAAACTTGGAGCTACACCAAGGAATGAAGCACCATGGAAATGCTAACTATATGGGCCAGTATAAACGCTTTTTTCTTATTATTTAAATTGTTTTAAAAGGCAAGTGACTGCTTAAAGCAAAAATAATAATTTTTATAACAAATCTGGAAAGTAAATCGTATCACAACAACATAAAGGCCATGCTTGAAGAAATGGAAATGTATTGTTGTTAAGTTCTTATACCAGTTATGTAGTGGTATAGCATCTGAATGTAGGCTGTATTAAGTTAAATGTGTGCACTATATACCCAAAAACAATACAACAGAGAGTTATAGCTAATAAAAGCTAACAAATGAGATAAAATGGAATCATAAAAATAATCCAAAAGGAAGCAGAGAAAGAGAGAAACCATATTAATAATCACATGCAATTTAATTGATCTAAGCACCCTAATTAAGAGATTGCAAGGTTGCATAAAAAACCAAGACCATGGTGTCAAATAAGAAACCCACTCTAAATATAAGCCGCATATAGGTTTAAAATGATGAAATAAAAGAAGATATACCATGCCAACATTAATTTAAAAGAAGCTGAAGTAGCTATATTAACATCAAAGTACACTGTAGAACAAAGAATATTACCAGTGTTAAAGATTGCTATTTCAAAGTGACAAAAGAATCAGTTCAATTGAACACAAGAACCCTAGATGTTTATACACCTAAGAAAGAGCTTCAAAATACATGATGCAAGAATTTATCAAACTACTTTGAGTGAATACTATTGTACTACTTTTACATCATAAATCCAACTGGGCACACACAGAAAACGTTTAATAAATAGCTGTTGAATAAATTCAAATATATACTATATACTAGATCTTTGGGTGGTCCTTCATATATGTTATCTTCAGTCTTGACAACAACTTTGTCCAGTTTGTGAGCATTAATCTCATTTAACAAATGAGAAAACTGAAGCTCAAACCAATTAAGTAATTTGCCTAAAGTTACATAGCTACTAACTGGTGAGCTGGAATTAAAATCCAGGCTTGTCTGACAGCGAAGTCCCTGCATTGTGCCTCATTTGCACGCTGCCCCATTCATGTTTACCTATGACAATGAAGTACCCCCAATGGCTTTTATCAAACCACCATAAGTTCTACCAGGGTCCTATGAGATGCATTGTCAAATCCATAATGCACACACAGAGACTGGGATGATTCTACAATAATGGTGAAAATCTAACATCTGCACGTGTCTAATAGGTCAGGTTGCTTTTAACCACCAGACTGAGTCATTTAAAAGGATCTCCAAAGTCAATATTCAGAAATCGATGGCATTTTTATATACCAATAATGAACTATCAGAAAGAGAAACTAAGAAAACAATCCCATTTACTACAGCAATAAAAAAAAAAATTAAGCACTTAGGAATAAATTTACCCAGGCAGGTAAAAGACCTGTACTCATAACACTTGAGGACACTGAAGAGAGAAATTGAGGAAGATACAAGTAAGTGGAAGCACATACCGTGCTCACAGATAGAAACAATTAACATCATCACAATGTCCATACTACCCAAAGCAATCTGTAGATCCAATGCAATCCCTATTAAAATACTAATGGTATATTTCACAGATCTAGAACAAATATTCCAAAAATTTATATGGAACCAAAAAAGACCCCGAATAGCCTCGGCAGTCCTGAGAAAGAACAAAGTTGGAGGGATCACAATACCTGATATCAAACTGCACTATAAGGCCACTGGAATCAAGACAGTCTGGCATTGGCATAGGAACAGGCACATAGACTGATGGAACAGAACAGAGGGCCCAGAAATAAACCCGTGTCTCTATGGTCAATTAATATTTGGTAAAGGAGGCACAAGCATACAATGGAGTAAAAATAACCTCTTCAGTAAATAGTGTTGGGAGAACTGGACTGGTACATGTAAAAAAAAAAAAGAAAACTAGACCACCAACTTACACCATACAACAGAATAAACTCAAAATGGATAAAAGTGTGACACCATGAAAGTCCCAGAGGAAAACATATGCAGTAAAATTTCAGTTACCCCACATAGCAATATTTTTGCCTATATATATCTCCCATATATGTCCCATTTGATATATCTCCCAGGGCAAAGGAAATAAAGGAAAAAATAAACAAATGGGACTATATCAAATTTAAAAGCTTCTGCACAGCTAAAGAAACCATCATCAAAATGAAGAGAGAACCAGCTGTACGGGAGAACATATCTGCCAGAAATATATTGGGCAAGGGTTTAATCTCAAAAATATATAAAGAACTCATACAGTGCAACACCAGGAAGACAAATAATGCAATTAACAAATGGGCAAAGGACCTCAATAGACACTTCTCCAAGGAAGACATACAGATGGCCCACAGACATATGAAAACATGCTCAACGTCATTTGCCATCAGAGAGATGCAAATTAAAACCACAATAAAATATTAAATCATACATGCCGAAATGGCTATTGTCAATAAATCAACAAACAACAAGTGCTGTTGAGGATGTGGAGAAAAGGGTACCCTAGTACACTGTTGGTTCCATTTCCATGCAGACTGGTTCAGCCACTGTGGAAAACAATATGGAATTTCCTCAAAAAACTAAAAATGGAACTGCCTTTTGACCCAGTGATTCCACTGCCGGGAATACACCCTAAGAATCCCAAAACACCTATTCAAAAGAATTTATGCGCCCACATGTTCATAGCACTATTTACAACAGCCAAGATTTAGAAACAGTCTAAGTGCCCATCAGTAGATGAGTGGATCAAAAATCTGGTACATTTACACAATGGAATACTATGCATCAGAAAGAAAAAAGGAACTCCTACCTTTTGCAACAGCATAGATGGAAATGGAGACTATTATCTAAGTGAAATAAGCCAGTTGGTGAAAAAATACCATATGATCTCACTTATAAGAGGAATCTAATGAACAAAATTAACTAATCAACAAAATAGAACCAGAGGAATAGAATCATAAAACAGACTGAGAGCCACATGAGGGGAGGGGAGAGGTAATTACTGATTGAAAGAAAGTGAAAGGATTAGTCAAAGAACATATATGAAGGATCCAAGGACATGAACAATGGTATGGGGACCGATTATAGAAGTGGGGGTGGAGCAAAGGAGGAAAAAAGTGGGACAACTGTAATAACATAAACAATAAAATATTTTAAAAGGGATCTCCCTGCCCCTGCACAGCTGATCCTCCATGGATGGTGGAGGCTGGCGGTAAGTGGTTACAGCCAATCCTTGCAGTTGACTGGCCCGGGTAAATTCCTCCCATTGATCTGCCAACAGCAACCAAGGCTCAACTATAAGAAGAGGGTGCCCTCAGCCCACATAAAGGACACACCTTGAGTACCCAGCTTGGGTGATAGGGGAGGCTGAGCTACTGGACTCTACAGGACACCTGCTACATTAAGCCATACTACCAAAACATGGAGTCAAAACAGCTCTACCTAATACATAGAAACAAACACAAGGAGGCTGCCGAAACAAAGAGAGAAAGAAACATGGCCCAAGTGAAAGAACAGATCAAAACTCCAGAAAAAGAGCTAAGCGACATGGAGATAAGCAATCTGTCAGATGCAGACTTCAAAACGCTGGTTATAAGGATGCTCAAGGACCTTAGGACCTCAACGGCATAAAAAAGATCTAGTCAGAAACAAAGGATACACTAACTGAAATAAAGAACAATTGACAGGGAAACAACAGTAGAGTGGATGAAGCCAAGAATCAGATGAATGATTTGGAACATAAAGAAACAAAAAACAACCAATCAGAACAAGAAGAAAAGAGAATCCAAAAGAAATGAGGATAATGTAAACAGCCTCTATGACAACTGCAAGAGGTCCAACATTTGCATCATAGGGATGCCAGGAGAAGAGATAGAGCAAGAAATTAGAAATCTATTTGAAAAAATAATGAAAGAAAACTTCCCTAACTGGGTGAAGGAAATAGACATGCAAGTCCATTAAGCACAGAGAGTCCCAAACAAGATGGATGCAAAGACGCCCACTCCAAGACACATCATAAATAAAATGCAAAGGTTAAAGATAAAAAGAGAATCTTAAAAGCAGCAAGACAAAGGCAGTTAGGTACCTACAAAGGAGTTCCCATAAGAACATCAGCTGATTTCTCAAGAGAAACTTTGCATGATAGAAGGACTGGCAAGACATACTCAAAGTCATGAAAAGCAGAAACCTACAGCTAAGATTGCCCTAACCAGCAAAGCTATCATTTAGAATCAAAGGGCAGATAAAGTGCCTCCCAGACAAGAAAAAACTAAAGGAGTTCATCATCACCAAACTATCATTACATGAGATGTTAAGGGGACTTATTTAAGAAAGAGAAGATCAAAACTATGAACAATAAAGTGGCAAAAATACATATCTATCAACAATTGAATCTAAAAAACAAACTACGCAAACAAGAACAGAGATAGAATCATGGATACAAAGAGAATTTTGATGGTTGCCAGATGGAAGGGGGATTTGGAGGAATGGATGAAGAGGTGAGGAGATTACAGAAGTACAGATAAGTAGTTACAGAATAGCCATGGGAATGTGAAGTACAGTACAGGAAATGGAACAGCCAAAGAATTTATATGAATGACCCATGGGCATGAACAATGGTGGGGCAATTGCCTGAGGGAGTGGGGGTACTATGTGTAAGGGGGAAAGGGGGAAAAATCAGGACAACTAAAATGTCATAATCAAGAAAATATAATTAAAAAATTAAAAAGGATCTCCATTTCACAAGTGTTTCCTTTATTCATTCAACAAATATCTGAGACACCTACTATATTCTTTGAGGGATAAAAAGATTAATAAAATGGTTCCTGCCTTCAGAGAGCTCTCAGTCTAGCTGAGTTGATGACAGACAACTAGGAAATTCTGAAATAAATGAGAAGGTGGTAAGAGCATAGAAAATACAAAAACAAATAAAAATCTGGGAGTTCAAAGCACAGAATGTATTTCTAATTGAAGAATCACATAAAGGTCCATGAAGGAGGCGTCAGTTGAGCTAAGCCTTGAAGACTTATAAAAATTCTGAAAAGTACCATTTCCCAATTTAAAAGAAAAAGAGAGAGAGAGAGAGAGAGAGAAGACAAGACAGTGAATAAGTCAATTTTTTTAAAAGTCAAGTAATATTGAAAATTCATAACCTGGTTAATATTAAGATCAAAATTTATAGCTTAATTCAAAAGTCTTACAGTATTAGTACTTTTTCTTATCAAATGTTATGAACACTTACTACATTATACTATATTCTTAATGGTTTTTTTTAACCCGAATCTCTGAAAACTTGATTTTTTACAGACAATTAGTTGCGTACCATGGACAAAGCCTTTGATACAGGCTGCCAAAGTAACAGAAATTTGTATCATATGAAGGCAAGTTGCATGCAATGCTTTCTTGCATATGACTCTCGTCCTCGTGAGGTGACAGACTCACATGACAGGCATCTTGTGCTCTCCAGAGAGCATTAATAGCTCCATTTACAACTGAATGTGGAAAACACAGAAGTGATAGGGTGGGCCGACTGGGGAGAAACTCACTAGAGCACTCAGAGGCACAAGGAAGGCACTATGAGCAATAACCCAAAGGTTACAAACATTCCATCATGGTGAGGAAACCACAAGAACCTTTGACAATGACCTTAGGCACACAGCCACAGACTGCTGACGCTGACCACACAGAACCTTTCATATTTAAACATCTACCCTGTGCCAGACACATGTTTCGGTACTGAAAACATGGCAATAAACTAGGCAAAGTCCCTGTCCTTGTAGCCCTTAGGGTGAGGTGCAGAAGACAGATAATTAACAAGTAAAAGTGTTATTATAACAAAATAGAGCTAGCTGTACCAATGTTTCCCTTTTGCACGTTTAAGTGGAAACATCCTATATATTCAATCATGACTTAATACAAGCAGATGAATGTACGACTAGAGGAAACATTTTTCTCCAGGCTGGAACCAAATTCAGCCTAGTCCATACTCACAGTCAGGGTAAAGTCATAACAGTCAGGAAGCTCGTGATGACGAATAGTCTGCAGATTAATGGCCTTCAGTTTAAACTTCAGCTCCACAGTTAGGAGCCTAGAAAACAAAGGAGACCTCAGTGCTGGGCAAGAATGCAACACAAGCCTGAGTTCGCTGCTGTCTGCGTCCCTCACCTGTGAAAGTCCAGCGTTAAGTTCAGTCTATTTTCTTCTAGTGTTCCAGTGTAAAAAGGCTCCTCTGGCTCCACAGAGAAACATTCTGCCGTGGAAAGGAAGGAATCATAATAGAGCAGCCAAAGTGAATAAAAGTGCGTCTTGAAAAGAGAATACTGTATATATTTAACACTAGATATTCAGATTCTAGTATTTTTCTGACTTAAGACTTTAAAGGCTAGACATCTATACTACTTGGTTACAGGGACGCATTTGTTTTTAAGTCCTATGTGGCTGCATTTCTACAGTGGGTGGGAGTGAAGGAAGGTCTGAACTCCATTTCATTAGTCTTCTATAGAATGCGATCTTCCTCCCTGTCCTTTAAGCCTAAACTTTGAGTCCTTCCTACACTCCTTTTTTTTTCTGTACCCTAAGCATAGGTTTGAAGCACTTGCAGTGTTGGAGACAAATTTTTCTAAGTAAAAAGAATCTACTTTTTTAATATTATGTGTTGACTATTTTCCTTCAATAAGCACTTAAAAAAATGAAGATAGCATCTTAGAAGGTTCTCATTAGTCACTACTATAAGCCTTTACTATCCCCTCCCCCCAAAAAAAGTCCCAGTGGCTATAGTTGGAATACTTTGTTTTGGAATACTCTGTTTTCTCTATATTACATTTATTGAAGTGACATTGATTAATAAGACTAATACCTATTTTTTGAATGAACTAAGCTAATGTTTCAGGTACAAATTACAAATAACACTTTGCTAATAAGAACAAGATATGCTCTTCTAAGTTCTGGTTCTTATTCCTACCCCAACTTACCCCCATAAATACTGGAGAGTGAAATGCTATTGGAGGGAGGAGTTTAGATACATCAAGAATTTGCAAGCATAAAGTTTTTGTAAGGATAATATCTGCCTATTTAACTAGCTTCTCCAGCATGAGAGGCGGTGGAATATCGTGGTTAAGAGCCCAGGCAGCCCGGGTCACTGCCCCCTCCTAGATCCTCCCTCTTGAGCAAATCGCTTCAACTCTCTCGGCCATACTTCAGTCTTCTATAAAACAGGAAGAATAATAAACCTTACTTTGTTGGAGCTTTTCTTTTTAAGAATCATAAGTTACACACTAAAAGGCTTAGAACATACCTGACACACAATAATGTCTACATGGTTTTTCTAATGATCTGTTCTCACAGACCAAATCAATGTTTTCAGAGATGCAGTTACTGGCTTTAAATATAAATCAAGGAATTAACAATGGAAGTTCTAGCTTATAGAAGAACATTACCAGTTTCGATTTTGGGATCAATGTCAAAGGTATCATTCCCAGGAAGGATGTTTCCTTGCTTGTAGAAGTGCTGACAGATTGCCATACCAGACCGCTCTGCGCCCTTGTTCTCATAGGCATGATTCCCAACCGAGATGTTGCGCAGCTGCAAGTACTTTGTTACAAAAAAAGAAGAGAGAGAGAGGAAGAGAAAGAGAGGAAAGAAAGGAAGAAATAAAGAAAAGAAGGAAAAGAGAAGGAAAGAAAAGAAGGAAAAGAAAAGAAAAAAGAAAAGGAAAGAAAAGAAAAAAACAAACCGAGTGAGAACGCCAGCCAGGGTGAAAGCAAAGCCATAGTTCCCTCCCTCCCCTCCAGGACCCTGGCAGGCTCCCACGCCCACTCTGGGTGGAGACCTTCACACTGATGTGCAGTGTGAGTGACATGCTACTGTGCCACTAGACAGCAGAGGAGCTAAGAGCTTTCGAGAAATAGAGTTCTGAATTCTGAGTTCAAGTGTCAATTTTGTCACCTTAGGCAAATCACAAACTTTCTGAGTTTCAGGTCCCTTATTTGCAAAATTAAAGGTTTAAACCATATAATCTTCTTTCCTCCTTTAAAGAATTAAGTTCAGGAAATGGTTTTTACATCTTAGACCTATGTCCTGTAAGGTCAGAGTTTTGCTTTACTACTGCAATATAGGAAGGGGGATACAATTGTTCCAAGCTGACCAGCAAAACATTTCATTAAAAATATGTTAATATTTATCTTTGCAAGAACACAGTTTAGTCACTTTCATAGCAATATTCCCCTGTTCTAGTGAATCCTTTAACTAAGATACAATGTTACTTTTACAAATGGAATAATTTCCACTTAAACCACTTAATGGATTTCTGTAGATGAAAAACCCAAAACTAAGTGTTTCAAACTTATTTTGAACAATGTCACTGCACACAATTGGGATAGAAAGATGAGGACATGGTATCTGTCTCTTCAAATTAATAATTCAGTGGGATAGACACATAGATAAACAATTCTACTAAAAGAAGCATGCAAGCCCTGTCCAGTGCAGCTCAGTTGGTTGGACATAGTCCCACAAACCAAAAAGTGCTGGTTTGATTCCCAGTCAGGGCACATGCCATTAGGGGGCGTGCAAGAGGCAACCACACACTAATGTTTCTCTCCCTCTCTTTCTCCCTCCCTTCCCCTCTCTCTAAAATAAAAAATAAAAAGATGCTATGATCATTGAAGGAAATCACATATACAAGGAGGGACCCAAAAAAACAGAATTTATATATAAAAAATTGTGTACTATTCTTACATGGTTAAACTTCAGTCTCCTTCAAAGTACTCGCCATTTGATGCAATACACCTACCAAGACTTTTTTTCCACTGCTCAAAACAGTTTTTGAACTCGTTGATTTTGATGCCTTCTAGTGCTTCTGCCATTTTTTCTTTCACCTCTTCCACATCAGCAAAACATTTCCCTTTGAGGACTTTTTTCATTGGGGAAACAAAAAAAAGTCGCTTGGAGCGAGAACTGGTGAATAAGGAGGGTGAGGCATGGGGGATCATGCCATTTTTGGTCAAAAACTGCTAAACACTCAGCGTGGTGTGAGCAGGTGCACTCGTAAACCACCCATCACGCACAGAATGGGTAAATGCATTGAAAGAGTCTTCAAAAAAATTCACTGAAGTAGAATGCAGCCTCTCACAACAATACCAGTTGGTATATTGATACAGATGGGTTCCTAGAACGCTCACTTACTGGGAGAAGCCTATACTACAAGGGACCCACCCTCCAGAAGATAATTCCAGGTTTTGGGGGGTCCTCCCTCATAATATGCGCCTGTGGAACTGATTCTGAAGTAGGCCTGGTCTGAGTAGCATGTTACCAAATACGGTGCTTAGTTCTCAGTTCTTAGTGCTTCATGCTTAATTCTCAGTTCTCATCTATATTAACTTCCCCAAAGTACTTGGGGCAGTTGAGTTCACCAATTCCCCTTCATGGGCTACTTTCTTCACTTGACTTCTGGAACACAGGCTGCTCCTTCTGTCTCCTTAGCTGAACCTTCCTCTTGCCAGTCCCCACATCTCAGAGTACCTTACATTAAGTCTTCAACCTCTTTATCCACACAACGTTCTCTCCATGGTGATCTCAGCCAGCCCCATGTTTTATATACCGTCTAATACTGGTGACTTCCAAATGTATATGTTCAACCGTGGCCTCTCCGCTCAGTTCCATACGCAGGTAGGTAGTAATCTACCTACGGTGCCTAGGATGAATCTTAAACATAAATGGACAAACAAGAAAAACTGGCTCCTTCTACAATAATTTTCTTCTCAATAAACAACTCCATAATTTAATCAGTTTTCAGGCCGAATTAGGAATAATCCTTTAGTCTTCTTCTCTCATACTCCACTTCCAATCCATCAGAAAATCATGCATTACTTTCAGATTACATCCCAAACCCAGTCACTTCTCATTACCTTCACTGCTGTTGCCCTAGCCTACTCCGCCAGCATCTCCCACCTGGTTAACCTGGTTTTCCTGCTTCCAAATTGGATTCTCTCCACACTCCACATTCATAAAGAACTCATAGGACTGTTACAAATGTTTCCTTACTACAGTTACAAAGAGTAAGTGAATTAACACACATAAAACCCTTAGAAAAATGATACCCAAAACACAAACCTGTTTGAGACTCTGTTCCTGCTGTTTCTTCCTTGAGGTAGCCACAGGCTGCCTCTCCAGTCTGTCATCTCCTCTCTGCTCAGCTACATCACCTCATCAGAGAAGCCTTCCCCCACTTCCACTCTCACTCTGCCTGCTTCTCTCATATGTACACTTAGAACCAACGGATAGATATCCTTACTTACTGCCTATTAGAATATGACTTCTTCCTATTAGAATATGACTTCCTTGACTTTGTCTAGTTGTTCACTACTGTATTTATGCACCAAAAGCAATATCTGAGGCATAAAATGCTAAAATTAGCCTTTGCTAAGGTATATTAGAGTCTCTCCCCTGCTGACAGCCCTTCCATGGCTTCCTGTCTCTCAGAGTAAACTTCAAAGCTCCTCTCCAGGGCAAGTGAAGCCTGAGACACCCAGCCCTACCATACCTGCCTCCTCTGCATTGTCCTTAAACATATTCAATCTCTCCCGGCCTGCGGGGCCAGCGCTGCTGCTGCTCCTTCAGCCGGAAATATTCTTCCCCAGACTTCAAGTCCTCAGAGAGGCTTTTTCTGACCACCCTGTACTATTAGTGCCCTGTGCTACTTTATTTCACTTCTAGCAATCACTGTTACATGAAATCAAATAATTTTGGTTAAAGTTGTTTTAACATCCATCTTCTCCATTAAAATGTAAATTCCACAGGGCAAGGAATTTATCAAGTCCACTGCTCTAACCCCAGTACTTAGAACAGTAGGAGGCACAGAGTAGATGTCAAATTAATAGTGAGGTATAAAATTATTGTAATGCCACAGTGGCTCTTCATTTACTAGAGCTGATCTGTGCAAGTGAACCACTAGGATAGTGGGTGTGATCACAGCGCCAAGCCTTCTGTGAGCATTGGGATTGGGAAAATGAGCCAGGAATCTGTGGGAATAGAAGTAAACAGCGTAAATTGTTAAACAGCATTATGTCCCACATGTAGGGAGAAAGAGGGTAATGCTGGAAATATTCCATTTTGCGATTTTTATTTTCTATTCATGGAAATAGTGTATTAAGTCTTTCTAAAGCCATTCTGAGCCAAATTGGTAGTTTTATAAGGGGCAGGGAGCAGGGAGGGTGTAAGAGGTAAAAAGTCCATTAAATGAAAAAGAAGGTAAAAGATCCTGAGTTGTAGTAATCTACTCCAGGCACATCATGAGAAAGCAGAGTTCTCCGGAAAAACAATAATGCTGGCAGAAAGAGAAGGCAGCAGGAAGAGAGGGAGAAGCCACCGTCCTATCAGTCAGTTCCCCTCGGGGGTGATCACCTCAACCATCAAGATGTTTCCTTACAGCAAACAAAGGTCCCTCTTTAATATCAATCAGTCCATGCTGTCCCTTTTCAGTTCTCCGGAACCATGTAGAATAACTAACCTCATTAACCACAAAAACCCTCGTTATTCATGAAATTATGATCAAGATATTTTTATCTTAGGCAAAAAATGCCCATAGTTGCTTGGAAGATGGTGGGCAATCATTTGCTCGAGGTAAACCGCCCTAATTAATATTATCTTCTCATAGACTAGAGTAAGGAATCTGCATCCATTTCTACAAAGAATATGGAAATCGGATAAATAGAATGGCATGAATGCCAAATAGTACTATATTTTTTAAATTAATTTTAAGTCTCCTAATAAAGGTAAAAAAGTTTTAGGAGGAATTTAATGAACTGTTTACTTCATGCCTCCATCCCCTCCCTCCAAAAAACAACTACCAACTTGGTTTAAAGCAGCTTTAGAGAAGCTTAATAAACTTAAAAAAAAAAATCTCAATACTATCTCCAGCAATATACTATTTTTTCCTTACAAATTGAATGACATAGTTCTGTTTAACAACTTACGCAGCTCATTGCTATTCCTATGGATTTGGGGCCAATGTTTGCGATCAGAACGCTAATGGAAAGCTGTGGGGCCATAAGTAGATATCCCGCCTGAGCAATTTACTGTCTCCCTGTGCAGACTGTCTTAGATAACGCGACTGCATTGTAACAACTGTTTGAAGAAACATTGTGATAATTTTGAAATGTGGTCTGCAAGTAACCCATGTTGGAATACTGACTTCAAGAACACTTGCAAACATACCTACAAAATAAGAGATTTAGGATCTTGAGAAACTACTGTTTATAGCAAAAGCAAACTGATTAGAAGCTCAGAATAGGAATTTGACTCATCTGTATGAACAAGCATACTTTTTGGCAGTTAATCAATATCACAATAAGACCATTGTCCTGCATGGCATAAAAGCCTTACTTATTTTTTAAATGAACCTTCCAAGTCGTGGTTGCTATGTATAGTCTGCAAAGTGAATATTCTCATTAAGTGTTTAAGAGTCCCTAAAACTGTAAACTCTGAGGACTTAATGACTACTTACAGCCAGGGTCATGGTTAATAATGTCACATCTTTGAGGCTCTCAGGGCAAGCCATAGTTCTGATTCTTTTAATTAAGTCTCTAAAGTTTCTGTCCCTGTGTTAACCAAAAACTCTTCTCAATTTCCAGTTTAGTAAAGTTTGTTGGAAATATTTTTAAAAACAATTTAAAAATGATTGTATGCATGTCACTTATACATGTCGTCACAGAAATGTTACCCTTCTCCATTTGAATGTCAGTTTCTATTACACACATTGCTCACTATTTTCCAGTCTGGTCTTTCTCCCAAGTAAAGAATTCACAGGCACCTCTGAAAGAGGAAAATCAAGTAAATTCCATTACAGTATCCGTGGATTTCAAAAACCCAATGCTTGAGTTACCTGGTTCACCGCGAAGAGGATCTGAGTGTACACATCGCGCTGCGTGTATACTGCGTATGTGCCATCTGCTTGGTCCACGTACTCTTTCAGGAAGAGGTGTTTGAATGCTACAGTGTTATCCTCCTTGAAAGCCACCACCATCTGGTTACTTAGCCCAAAAAAGACCAGCTTAAGAGAAGAAAAGGAAACGTAAGAGAGGGAAAAAGCAACAAAATAAAGGTCTCCATATAATCAATTTCTCTATTCAAGGTACAGTGTCTCATTTATCCTGAATATGTTCAATAGAAATTAATCTTTGGTAGCTGTGAATTAATTTATCCTTAAAGATGAGGTTGGTTTCTAGATCTAAAGCAAAAGAAAATGGCTTTGCATCTTTTCAACACTTATGTTCACGTATGATCTTACTTATGGCATTGCCCCGGCCATCTAAAGCTTCAGGACTTCGGAAAAGTCCTTTAGCTCTTCAAGTGTTCAGAGGAGCAAAGCCACTTTGGCTACAAAATAGGAAGCTTTACTGAAAAACGAATGACAGAAACCCTGCCGTATGTGCAGAACTAGGGCAGAGGACATTTGAGGAGCTAAGAAGGTAGCAGAGAACTTAGCGCTTTGGGAGGACATAATTCAACTAGAGGAATGGTGAGGAAAAAATATTCGTGGAAGAAATGGAGACAGGTGGGTCAGGGACTTGAACAGCAAGTAGGGGGTTTAAAAATGAATTCTGAAAGATATCAAGAAGGTATCTAATATAATGTAAGAAATATCTTAAATAAATCTAAGTCCTACAATCAAGCTATATTCCTAGTTCTAATTGCCAAAACTGTGACTATAAGACCCAGAATAAAAAACATCCTTTGAAATCATCTGTAAACTTTATTAATATAACATATCCTTAATATTCATGCAGGACTGACCCAGACTTTCTCATGAAACCAGCTGTTCACACACAAAAAGTTTGTTTAACTGCGCTGCTATCATAGTAACATAAACTCCG
The DNA here is from genome assembly GCF_022682495.2 of Desmodus rotundus. Classification (NCBI taxonomy): domain Eukaryota; kingdom Metazoa; phylum Chordata; class Mammalia; order Chiroptera; family Phyllostomidae; genus Desmodus; species Desmodus rotundus. Next base: position 61,513,056 of record NC_071389.1, read on the forward strand.
TCAGTCAGATCCAAAACCGTACTGTACTTTACTCCGTCTCTCTTTCACCTCCTTTTCCCTCCCAAACCACCGCAATCTTTCTCTATTCCCTATGTCATGCAGACACACGCAAGCACACACTCACGTGCACGTAGCTGAGAACAAACATAACATAACTGTGACTTCGATCCCATAGTGAGGCAGGGTGTGTTTTACACGGGAAAAGGGAAGAACACTGAGCACCTATGTGCCACACTCTATTCCAGGAACTTTCCTCATTCTAATCCCACAGGGTAGTTCTTCATGTCCTACTTTACGAAACGAGTACAGAAAGACTCAGAGAAGTTAAATAATTTTTCTAAATCATAGTACCAAAAAGTGTATAGATAAAAACTTGAACCCATCCAACAGACTAAACCCAAGCTTCACAAAGTACTCCAGGGCCTGACCAGGAAAAACATAGAGCAGACAAATCTTTTCCCCTTTCTTCTCGCCTTGTACATGTATGCCCTACACGCTACACAGTTGCCTCCCTACAGCTAACTCAACTCCCATTTCCGAAGAGCCTCTTTAAGCTAAAAGTCCTATGCAACTCCTAGTAACGTGATAGTTTGATATTCCAGGAATTTCACATCTGTTGAAACTGACAACCAAAAAGCCTCCAGAGAACTCACAAACACATTTTTACCAATTCATTCAAATACAGGAGGACCTTCCATGTGCCAGTCCTGAGCTAGATACTGAGGATACAATGAAAAGTCACCAGTCCCTGCCCTTGCGGGCCTACAGGCAGACAGGCGGACCAATGGCTGAGACAGAACTGCTATGATTGATGGGCTGAGCCAGGAAATGGGAAGAACTAGGATGCCTATCATTTTACCCATCTTTCTTTTGCTCCCAAAACACAAAGTCTCCAACTTAACAGAAAGTTCACCTTCTTTTTCCCTGAAAAGAGGAAATCTGTCACCAAGTCACCCTTGTTTGATTAGTTACAAAATTGTCTTTATGTAATATCTGCTTGATTGCGCAGATATAAATTAAGGAAACACCTCAATTAAGAAACCCTCAGTTCGTTTCAAAAACTTACCTAATTTACCTAAACACCTTTCGCATGTTTATTAGTAACAGGCTTAACATTTTAAACTATTGGCCAATTTTCTTCTTGACCACTCTAGGACACACAGGAAGATGAGCTCCCTAAAAGACTGAGGAGTAATTAAGATCCTAAGTCTCAGAAGGAATAAATCGAAGTTTGAATTTCAGTTCTGCTCTTCTAGTTTCCTGACTATGATAGGCTATTTTACCTCACGGAGCCTCCGTGTTCTCATCTGTGAAACGGGAATACCCGTATCTATGATTTATTTCAAAAATTGAACAAGACGATGTTTAGCCTGAAACACAGTGCTCATTTAAATAGAAAATATTCATGTTCAAGCATTTGCTTTTAATGAGAGATAATTACTCTCACCAACAGAAAAACATATCTGCACAAGAGTAAATCACAACCAGTATGAATAAAGAATCACAAAATATAGGCTTTTCCAACTTGTCAAATGTATACTTAGAGTTGAGCATCCGTTTTCATGGTGATACATTAGGGAGAGTGCCCCTGCCTCTGAAGTCCTGATTCAGCTGCTGATGCTCACCTGGACAGTCACCATTGCAAGTTTTATAATTTGTATGGCAAGCTTCCACGGTTTTCTACCTCGAGCCCAGAATTTCTCACAAGGATTCATGAAAAAAAATTTGAGTTTTCGCCTCATCTGGTCTTCTAATAGAAGCTCCTCGGAGGGAGATGTATTCTGGTTAAAAGTGCAGCAATTTTCCTCCTGGTGAAAGCTGCAGCTACTTATAACCACCTCGGGATTCGCCATATCTAGAGGAAAAACCAAACAAACAAAGGAAGCTGTTTCCATTCTGTAAGTAAAGACACGAGTCTATATTCTTTGCTGTTGCGGACAATTGAAGGAGTCTGAACTAGAGATCTGGTTTCAAATAAGCACCACTGTTTTCAACTGCACTCTGGATGCTTAGAGACTCAATTAGCATGTTACTTTTTCTTTCTGTTCCGGTTATTACATGAATATTTACCCAGTTGAAATTTACCCACTGTAAGGACTGCTTCCATTAGTAAAAAGTTACAAGTACATGCAGGTATACATGGTATGATTGGCTTCCTGTCTCATTCACTAACAGCTGTCATGGAGCACGGGGTGTGATCCGAAAGCCCAGGTCAGGGGTTCACAGGGTAGGTGGGCCTTGAATTTATGTGCAAAACGTTTTTTATATGTGGACATGGCCACTTTTCTTGGAGAGAAACTTAAAGATGTATCAAAGTATCAAAAAAAGTTTTAAATCAATGAGTTATTTGTTTTTTAATCCTGGTTCTATAACTTGATACTTTTACGACACGAGGCAAGTCACTCGGCCTCTCTGACCTCAGTTCTCTTTTCTGCAAAATGATTATAACAGTAGGTGCCCTCATATGATTGTATTGAGCATTAAGTGGAAATGCAAATAAAGCCACTGCATAGGGTCTAAAAGCAAGCAGCCTCGCTTTCCCTACAGCCCCAGCAGACAGAGCAGTTTCCTGAACAGCCAACGAGGCTCTTAAGGGGCAGTGTGTGCCCCAGGGGCCTTAACTGTTCCACAGTGCGGAACACAGAAGCTCCAAATCCCAATGAGCACTTAGGCTGATTCCAAATCTTGGCTATTATTAAGTGCCCATCAGTAGATGAGTGGGTCAAAAAACTGTGCTACATTTATACAATGGAATACTACACAGCAGAAAAAAGAAGGAATTCCTGCCTTTTGAGACAACATGGATGGAACTGGGGACTATTGTGCTAAGTGAAATAAGTCAATTGGTGAAAGACAAATATATGATCTCACTTATATAAGGAACCGAATGAACAAAATAAACTAATGAGCTAAATAGAAACAGAGGCATGGAATCAGGGGATAGACTGACAGCTGTAAGAGGGGAGGGGGAGGGGGGGACTGACTGAAAGAAGGGGAAGGGACTAGTCAAAGAACATACACGAAGGACCCACGGACATGGACAACAGTGTGGGGATGGACTATGGAAGTGGAGGTGGGCTGGGGTGGGGGGCAAAGAGGGGGAAATGGGACACCTGTAATAGCATAATTAAAGCATCAAAAATGAATAAAAAAACAAATCCCAATCAGCTGTGTCACTTGTATTTGCCTTTTACTGGAGGCCTTACATTTCTGTAGCACATTTTACTCTTCAGAATACTTCATACCTATTATTTCTATTGTCCATCTGAAAAGGATAAGGCTGGTTTTATTGTCTTTATAGTCAGCTTTTCCAAAGTGACAAACAAGTCACTCCAAAAAAGGGACCCATGGGATTTTTCCTCCAACTAATAGTGACATTGTGGAAACCTGCTCCAAATAAAACGCCCAAGCCACCAGGGAGAGTAGTGCCCTGCCACACAAAAGGCTGGCTCTGATCTTCTTCCAATGTACTCAGCAATCAAGGGAGGATTCAGACTCTATTAATACGATATCGGACAAGTCACAGTTTAGGCACCACGCTGTTCTTCAAGTCTAGACTCCCACGTTTGGTCTGGATTCAAACATTCTAACAAACCACATCTCCAAACAATAAATACTGACTATAAAAACTAGGCATGCGAAAAGTTTTTAAACTCTTGATTAAAAAAGGAAGAAGAAGAAGGATATTACTGAGACAGTGACACATAAGACATATTTACAATAGCAAATGAACACCTGAAATGAAATTAAAAAATGAAATAATTGTGATAGAACTCATTAAAGTGTGGTTTCTGTGTTAAAATTCTTTTTACAGTATAAGTACAATAATTCTTAGGTAAAGACATAGGAAAGAAAAACCTTAATACCTTAAGATTTTCACTCAAGAACACGTTATAACCTTCTTCAAAAAGGTATGATATTTTTAATCAGCATTTTAAAGGACTTTACTTATTATGGGACTTAAAATGAAGACAATTTTTGTTGCTCAAAACTCACATATGAACACCAACATCAGGAACCTCTTAATAAAACATGTTGGTGAATTACAGATTTGAGGTCACATGAAGCCTTATTTTGATACAGGGAAAATTAAACTTTAAAGAAACTGCTCACGCGCCATGTAACAGTAACCCACAGGAAGAAAGAGAAAACGAGCCATCCCCACTAATTAATTCAGCACGTCGCACCCAGTTGTCCAGACACTACATTGTACAAAAACACTAACCGCTCAACTTCCCGCAAACGTTAGCTTCCCGCATCGCTCACGCCCTTCCGAGCAGGGGGCGCTGTGCAAACTGAACCCTGCCCAGACCCCCGCCGCCGAAGGAGGGCGGCACCCCGCCCCAGAGCGCAGACCGGCCCGGGCCCCCGGGGGGGGGGCGCCCACACGCCCCGCGAGGCCTCCTCCCGGCCCCGCCCGCGCGCGCCCGCACTGACCTCGGCGGGGCGGCCAAGCAGGCGCCGCGCCCAACTGCTGCAGCTGGTACCCCACTGCCACCTGTGTCCCCTCCATCGAGCCGGCGGGCCCGACCCTCCCGCTTTTTGCCGCGGAAGGCTCGCGACATCGCAGTTCCTCCCTGCGCCGCGGGCGCCCGGCCCACGAAACCTGATGCTTCCGGGCGGTGCGGAGCCGGGCTCACCTGCGTCCCGCAGCGCGCGCGAGGGCGCCGGGCGGGGACGACGGGGCGGCCCGGGCGAGCAGGGTCAGCTGGCCTTGTTAGCGCTTCTCTGCCCCGGGGGACGAGGGTGTCAGGGCGCCGCTCTGCAAGGCTCTGAGGCCCGTCTCAGAGAGGAGGAGCGGGAGCCGGGCTGCCGGGAGCCGCTGCCCGTGGCATCCCCCACCCCCCCCGGCCGCGGGAACTCGCGCGGGCCAGCCCCACGGCTCCGGTTCCCTTCCACGCCCTTCTTCGGCCGCCTTTCAGGAGGGCAGGCGGGGCGAGGGAGGCTGTCGGAGTCACCCCCGGACTCGGACACCCCCACCCCTTCCCCACACGCCTCTCTGGTCCCGGCAAACAACTCGCACAATCCCACTCGAACGCTCTCCGGTTGAGCAGAAGCTGCCACTAAGTGAGACGAAAGCACTCGCGCTCTGGGCTCTAGACCCAGGAGGGGCAGGCCCGCGGGTCCCATTCCTCCCACGTGGCGGCAGAGGGGCGGGGCGGGATGCGGGCTGCGCACCCGGAGTCTGGCTTTGGGTCTGGGTGCGCAGTCCTTCCTCTCCAACAGCTGTGCATTCTGATTTTGGGGTACAGGGGGAATCGTGACGTGCACGACTTTTCAGGCCCGAGACGTGAACCTTCTCTTAGGCCTTCCAGTTTCACAGAATTGCTATGAAATTAATAAAGTGTTGGCTAGACTCCTCTAGACTGGGTGCTGGGACGTAAAGAGCCCTGGAAATCTCTTAGAAGAAACAGGACCAGAAACACTTGCGGTAGTGACAAGGAGTCTGTGCCTGGCCAAACTTTAGTCAGGCTCCTAAACTTTCTCCCAGGCTCATTTGTGAATTTCCTTAGTAAAACTCAGTTTTAGCAAGAACTCTGCCAAGTCTGTTTACCAGAACCTCCCTCCCCCCAACACACACACCCTCAAAAATCTAATGGGGTTTCTCATCTTCCATCATCCCTCAGGTGATGTCTGGTCAGCCTGGCCTGTTTTCAGCTGGGTACGTTTAGCCAGAACTTCCTTCACCCCTGTTGTTTTTCATCCACTGGACCGCACCAAATTTAGAGTTGATCCCTGTCTCTCTCCCCCACGGTGAAATCCCATTGCAGTGGTCCCCATAACTATCTCTCTGGTCCTGAATAAAGTCTGCATTACACCTTTAACAAGTGCCATTGAATTCTTTTTCTTCAAGAATAGACCTCCAACCATAACCCTTTTTTTAATTATTTTTTTAAATCAAACCTGAGTTTACTCCTTATCAGAAATAGATCAGGAACTTTGATTAACTTAAATTACAACCACTTTGGATATATTTTAATAGATTTTGGGGATGGGTAAGTTTGTAAAAATTACTGAATTTTCATAACAGTTAATTCCCCAAGTTACATCAGGAGTTGTCAGACCCTTTACAAAATCTTTTTCAAATCCTAAACTAGTTTGCATGGATAACTTATAAATGGAAATACCTTTTCTTGCAGTGGGCTGCAAGAATTGTACGCTGTACATTAACCTGAATCCCAAGTGTTGTGAACAAAGTAGATACGCAAAAGGCTACAACTGACACACTCAATTCGCAGGTGCAATTTGGAAAATATAATTTAATCTCTAATGCCCCTATGCCTCCACATGCTTTAACACCATTTCCTTACAATAACAGTGAAGTCATCTTGACAATGGGAATTTGAAATGCTTGATTTTTCAGAGACAACCTAAACTTTGGAGAGGTTCGCAGGTATAAATGATACCCCTAACTTAGCCCTAGATTTGACTTACGTACACACGTCAGTAGAAAAAGCAATGCTTTGCACTCAAATGGTGGGGGCTCAAATTCCCTTCTGTTCCACCTATTGAGTGACTCAGGGAATTACTTAACCTCTTCACCTCCCTGTTCCTTCTGCGTATAGTCCGTCTAACAATAGGATGCAGGCAAGCGTTCATTACTGTGTCTGGCATATTTTATGTGATATTAATGTTGCTTTTTGGAGGGGGTCTAAATTAGTGAAAGAATCAACCATATTCATGAATTGCAAGACAAAAAGATGTAAATTCTCAGCAAGTTTATTTATAAATTCAACCTAATATCAATCAAAATTCCAGCCAGCTGTTTTGTAGAAATTGCCAAGCTGATTCTAAAATTCACATGCAAATACAAAGAACTTAGAATAAACAAACAATTTTTTAAAATAAGGACAAAATTGGAGGACTTATCCTATCTGATTTCAAGACAGTTTGGTATGTGTGTACAGCCATATAGAATATATGGAGACAATGGAACAGGCTACAGAGTCCAGGAATAGATTCACATATGTATATATATCAATTAATAGATTTTTGACAAAGGTGCCAAAAACAAGGTAACGGGAAAACTTAAACCTTAGCAGTCAACATAGCCATACTATTGACTTCAATGAATATAATGACACCAGGTCAAAAGGAAGACAGAAACTCTGCAGAGTCAAAGGTTAAGGTCAACATTTCGGAAGTATGACAGGAGCACATCACAGACGCAGTTAAAACCTAAGTAGTCAGCTGGCTTGTAATTGTCACGGTACAAGTGTATGTGCCTGGCCCTGCTGGCAACTAGTTCATGCAAATGCAATAAAGATGAAGAAGTTCGTATACATACTAATCCAAGGAATGGCATTTCAAGAAATAACAAGTTTTGCAAACAAAACTCCCTAAATTGGTGATTTCAACATATTTTTATGCGATACTATTGAACTTGCTAGGACACCCAAGTGTTACATTATCTGAGTACTACCCAGTCACGTTTGCTGCATTTTCCAGTGTTTGAATATTCACTAAATAACATAGTTCTTTGCAAACAGACAAGATATTTTCATTGTTAAAAATGTAAATGAGAATTCCGGGCCAGGAATGGTGGAGCAGGTAGACTCTGTCCTTGTCTCCTCCCACAATTACGTCAAATTTACAACTAAACTATAGAACCACCATTACTGAGAACCACCTGCAGACTAGCTGAACAGAATTCCTATATCAAGGATACTAAGAAGTCACGTAGAGATGGGTAGGAGGGTCAGAGACATAGAATGGGCAGGTCCCATATCCATGGTGTGGTGATTAAGAATTGGAAGGGATCCCTGGCCAATGTGGCTCAGTTGGTTGGAGTATTGTCCCATAACCAAAGGGTTTCAGGTTCAATTCCCAGTCAGGGCACATACCTAGGTTGCAGGGTTTCAGCTGAGGTCCAGGTGCGTAAAAAAGGCAACAAATCAGTGCTTCTCTTCTGCATCAATGTTTCTCTCTCTCCCTCCCTCTCTCTCCAAAGCAATGAAAAATGTCCTTGGGTGAGAATTGAAAAAGAAAAAGAACTGGGAGAGATATCTCTGCAGGGGTCCTCCCTAAGGAGCAAAAAGTCCCAGCCTCACACCAGGCTCCCCAGCCTGAGGCAGCAATGCTAGGGAGAAGGGTACCCACAACATCTGGCTGTAAGAACCAGTAGGGATTGTGACCTAAAAAGACAAAGGGCTGCTAGAGACAAAGGCGCTGCTCTTAAAGGGCCCATAAAGAGACTTACAAACTCACTTGCTGTCATCCTCAGTGCAGAGGCAGCAGCTCCAAAAGAGCCAGGACATGCAGGGAAGAACTAAATTGACTAACTTCAGGGCAAGGGCTGGGGGGCAGGGGCTGGGGCAACTTTCTCTAGGGACAGAAGCAGTGGCATATGTTTTCCATTAACCTGGTAACACCTCTGCCCAGCCCTGCCTGATGACTCCCAACCAACTTGCAGACTTGGCTGGAACTTCTTTTAGTGGCTCCCCATACAACAGGCTTACTCAGCTCATGCCACAGACTTTCCCAATATCTCTCAAAGATCTACAAACACCAAACAAGCCACTGTGTTCCTTGTAGCTCTTGCTAAGTGGTCCCATGTCCACCAAAAGCAACAACTGGTCTCAACTTTCATTGTAACTCCCATCGAGTGGCTCCAAGCCTGGCATAAGCAGTGGCCAGTCTTGGCTGGGAACTTAAGTTCAATGAAGTGGCCACAAACCTGGCACAAGTGGTGGTTGACTTTGGCCTGCACTGGAGACTCTCTCAAGAGGCTTCCAGACTCAACGACTTCATGGCCAGCTTCAGACCAGACCAGAGCACCACCAAACCAGCTCCACAGTGACACACCCTAAAGGTGGTCTCAGCAGGCACCAGAGCCTTGCTGAAGTGACTCTTACTCTGTAGGGTTTGCTCCACACACAACAGTTCATTTGCTGGAGTCATGGACATCCCTCACAGCCAGCAAGCCAGAGGTCAATCCCACTCACTGACATGCCAACAGCAATCAAAACCCAAGTACATAGGAGGGAACACACAACCCACACAGGGTACACCCCTGGAGCACTTGGCTCAGGGAAACTGCATCACAGGGCCCCACAGGACACCTTCTACAAAAGACCACTCTGTCAAGGCCAGAAGATGTCACAGATCTACCTAATGCATAGAAACAGAGAGTCAGCCAAAATGAGAAGACAAAGAAACATGTCCCAAATGAAAAAACAGGACAAAACTGTAGAAAAGGAACTAAATAAAATAGAGACAAATGATTCACAAGATATAGAGTTCAAACACTGATTCTAAGGATGCTCAAGGAACTTAAGGGAAGAATAGATAAACTCAATGAAAACATCAACAAAAAGATAGAAAACCCCAAAAGAGCCAGTCGGAACTGAAAAATACAATAACTGAAAATTTTTAAAAATACACTAGAGAAAATCAACAGCAGATTCGAGTGAGAAAGGATCAGTAAGCAATCTGGAGACAACACAGTGGTAAACACCCAGTTAGAACAGCAAAAGAAAAAAGAATTTTAAAAAATGAGGATAGTTTAAGGAAACTCTAGGTTGACATCAAACAAAGCAACATTCACATCTTAGGTGCACCAGAAAGAGAAGAGGGAGGGCAAGGGACCAAACGCCTTTTTGAAGAAATAATGACTGAAAATAATGACTGAAAGAACTAGACATACAAGTCCAAGAAGCACAGAGAGTCCCAAACAAGATGTACCCAAAGAGGCTCGCACAAAGACACATCATAATTTAAATGCCAGAGGTTAAAAACAAAGAGACAAATCTTAAAAGTAGCAAAAGAAAAGCAGTTACTTATGTACAAGGGAGCTCCTATAATACTATCACCTAATTTCTCAACAGGAATTTTTCAGGCAAAAAAGGGAATAAATGAAACATTCAAACTGATGAAACACAAAGATCTATAGCCAAAATAACTCTACTAGCAAGACTATCACTTATAATTCAAGGAGAAATAGTTTCCCGGGCAACAAAAAGCTGAAGGATGTTGTCCCCTTTAAACCAGTATTATAACAAATGTTAAAGGAACATCTTGAAGTAGAAAGGAAATGATAAAAGCAGTGTGGAGTTACGTCAGAAAATTTAAACCAGAACTGCCTTGTGATCCAGCGATTCTACTTCTGGGAATTCATCTGAAGAAACCCAAAACACTAATTTGAAGGAATATATGAACCACTATGTTCATTGTAGCATTTTTTACAACAGCCAAGATTTGGAAGTGACCCAAGTGTCCATCAATACATGAGTAGATAAAACAACTATGGTACATTTACACAATGGAGTACTACTTGGCCATAAAAAAGAAGAAACTTTTACCCTTTGCAACAACATGAATGGATCTGGAGAACAATATGTTAAGTAAAATAAGCCAATCAGAGAAAGACAGTTACCATATGATCTCACCTCATATGTGGAATGTAATTAACAAACTGAACTATCAAGAAAAATAGAGACAGACTCATAAATAGAGAGCAGCTGATAGCTCGAGGTGGGGAATGAGGTGGAGGGATCAAGCTAAAAAGAGAAAGAACTCATGGACAGGGACAACAGTGTGGTGGTTGGGGTGGGGGGAGGGGGGGAGGTGGAAGAGGGCATGGGGGATAAATGGTAATGGAAAAATATGAAAAATAAAGAAAAAATAAAATACTATGAACAGAAAAAAGAAAGGAAAAGATAAAAATATGAATAAGAAAATAGAAGAAAAAAATTCTCACTGAAAAAGGCAAACACTAAAAGCAGTGGATCAAGTAACTATAAAGCTAATACAAAGGTTAAAAGAAAAAAAGTAGGAAGATTGCATGTAATTACTAAGATAAATTTAAATACATCCACACTCAAGAAGTAAATAATGATAAAAATAAACAGAGAGGGTGAGTAAATATCATAGTGATTTTAGAATGTGAGTAAATATCATAGTGATTTTAGAATGTGTCTAAATTTAAGCAGCCATCCACTTAACATAGCTTGGTGTATATGAAGCCTTCTGCAAAACCCTGTGCGCTTCAGAGTAGCATAGCTGGGCTGAAAGTCTCAGGTAGCACAGGGATTAAGCCCCGTACATGATGCCCCTATCTTTCCCCTTTCTGTCTCTTTACATTTATGCCACTGATTTGCCTTCCACCTTAATTCCATCTCTTTTTTTTTCCATTAAAATGTTTATGTATTCAACACATATATTCAACAAGTATTTATTGAGGACCTCCTATATTCTAGTAAAGATATTAGGTACTATTGATAGAAATATGAATAAAATATAAGCCCTGCTCTTAAATATCTTAGAGTCTAGAAGATAATGTTTTTTTTAATTTTGAGAAAATTTCAAATACAGTCTAGTCCAAGAAAGCAAATACTAATCCCACTTAATACTCACATCCCTTAAATTCAACAAATTTTACATTTCATTTTGTTTCTAGTCTTTATATTTTATAAGACATGACATAATAAAACATTATAAAGTTAACCATGCCTTTCCAAATGCAACCTTCTGTCACAAATTGGTGTGAATCTCAGTCCATTTGTAGTGTTTTTTTCACATACATGTATCCATTACATAGAAATCATTCGTGCATGTTTTTGTACACAACGATGGCATCGCTCTGCCCATAATCATCAACATTTACCTCCTGGTTTTGATTCTGAGCTACATCCAGGAGAGTTTATTTACCTTAGCAGCTTTATGCTAATTGCTTGACCATACCATATCACTCTATCTATTTTCCTGCTAATGGGCATTTAGGTTGCTTGCATCTTTCACCATTACAGAAAGATTCTCCAGTGAACATCTATGAATCATTTCATCGTGCACATGAGTAAGTGTTCCTCTAAGGTAAGTATCCGCAGTAGAGTTGCTGGATTATAGAATATCTGCATTTTCAGTTTTAATAAACACTGCCCAATAAATACTCTCGGAAGCGATCGTTTCAAATCATTTAACGAACATTTCCGGTGCACCTTCTACACGGCAGGCGTAGATTTAGGCACTGGGGATACATCAGTAAAAAAGACAAAAATCTCTGTCCTTGTTGAGTTTACATCTTAGTGGACAAAGTCAATGACCACAGTAAGAAAATTACAGAGTGTGTCAGAAGGTGATAAATACTATGGGAAAAAATAAATCAGGGAAAGGAGAATCAGGAGTGAACAGCTGCCATTTTTAAATAGAGGGGGGGTAGGCCTCGTTGGGAAGTTAACATCTGAGCACAAACTTGACGGTATCTGTTTCAAGTGTTCCCGAGAGAGGGACTGGCCAATGCAAAGCGGGAGTGTGCCTGCTTCGTCTGAGTAAACCCTCAAGGAGGACAGCGTGTCCGTAGCAGCGTGAGCCCGGGGAAGGAACAGGAGGAAATGAAGCTAGAACCCACGGCCAGGTTATGCCGGACACTACAGGCCACTGTGGGGACTTCAGATTAGACACGGAAAGAAATGGGAGCCGCTGGAGCATTCTGAGCAGAAGATGGGCATGATTTGACTTCTGATTTAAAAATGTGTCCATCTTGCTGCAGTACTGAAAACATTTCCCCGAAGGGTAAAAGAGGGAAGCAGAGTAGTCAAGGATAGCTCTCAGTTTTTGCCTGAGCAACCATGAAATCGGAATTGCCCTCCGCGGAGGTGAGGAAGAGAGCAGGTCAGCGGGGAGGCATCAGTGCACAGCGCTGCGTGTGGTTCACGCGGCTGCTGAGTGTATCTCAGCCCAGCTGTTGGAGGCTACTTGGCTTGGTCTTATTTTCACTTCCTTCACAATCTGATAATTCTGTAAAATATAGTTCAAATAAATTGCTAGAAAAAATGGAATGAAGACATTTAAAATACTACTCTCAATTTCGTCGATGCATATCAAAGTAATTTTCTATCAAATTGCTATCAAGTTTTAAAACACTTCAATTTCTGTACTTCCTTTGCCGCAGACAAGTAACAACTATTTCAGGGACTGGTGGGCTAGTAATGTGTATTTCCTGGCTGGCTCTGATACCAGCGACACCCTTTGGATAACTCTGCATTAGAAATCCTGCTGGACATGTCTAGTAGACTGCTGAATATTCAAATCTACCTTTAATCATCACCAAAGGACAGAGGCAATGTCTATAAATTCACTTGGAACATGATTAAAGATTAAATCTGGTTCAACAACTAACTATTCATTAAGTGTGTGCCTCATTTGAGACACTGTGCTGGCCATATACCTAGCAGAAATAGGGAAAAACTGATTTCTGTTAACAAACATGCATTCTCTCTATTTACATTTGAAATAATTTATTGAACATAGTTTTCCAAACTAGATAATTTACTGGGAGCACATTGAACTGTTTAAAATTTAGATATTAAAACTGGCTGAACTCAGCGATGGGAGCATTATCTTTTGATTGAACCCCATGACTTGTAGCCTCACATGACAAAAATGTTTAACACAGATTTTCTTTGAAATCTGAAGCTGCCTGCTTGGTAGAGGGAATTCATTTTCTCTCTCTCCTGCTATGGGAGTGGTTCCCTGTGGAAACCCAAACCAATGGACAACCTATTTTCTTCTCATTACTGTGAGGCTTCATTTCTCTTGAAGAATACCCCCTAAGATAGCAACATGGTTGCTCTCCCCTTCATCTGGCCTGATTATCATCCCAGATTTTGCAGATGTAAAACTGAAATATAGAGAGTTTAATAGCTTGCCTGATGTCACGTATCTGGCAAGTGACAAATTTAGGCTTCAGCATAATATTCTAACTTTAAGGACAATATTATTTGAGTGACTCCACTTCAAAAATATTTAAAGCGCCCTCATGGTAGTAATCATTACATGTGTAGAACTGAGATTGCCCCGGCTCTCGACGTCTGCGGGTATTGTATTAACAGGGCTGTGGCCACTGTACAATGACTCTTCCACCACCAACTGCTAAAGTATACAGCCTGCAGATCACCTGTAGGGCCCTGCTTTTCCTTCCAGAGAAATCAGCAATTCAGGGTTGGGCAGCGGGGGGTGGAGGGGGTCTGTGTCTTCTTTAGTCTCCATTAGACTCAAATTCAGTACAGAAATGGCTAAGAATGCCTTTCTCCTCACTTTAGTGTTGCCTGTATTCCAATTTCTTATTGAAGTTTTAGTCTTTTTTTCTAGAAATGCCACATTTTGTCCTCTCCTCCCAAATCTAAGCTTCGTTCTCAAGTTGGGCTTTCCTGTCAGTTTTCTAGTTTCTGAAGGCAACCCTCTTCTGGGATGCCCCTCAGTTCCTCATGCAACAGGGTGCGATAGGTTCCCCAGGCAGATTGTCGAAATCCCAGCAGTTTAGGACTCAAACAGGGAAACTTCCTTCCCTACCACCCTCCCTCCCTCACGAGCATGCTGATGCAGACAAACAAAACAGAACAGCTCCTATTCTGCTTCCCCAACTCTTACTTTCTGAGCTACTATTTTTTTTAAATCTCCAAATAGACATCCCCTGGAGGTGTCTCTAAAGAAAAGATAATGAAAGGCTTGATGGCTCAGCCAAATCACAAGATTATAATCTTTACTTCCTCAAATCTGACTGCAAAGCATCATGGATTTTTTTAAAGAAAAAAAATTATTTGGAAAAATACAAGGAAGGTTTTGTTAGAGAGCTTCTTCTAAATTTGCTTTAAATGTAGTCAACACATATTTTATTAAATATCCATGTCAGACACTGTGCTAGACAGTGGAAATATAAAGGAACGAGACACCATCCTCACCCTAAAGTCCAGTGGGAAAGACATCCATATAAACAAGCCATTGCAACACGATGAGTTCTTGCTATAGTGGACAGAGAAAAGAGTGACTAACTCTGTTGGGTGCCTGTATGCCTTTACAGAAAGGTGATATTTGAGTTGGATCTTGAAAAATAAATAGGAGTTTATCAAGTAACGAAGATGAAGAAAGGGGTCTTAGAGTAAGGTGGAGGTGGAAGTAGAAATAGCAAGATGGACAGATGCACAGATGTGAAAGATACAGCACGTGGGGGGGGGGGGGGGGTCAAGGGCTCCGTGTAACCAGAGCTCTGCCTCTCAGCCTGGGACCTGCAAGCCCCTGGGCTATGTAGCAGCATGCTGTGGAAAAACACAGAATAAGCATGTCATAGCTGCCTGGGGCTTCACTAAGTGTTTTTAATTTCACATCAGTTTTAGTTCATAGTGTTTTAGACATGTTTTCAGTTTTATTGAGATATAATGACATATGACATTTTATAAGGATTTTAGGCATTTTTAAAAGTTAAAACAAACATGAATACATTGTAAAGCAGAATAACTTATATATATGGACCAAATATATCTAACTTCCAGAAATCTGTTTCAAGTTATCACACCTCTTTCCACCAACCTATTACCAACTCCCTATCCCTATGGTTTCATGGTCCTAGGCTGTTACAGACTTCATCTGAGAAGCACCAAGACTAAAATGTTGGGTTAAGCTGGGGACAAAGGCAGGAAATGAGGTTAGAAAAAATAGCTCATTATCCATATACCTTTAAGATACCTTTCAGAACCCTATTTGTACAGGGTTTCATATGCCAGATGGAAGATATGTAAGCAGGTGATGTCAGGATTGAATCTTTGCAATAAAACACACTTTGGCAATTTGGCAAAATAAATTAGAAAGGAGGAGACATCACAAGTCAATAGACTATTATTATCATCTAGGTGAAAGACGAGGCACACCTGAAATAAGACAGAGGCAGTGAGGATGGCCGAGAAGAGATACATTATTTGAAAGCTATTTAGCAAATGAAAACAATAAGAGAGTGACAGGTTGACTGTGGGCAGTAAAAGAGGGGTCAGGGATGACTCAGATTTCTGGCTCTTCGAACTGATAGACAATGGATACTATTGCCTAATGTAGAAGATACAGGAAGAAAAAAGTTTCCGAAGATACTTGAAAGATGGCTGAAAGACAATGAGTTGACTCTGCTAAGTTGTGACGCCTAGGCTATAGTAATTCATTCACTCACTTACACATTCAGTATCTTTATTTAGCAACCATCAGACATGGTGAACTAACTTGTATTTGGAAATGTCCAATAGGGAGTGGCAATTCAGGTCTGGAATTGAGGAGAGGGAGAGTAAGTTCGGAAACGGAAGTCGACGATGAGTTCAGAGAGATGGCTGAACCAAAGGGAGTAGATGTGAGGGCAGCAGGAGGTGCAAAGGGTGAGAAAAGAATGAGGACTGAGCCCAGGGCAAACATGCTGCTCAGAGTCGCGGGGAGGGGGGGAGGGGTGGAAGAGCCGGGGAAAGGTGGTCACAATCATAAGTACTCCTCCTGTTTTGCTTTGAAAAAGTGACTCCTTTAGTAAAAATTATTTGCATTTTTGCAAATGCAAATTCTTCAGAAGTTTGAAATAACAGAAATTTGAAGTAATGTATATGATCACTCTACACATCATGTAGTCTTATCTAATTTAGGATCACTAAGTCTCAGAAATGTCAAGAAGCCTTGTCTTGTTGAAATAAAATGAAGTGTTTTCATTTAAATCGAGTGTAAAAAATTAATTTAGACCAATTATAACAGTCAATTGCATTGCCTTATTTAATTCTGCCAGCTTACAAATAATCAGTTATAATTAGTTTTTCAAGGGCGGGGAAGCAGCGTTCAGGGAGAGGAGCGGCACTGTCTGAATCCCATAGGACTCATAACAGAGGATAAAGTGAACCTCAGCGTTCCTTGGGGGTTTAATCTTCTTCCCCTGAGACTCGTACTTCAATTTGAATTAAACTCTCTACAAAAGTTACTTTGACAAGAATAAAAGGCAACACTTCAGAAGATAATCGAATCAATTATGTCTCTTTAACGCTGGAATCCAGAGCAGGTTTCTGGGAGGGCCCAGCTGGCAGTTGGGGTAAGCAGGGCAGCTGCAATAAGATGCTAACGCCATAAGATGCTAACACCTCAATCTTCCCATCACACTGCCCTCTGCCCTCCGTGCTGCTGGAGGCCACACTTATTCTACAATCCTTTAGAAAAGGATTCTTCTTCAGGTACGCTTGTGCTGGGCCAAGCCGATCAGACCTGGGGTCAGGCGGAGCGACAGTCCTCAACACACATCAGTTGCACAACTCCTTCCTTCCTTGCAAGTGGAAACTGCAGGCCTGGCCCTCTTTCACAAAGCGTGACGTTTTCATCATAGCAACCAATCACAAGCCTGTTCTGAGAGACTGTTAGGGAATGGAGGCTGTATTGGTATTGGAGCTTTGTCAATCTCTGCTGAGTCACCGCCTCTTTTCTCTTAGCAACGGATGCGTCACAGCAACAGCCTGTAGAGGAGCTGCGGTTTGTGCTCTTAAGACTTGTTTTTCTGAGAGGAGAGTCACACTTAATTCTCCAGCCCGCGAAGGAGTTTCTCCCTAGGGTTCTGCAAAGAGGCTGCTTTTCTCTTCAGTGTAGCAGTTTCAGGTAAGGGAAGCTCTGAATAGGAAAGGAGGCTTGGAGAACAAGTATTTTACTCTTTCAAGAGCATCGGAACACTTGCAGTGCCAGCTATGTGCTAAAAGCAGTGAAGAGTGCAAAAAAGTATAAAACTTTTCCTGCTTTTAAAAAACTTCCAGCCTAGCTAGGAGACAAAAATAACAACGAGAGAGCAGTTAACGACACTCCTAAGAACTTTGTGGGAAGGTACTGAGCGTTGTTCAGAGGTCGTATTACTCCCAGTGTCTACCACGTTGTCTGGCACATAGTGGGAGCTCAATAAATACTGGATGAATGGATGGACGGGGGATGGATAGATGACTGGATGGATGGATGGATGATGGATGGATGAAGAGGAAAGCAGAATGATCCTGGTTACTCATTGGTAAGGGTATCAGAGATCAAAAAAGAAAAAATAAATTGTTGGCTGAAGTAGTTAGGGAGGCGACTTCAGGGCCGTTAAGAAGGGGCTGGAGTAGATCAAGAGAGAAGAAAATGAAGGGGGAAACATTAACTCTTTGACAGTAAGGACCTTGTCTTGCTCATCTAGTGACCTCCAGTACCTAATTGCTGCTCAATTTTCCCCTCCTTCTGCCCAGTGTATGCTGAATGCTGAATAAATTCACAGCAATTCCCAGGCCCTCTGCCTCTGCAAAAGCCTGGCATAATTATGTGCACTACAGTATGATCAGAAAGCGTCAAGAGCAAAATTGTTTACACTTCTGAGTGAGAAAGCTGGGGAGGCTTAAGGGAGAAGGTCATACTGGAGTTGAAGCTTGCAGAATGAGTAAGATTTAAGTAAGCAGAGAAATGCGTGCATGGTGTGGAGCAGGCATGGCTGGGAGGCAGAGGGAATGAAGACTATTTGGTGATGGGGACTGTTTAGAGATTGGAGAGTAATCCTGTAAGGCTGGAGTAGAACTCAAAGAGTGGATGTGGTGAGGCAAACTGTGAAGGGTGTTAAAGGTGATGCTTACACATTTTTCTTGTTTTGCAAAGTTCGGTCTGCAGACCACTGTGCAAGACTGCCTCATAGTGATTTTTAAAAAGCAGGCTTGCCCAGACTTGCAGAATCACAGTGGCTCCAGGAAGTGTGCATTTCAAATGAGCTCCATTTTTCCACAAATGGAGGAGAATGTCGCTGTGGACGAGAGAGACTCACAGTATTATATGCCCCAGTATACAAGGAAATGACTTGTTACGGTCTGCATTTTTAAAAGAAGGCTCTGCAGGTCTGTCCTGAGGGTGACTATTCTGGTAGGAGCAGGGTCTGGGAGGCCAGTTGAAAATGTCCATGATCTGGGCAGAGGGTGAGGGGAGGGGAATCTGTGGACAGAGAAATAAAATCATATGTTTATTTTTACTAACAGCTCACTGAAATGTATGCATTTCATAACAAACCACAAGACCTGTGAGTGGTTTCTCACTAAGAGAAATTACAGCTCTTTTCATATAATGTTATAGATGTTACAGATATGTGACTTATTCTCCTCACAGCTTCAAAATTAAGGTGGCAGTTAGAATCACTGCCAGATCTTGTTATTTAATGTATTAATAAAGATGCACAAAAATTATTATATCATAATTTAAAAAATATTTTGATAACTGTACCATTTCAATAAAATCAGTCTCCCTTGTAATCCCATGTTTTTGTCTGATGCATGGGGCTTCACCAGGCTGCCAAAGGGGTTCCTGGCACCAAATAGCTAAGGGCTCTGGGACAGGAGGACACGTTAAAGGCCTGAACACACGGATGTCATGGAAAGGAGGGCTTAGCATTCAGGAGACATTTCAAAGAATAGCACCTACTTAAATGAGACTTCTGTCTTGGAAAGATGTGGAGGTAGGCTGGAGCAAGTGTAACAGACTAATTGGAAACGTAGGAACAGTTATTTCTGAGGGGTAGATGTTGTGTACTTGTTAGAAGACGACTGAAGAGCCCAGGAGAAACTTGAAGCTGAATCAGGGTCTTAGTGGAGATTGACCAAGAAGCAGCAGTTCTTAGAGGCACATTTACCAGACTCCCAAGAGTCTTAGATCATATTCTAAATCACTGTTTTAAAAAAAGAAAAGACGGGAGACAAGCATGATGAGCTCACAAGTGCTCTGGGAAGAGAGAAGAGGATGGTGATCCTTAGACAAAGTCAGCTAATTGAAGAAGACTCAGGACATACCACTTTCTAAGGAAGGTGCTATGTGGAGAGAACGTGCCCGCGCTGCAGGTCTTCTCAGAATTAAAGATCTCGTGATTGGGGGTAAGCCACGCATGCATACAGGTAACAGTGGGAACGTGTGCGCAGGCGTGTGCGTTATAGCCAAACGAAGTGGAGAGAAGGCACTAATAACTGTGTAAATTGCTGTCCTATATCAACTATTATTTGTCACTTATTTCTTCATATGCAGTACTTATCCTTCTAAATAATAAAAGGTTCATAAAAAGATACAGTCATGGACAAGTCTTGAGAGTCAGTTCGGAACAAGGTCATGGACAGCTCTGAATACAATGTTCCTCAGAATCACTGGAGTACACGGGTTTTGACTGTTACACAGAGGTGGTCCTGCCCTGTACACAGTTCTCTTGTTGCTCTCTAATGTCTTTGCTGTCACCGTGGAAGGTGGAATGTGTGTCCTTTGCTACACTGGAAGCAGAAAGGTATTCTGGAGGTCAATTAATTTACAAAGAAAATAAGTGGTTTTAACACAAAAATATTTAAGTAGAATTCTTTCTACTTAAATTCTATGTTTTCTTTCACAAATTCTGTTTTGCAATTCAACCAGCTATAGTGGTTTTGCAAACCAATTGTAATACAAGCCACTGAGGTAAGTGTAACCTTTATTTTAGGAATAGATGAAGTATCTCTTCTGCTACTTTTAATAATAAATTTACTTTAGCTGGGGGGGCGGGAAATGTGGCCAGCATTTTAGAGTAATCTTAGTAAAGTGAAATCTGTACTTAAAATCCAAGCCCTACTATAATTTAAAAGCAATATCTTTTATTTGAGATTTATTTTTAAATAGGAAATATGTATAAAAATAAACCTAAATAAGTGTGTTTTTAGAAATCATGCACACTAATTATTCATTTGATTTAGATATCTCCAATTAAAAGTGGTAAATTTTCTAGACACAATATTGGTAGGGTTTTTATAATTTGCGATTACTAAAATAAACTATACAACTTTGCCTGAAACACAAATGCAATGTAAGGTAGCTACTTCCAAAGCAGTCCCTTTCTTTTCAGTTTCGACTATATTCACCAGGCTGACCTCAGTGAGTGAATTTCTCCAACTATGAAACCTAGCAACTTAGATACTGTGCTTTTTAATTAAGAAGAATTGGGAACTCTAAAAGCCTGAAGAACAACTTCATCTTCCTTTTTCTTTGGTCACTAGTCAACATTTTAGACATAGGAGTTAATATTTGTGAAAATACAAAGTGAGCTGTTCTGGCAAGGTAGCATCCATTTAATGTTTTCTCAATTGTTGTCACCTAATGTACTGATGGAAAATTGAATGCTGAACCAGATTACCTAAAGACCATTTAATAGCAGCATTTGAAAAGAACTAGGCACAGTGATCACTTTATTTCTTGGGATGATTGTGTTAAACTGATACTTACACTTCCAAGCTTAATACTAGTACAGCACCACCTGCTCCCTGGGAACCGAATACATCAGCATCTGTGTGCAAAGAGGAATTAAAGTTGCTCATCAGCTGATCTTAAAATAGGAAGACTATTATTCCACATTTTCTAGGGGAGCACAATGTAATCTCAGGGTCCTATTAAGTGGAAGAGGGAGGAAGAAGAGAAGGTCAGACAGAATATGCTATGTGGAAGGACTTAACCCACCATTACTGGCTTTGAAGATGGAAAAAAGAACCCAGAAGCCAAGAAACGCTGGTGGCCCCTAGAAACTGGAAAAGGCAAGGAAACAGATTCTCCCTTAGAGCCTCTGGAAACAATGGAACCCCACTGATACCTGATTTTAGCCTAGTGAGATTCATGTCAGACTTCTGAATTACAAAACTGTAAGATAATAAATTTATATTCCTTTAATACACTAAATTTGCAGTAATTTGTAACAACAGCAATAGAAAACTAACTCAGTATGCATATAGGTTATCCCACAGGCCATTAGACAAAAGTCTTTTGTTTAGACTAGAAATTCATAAGCTAAGAATGGTAGAAAGGAAGGAGGGGAAGAAGGAATTCTTAATTCAACCATTTTTTAAGTATGTACAACTGTGCCACTTACAAAGCTCACGCCCTCCCAGAGTTTACAGTCTAGTATACAGTCTAACTTTACATGCCCCAAATTAAACTCCCGATCTTTCCTTTCAAATCTTCTCTTCCCGGTGGGATCCCCATCTCAACACACAGCAATCCCATGCTTTCAGTTTCTTAGGCAAAACTCGTTAAAGACATCCCTGAGCCCTTTCTTTCTCTCAGACCCTACATCTGAGTCATCAGCAAATCCTATTGGTTCTACTTACAAAATATTCCCAGAGTCTTGCCGCAGTGGTGTGGCTCAGCTGGCTGAGCATCATACCGCAAAGCCAAAGGTGGCTAGTTTGATTCCTGGTCAGGGCACATGTCTGGGTTACAGGTTTGGCCCCAGTTGGAGTGAGGGTGAGAAGCAACTGATCTCCTTCTTTCTTTCTCCCTCCCTACCCATGTCTCTAAAAAATAAATTAATAAAATGCTTTTAAAAAATACCCAATCACTTTTTCCATCCCACTCTCACCTCCCTGGTCTCAGCAGCCATCATCTCTGTCTCGGGTGATTGAATGTCTCCTACTTGGACTCCCAGCTTCAGCCCTTTCCTCATTGCTGCCTTCACAACACAGCAGCCACAGGGATTCTCAAAATGCTAGTCAGATCAAATAGTTACCCCTCAGCTCAATATCATCCAACAGCTCTCCACCTCATTCCAGGTAGAAACCCGAGTCCTTATACATGACCTAGATCCCTTGTGGTATATTATATGATCACACCTGACTGCCACCTCCTTTCTCTGTAAGAGGATCATATATTCTCACCATCGTCATGCAAGTAGATAGTCTTACCCCTTTATTGGGATGGGCCATATGACTTGCTTGGGCCGGTGGAATGTGCGCAGAAATGACAGCCTGCCAGTGCCAAGGAGAAGACATAGAAGGCATAACATGTTTCTATAAGCTCTCTCGCTTTTTCTTATGCCATGAAAGTGAATTTTATCAAATAGGGACTGCTCCTTCAGCCCGGGTCCCAGAATAAGACTTGAAGTAGCAACTCACTCACAGAACGTGAGAAGAAATAAATGATTGCTGTGTTACTGAGACTTGGGGGATATCGTTAATAGAGTGGAGCCAATATATACCCCCATCGCCTCTCTGACCAACTCCATCTCCTAGGCTCCCCCTCACTCACTCTACCCCAGCCAGCACGACCTCCTTGCTGCTTTCGTAAATGTGCCTGGCACACTCCTGCCCCAGAGCCTTTACACTTACCATTTCCTCCCCCTGGAAACACCCTTCTTCCCTCAGATACCTGCATTTTTGCCTTCCTCCCTTCTCTTAGGTCTTTGCTCCAATGTTGCTTAAGCGAGGCCTTCCCTGATTGTTCAGTATAAAATCGCAATGTCTTCAGCCCTACAATCCCTCTCCCTTTCTTACTTGATTTTTCTCTTTAATAGTTATCACCATCTAAAGCTCTAATTATTTTGCTCCTTTATTTTTTTGCTGCCTGTCTCCCCCCACGCATGCGAGCTCTAACAGGGCAAGGGTTTGCCTCTTTCATTCACTGCTGTATTTCTAACACCTAGGATGGCACCTGGTACATAACAGTTTCTCAATAAGTGTTTCTGGAACGCACAGTGGTGGCCGTGGGGGTGGGCTGATGGTGGCGATGGCGATGGTGTATGCGCATGATTGTGTGTGGGTGTGTAGGGTGAGTCCAGGTGGTATTATTGAGTATTTTAAGTCAAATGCAGCTGGAATAGAATATGGAGAGGGGTGCTTTTACAAAGACTACTTTGAAAACAGGATGAGGTTCCAGACTTGAAATTATGCTGCAGCTGGAAAGTGAAATGGGCACCTGACAAGTGGAAGAGACGGGACAGAGCCACCCATTGCAGAGTATTTAAAAAGTAGAAATTCCTAATTGTCAGAAACATAAAATGGAATCGCACCATAACTTTCTAGGTAAAGACAATTATTTTAAATGACTTCATTTGTAATGAAACATGGGAAATAATTACCTCTGAAATCCAAGGCATAGTCTTTTCTTTTTTTAAGATTTTATTTATTTTTAGAGAGAGGGGGAGGGAGGGAGAGAAATATCATCAAACCGGCGACCTTTGGTTCACAGTCCGGTGTTCAGTCCACTGAGCCACGCCGGCCAGAGCTGAGGGACAGTCTTGTACAAAGCTAGGAGTGCAGACCTTGAGCAAGACCGCCGGGGCTCACACTTTGCCTCTTGCTCACAGCTTCTATGTCCCCTCAGGCAAGTTACCTGCTCTCTTTTGAGGCCTCTGATTGCACATCATAAAATGGGGATGAAGATAACAGCATTAATAAGATGCATACCTAAAAGATTGGTTAAAATGAAATTTAAAAAGTACACGCAAATTACTTCGAATCATGCCTGGCACATAGCAGTCAACAAACATGAGCTATCACTATTCCCGTTTGAAAAACTACATGTGAAAAACCCAAAGGAAAAAATTTGTGTGTCCAAACACTTACACACACACACACACACACACACACACACTTCAGTCAAGATTTGGTAACCACTACATGAGGCATGTTTTGGCTGTAGGCAATCGTAGGGTTACAGACCCAGCTGCCTCTGGGTGTGTCTTAGTGGTATGTGGATTGTTTTGAGCTAAAGGCAACTGAAACCCTGCAGGCTCAAGGAACTTCTGCTCTCCACCCTTAACTATCTAGAAGAATTTAAATTAGGAGCCTGACCCACGATAAGAGAACCAAGAGTGACTTTTTTAAGTTACCTGTCTCTGTGGCAGGACAAACTAATAATTACTGAATGTGTGCTCTCCTTGAGCCAACCCTTTGAAGCCAGGGTGCATTACCTCCTCCCTAGCTCAGAATGTCCCATGTACCTCAGTTTCTCCTTCTGTCTCTGAACCTCCTGTGCATGTGGCGTCTCTGATTCTCTCATGTATGCAGGGTTCCCATACAAACGTGTATGTTAAATTTGGTGATTTTCTCTGGTTAACCTGTCTCATACCTATTTGATTAGACCAACCAAAAGAACCTCGAGGGCAGAGAAAAATTTCACTCTCTCCCATACTATGGAAGAATTTCAGTCTGTTTTGGATTATTAAAATGAGTCAAACAGTTAAGATGACTGAGTTGATATTGATGTAACTTTATTTCATGATATCTTCACAACCACCTTGTGAGGGAAGTTTTATCATCTCCATTAAACTGATGAATCAATTGAGAATTATAAGGTCAACAATTTGCCCAGGGTTACTCTGCTGGTACAGCCTGTTTCTAAACCCTGCCGTTTATGTTAACGGGAAGACACCTGGTTCTACTTGCCAACGCACGTAAAGAATTACAGATCAGCAAATCTATTAGCCTGCAGTCAGGGTTTATTGGTGATCCACTGCCATGAAAGAGAACAGGCCTAGCTAAGGCCAGGGGGTGGGGGGAAAGGCATAGGTTCAGGGCAAAGCAGGGCAGCGAAAGCAAGGGCAGCCAAAGGCCGGGGTGGCAAGCACCTCGGGTCCTTTGTTCTGAGGACTTGCGTGGTTGGCAGGATGCGGTCAAGAAGTTACATATTGATTGACTGGTAAAGGTGGTGCCAGCTTTCATGGGGGGACTTGACACCCAGACTTAGGTATGTGTGGGGGTCTGTCAGCCTGAATCCTTATCTTGCTCTAGACTCCATTTGTTCATCTTGTGGTAAAACAGGTACGTGACAAGAGGCAGTTGATTAAAGTTGGGGCAGTTACCCAAAGTTATTTATGGGCTCTTTATTTAAGCATTAGGGACTCCCTCAAAAACACATAGTGACCAGAGAGGGGCAAATAACCAAAGTTGTTTTATGGGCTTCTTCCTTTGGGCACTGTGGACCCTCTCCTGCCTGTCAGGCCTTGGGATGAAAGCACTGTTTCAAGGCCTTCTTCCCCAGATAGTGGAAACGATAGGCTGAATCTCAAGGACTTCCCTCCTCCCGGGCTAACATAGTGTTTCTTGTGATGTTGGAACACCTGGCAATATTATCGGACCAGGCTCAGGACTGCTGAGTTAGTGGGTGAGACATGTCTCCTGCTCCTCCTCCCTACCTTGGGGTGCCATTCATTCTACCTAAGTGCTAAGAGGCATTTCCTGGGAACCAGGATGCTAGACGCTGGCCAATAACAGCAGCGCAGACCCAGAGTTCTTCCTATGCTGTCTCCTGCCTCGGTTAGACTCCTGAAATCACACTCCTAACCATTTAACAAGACGGGCAGAGGTGGGCATTGAGCAGATGAGGATTTGATGTCACAGCAAGGCCCCTGGCCAGTGTTATGTCCTGTCAAAACTACTGAGCGGTTCCCGAGAAACTTTCAGAGGCATTCTCTGATAGCGCAAATAAGGGCAAGTGGTTACACGTACACACGCTAGGACAGAAGTACTATTTAAATTACGTTAATTTTAAAATTATGTCCATATGTGCGCATTGCGGGCCTGTGTCTGCCCACTGACTTTAAACCCATCGTTGTAACTGGGACACCTGCCAGGGAGGCGGGCACAGAGCAACTCCCTGGGTGCAGAACTGCATCAACAGGCCGGGGCAGCAGCGTCCTCTGGGTGCCTGGGGCTGAAAGTGTGAAGTGTGGGCAGGTCACTTCCTGGTGCTTCAGCTGAATGGCCAGCTGCAATGGCAAGATCTGTCAATAAGACCGTTGTTGCGATAAACCTTTGCCCACAGAAAACCCATTCTACGAAGACACATGTTGATTTAACGGCAAGCTAACCTTAGAAAGCATGTTCTCATGTTTACTAAATGATAATGCTTACTATTTGAAATTGTAAACCAGACACTTCCTAATGATATTGTCTCTTTGCACAGCCTAAGTCACGGCCATGGCCCCAAAACTGCAAAAACGGAAGAGCTCAGGTGTCAAAAAAATGATAAAACATGACAAAAATAAGGAGGTGCTACCTGGTAGGATCATCTTTTCACTAATGGGATTTTTTTATGGCTTTAGTATTTGTACATGTATTAGCAGCAAAAATGCTCATGGTTTTATGTATCAAATAAACTTAAATATTTTGGCTTTAAAAAAGCTAAACACAAGTGGAATTAAAAATATGGGCATTCTTGCTTTGTATTTATTTCATTATACTATCAAATAAACGCCATAGGAAACATATTATTAAGAGATAATTCTATGAGAAAGGCAATTATTCAGATTTTGTCTATTTAATTATTCATAAATAAGTTTAAGAATTCATTGTATATTTGCATTTATATTTTGTTTTGGGACCTGGGTAAAAAATTGCAATAAACTAAGATATATATTTGATTCAAGAAATGTAAATTTGACATCATTTTATTATATTCTAGTTGGTGAAGAAGAGGAACCCATAAACATGGAGAACATGGGTAAGTGGAATACAATTTAGAAATTGTCCCCAGTTACAGTATTTCAATATGCAATAAGCAAGTGAAAGTATTGCAAACTGAAGTGATTAATCAAAGTGTACATGGACTAAAATTACATCAGGTCATTTAGAATATAGAATGAAAATGTTTAAAGAAAGAATAAAAAGCAAGAGTGGAAGAGAGAATTTTAAACTGAGAAATAGACTCAGGTCAACCAATCCCTTCAAAATCCAAATTGAATGATTTTTGAGAGAACTTTTGTAATTATAAAGTATAACTCTGCAAGTTATTACTTTTAGTAGAATAATATTTTTTAAAACTCTGGCTCATCAGCAATATTTATCTGTACTTCACAGTAAGATTCTAGTATTTCAAGGAGGAAGGCTGATTTTTAAGCCAAAAAAAAAAAAAAAACCAACTAGAACTTAGACAACCAAACTAATGTCGGTCCTAGTTTTAGAGGCTAAATAACTAACAAGTCTTTATTTTTGTTGTTGTTGAAACTTTCTGTTAGACTTGAACTAGATGATGCTCTTCACATCTGGAAACAGAGGAAACAGCGAGGGTGGAAAAGAGAAAGCTCTGAAACCTTGTAGACCTTTGTCGAGATTTGGGCTGTTAACCCTACAGGATAGGCCGCTGTTGGCAGTATTTTGGCAGAGGAGGGACATGATCTGACTTTTGTTCTCACTGGGTCACCCTGACTACTCTGGTGAGAAGGGCCGCGTCAAGGGCAGAACAGAAAATGGTTAGAGAGCTATTGCACCCACCCAAGAATGAGAAGGGGCTGGGTTGGGCCTGGGTGGCAGAGCGGGTGGAGACGTGGAGTGTAGAGGTGGGGAGACGTGGAGGATGTCAGCGAACAGTAAATGGTATTGGAGCAGGCTCTGCCTCCCAATATATATTTATTGAATTAACGAATGTACCACCCAGAAATGTGGGAGTCATTTTTGACCCCTTTCTCCCCCTCAACACCTCCCCACTGCCATTTAAACCATCCTGGTTCCTGTCAATTCCATCTCTAAAATTTATCTCAAACCCATCCATTTCTCATTATCTCCACATCTACTACCTCGGTCCAAGCCTCCACATTTCTCACTTAGATGACTTGCTTAGCTCCTACCTGGTATCACCGCTTCCACTCAGCATCCTTCAATCCATTCTGCACATGGAACTTGCCGTGTCTCTTTTCTGCTTAAGCTCTCCTGTGGCTTTTCCTTGGTAGTCCTGGCTCTGCCTTCCTCTCTGATCTTTTCCCTTGACTCTCTGTCCCCATCTATGGTTCGCCAGTCTTGCCTAGCACAGAACATACTAAATTGGCTCCTGCCTCAGGTGCCTGGATAGATCCCCCCCCCCCCACATCTTTATGCAACTATCTCCTCATCATTCAGATCCTGACTCCAAACCCACCTCTGGAAGAGGCATTTCCCAAAGACCTGTCTTTCACCTAGTAAGTACCCTTGCCTTCATAGCACTTATCACAATTCTGAAGTTAAAGTACAGTTGATTCTCATTATTTATGGAAGGCCCATACAGTTGCTATGAACACTGAAGGAGCAAATACGGAGCCATTGCTCTTAGGGGAAATACAGGGTTAGGCTCCCGTGAGCATTCTGGTCTTAACATTTTCATTAACCAAGCAATCTAGAACATTTTATGTGTGTTTCTTTTTAAAGACACTTTATTTAATACACATTGTTAATTCACTAACACTGAACTCACAGACAACAGCACTATAACTCATGCCTTAACCCTACTTATCTAATATATGTATTTTCTCCACAAAGCACATCACAGCCTTCTTGCTCTTAGGAACATTATACAGCACTTCAGCACCGCACGTGGGTATCCTATTTAAATAACAAAGTCACCAATAAAAAGCACAAAAATGTGGACAATGTAGCACTAACTAGACAAGGGAAAGGACACTTGTTTCCAGTATAAGAGCTGAAACACCATGGCAGAGCATTTCCCCATCTGACTCAGCAGAGCTGACTTAAGGGGAAACTGAGGCTCAGAGCCGGCTGTAGACTGCAGCGATTGCCGCAGTGGGAGAAACTCCCAGTCTCACAAGTTCGTTGGAAAGTGGGCTAGAGATGAGCAGGCAAGCTGCACTGTTCCCTCTCTGGGCCCTCCCCCACAGGCAGCAGCACCCCAGAGCAGCAGGGAGCGTTGCACTGCCTGGGTGAACACCTAAGGCCCTGCCCCCTTACCACTTAACAGGGGCTCCAAACAAAGAAATATGACCCAAATGAAAGAACAGAGCAAAACTTCAGAAAGAGAGCTAAGTGATGAGGAGATAGTCAACCTATCTGATGGAGAATTTAAAGCCCTGGTAATCAAAATGCTCACAGAATTGATTGAGCTTGGTCAAAAAATGAAAGAACAAATGAAAGATACCCAATGTGAAATAAAGCAAAATATTCAGGGAACCAAGAATGACAGGAAGGAAACCAGGACTCAAATCAACAATTTGGAATAAAAGAAAGAAATAAACACCTGACTGGAACAGAATGAAGAAACAGGAATTCAAAAAAATGAAGAGAGACTTAGGAACCTCTGGGACAACTTGAAACGTTCCAATATCCAAATTATAGGGGTGCCAGAAGGAGAAGAACAACAGTAAGAAATTGAAAACTTATTTGAACAAATAATGAAGGAAAACTTTGACAATCTGGCAAAGGAAATAGACTTCCAGGAAGTCCAGGAAGCCCAGAGAGTCCCAAAGAAGTTGGACCCAAAGAGGAACACACCAAGGTACATCATCATTAGGTTACCCAAGATTAAAGACAAAGAGAGAATCCTAAAAGCAGCAAGAGGAAAGGAGAGAGTTACCTACAAAGGTGTGCCCATATCAGCTGATTTCTCAAAAGAAAACTTACAGGCAAGAAGGGGCTGGAAAGAAGTATTCAAAGTCATGAAAGGCAAGGACCTACATCCAAGATTACTCTCTCTCCAGCAAAGCTTTCATTTAGAATGGAAGGGCAGATAAAGTGCTTCCCAGGTAAGGTCAAGTTAAAGAAGTTCATCATCGCCAAGCCATTATTATATGAAATATTAAAGGGACTTATCTAAGAAAAATATCAAAACTATGAACAGTAAAATGACAACAAACTCACAACTATCAACAAATGAACCTAAAAGAAAAGGCAAACAACGAAAACAAAAACTAAGCTAACAGCTAGAACAGGAGCCTAATCAGAGAAATGGACATCACATAGAGGGTTTTTAGTGGGGCACGGGAAGGGAGGAATGGGGGGGAAAGGTACAGGGAAGAAGCATAATTAGTAGGCATTAAATAGACGGGGAGAGGTCAAAAATGGCATGGGGAACAGAGAACTCAAAGAACTTATATGTATAACCCATGGCATGAACTAAAAGGAGGAGGATGGGGGTGGGGAGGGAATTGGGAAGACTAAAATAGCATAATCAATAAAATATACTCTAAAAAATGGATCATAAGCCTAAATATAAAACCAAGTATTATATAAAACTTCTAGAAGACAACATAGGAGAAAATGTTGTGAACTTGGATTAGGTAAAGATTTCCTAGATACGACACCCAAAGCCATAAATCTTAAGAAATTTTTACTTAATCAATTTTTTTCTTTTATGGAATACTAGTTAGAAACACAAAAGGATGAACAACTGCTACATGCAACCACATAAAGGAATCTCAAAATAGTTCTCCTGAGTAAAAGGAGACAAAACTAAAAGAATACATACTTTGCAATTGCACATATAAATATTCCATAGAGAAACTAATTTATAGTTAAGTTACAGTATCAGAAGGTAGATCGCTAGTTGCCTGGAGGTGGGGAGGGGTGTTGAGAGGAAGGGGCAGGAGGAAGTTACAGCATTATGGATGTGTTCTTTATCTCGATTGTGCTGATGGTTTCCAGGGTACGTGCATATATTTAGTAAATTGTACACTTTAAATACATGCTGTTGATTATTTGTCAATTAATCTCAATAAAACTGTTTTTGAAAGAGTAAACAGCAACCAAAATGTTTTTTTAAAAACGTACAGATGAAATGCATGGAAGTTACTTATATTAATTCTGTTTCACTATACAGGACATAATGTATATTGCCTAGGCCTCTTCCCTGTTACACAGTAAGGTTCTGAGGAGTGAGTTGTGTGGACTTTGAGTCTGTTTTGGCCCCTGCTCCATCGGTCTACTAGGTAAATAACTGCCATTTGCTGCATCCTGTGGAATGCAACCCCTATTACCTCTGGCTGTGTGTGGGGAAGCCGCAGGACCCTCTCCCATGCTCTGCTGTGTTCCTGAAACCGGAAAAGCCGGTGCTGTTCCCGCTGCCCGTCGCCCACCAGGCCCAATAAACTGAGACAGGGATTGAATGTCCATAAAGATTCAGAAGGCCAGCCAACTGAGAAGGCATGGGTTTGTACCCTAACAGACCGTCCTACATTTCCTTTGAAGCCAGCCTTTTTATAACAGAGAACAAAGTGCAGTGAGGGGGGTTGAAATTCAGGGAAAATTAAATTAAAAAACTGCAGCATTCTCGCCCTGGGCGGTCAGCTGACTCTGGATGGGCGGTGGTCTGTCTCTTCCCAGAACACAATGGCTCAGATATCCCTAGCTGTGTCCTAGGAGGTCATCTGTCTCCATGGGAGCCAGGGTGGGCCGCACCCTGCAGTTCCTGAAACAATAGCTTTAACATACTCATTACCTACTAGGCTTATTCCTATTTACCTTAAACTAAAATTTCCCAACTCTTGGGTCCCCTGTCATTCACACATCAGTGAGAAAATAGAGCTCGATAGTAAGAGTGCAGAGACCCGGGTTTGAATCCCAGCTCCCCTGTTTCAAACTCCTAGCTCCTGACCTTGAATATGGTATTTGAACTCTGTAGGCCTCTGTTTCCTCAGCTACAAAAATGGAGACAATTATAGTAACCAGCTCAGAATGTGGTTGCGAACATTAAATGAATTGCTCATCCATGTAAAGCGCTGAGAGCAGCGCCTGGCATGCAGTGGGTGCGTTACAGAAGTTACAATAATTAGACGTTGAAATTAAGAACAAACTGACAGTAACCAGAGGGAAGGTGGGAAGGGATAATGGAGGGAGGCGGTGAGGGGGAACAGTTTTCAGAACATATATAAAGGACACATGGACAAAACCAAAGGGGGTAGGATCAAGGATGGGAAGTGGGGATGGCTGGGGTTGGGGGGGAATGAAAACAACTGTACTTGTACAATAAAAAAAAAATGTGGGAAAAAAACCCTGGAAAAACCTACCCTCCACAGAATCTCTTGACATGAAGGCTTAGAAATTTTTACTTTTGAAATAAAATGTGTTGTACCTGGCTGATGACTCAAAGAATTATGTCCAGATCTTGCTTGTGGAAAATCAACACTAAGAGTAAAAAGAAAACATAGAAGTTACAATAATTAGCATGGCTATTATTCACCCACATCGTTAGGCACTCGCCAGCCTAGACCGGCACCCTATCCAGCAGGTCTTGCCCTAGTGGCAGGACCCCAGACCTCTGTCAGCTTCAGGCGGCCCTGTAGGCCTTGTCCTCTGCCCCGTCATCTTTCTGACGCTCCTGGAGCAACCCACATCCCACTCTGCGGGAGGCGCACCTGGGCGGTAGCGCTTAGCCTGCCTCATGCTAATCACCACAGCCTCATCGTTGTGTGCCCGGGGTGCTGTCTTCAGTGTAGACCTCGAAGCCTAAATAACAACATTCTGTATTGAATTTTGCCAGAGACCCTTAGGAGTGGCCAGAAGCATCAGGCCTTTCTGTGTTTAGTTTGGCCATTGTTCAGGTGGTGCTGGAAGGTAGCAGACTGTGGGAGTTTTGTGTGGTCTATTGGCTACCAGCTGCCCGAAGTTATTACTGATTACTAATTGCAGCTGTGAGTCTACTAGTTTTACTACCAGATAAAGGAAAGTCAAGAGCCTATGTTAAAATTGCCTTGATAAAGTCCAGTTAGTGTGAAACGATCCTATTAGGGAAAAATGTCCAGCTAGTAGAATTTGAAGCATGTTTGGTGAGGGGAGATGACATTGAACACAACCTTTGTCACCTGTCTTCTGTTTCTTGCGTAGTAGAGGGCTTTCTGGCCTATGCGAATGCCTCCATGCGTGGGCCTCACAGCTCCACCTAGTGGTTTTCAAAGGCAAAACTGCAGAATTCTTTACTATGCTTTGACACTACAAATTATCCTTGCAGAATGTTTTCACAGAGATAATCCATATGTGAATAAACTCAACAGTTGTTTATTGAGTACCTTCTACATGCCAAAAGTCAGGGTTAGCACTTTGAGGAAGATAAAAATGGGCAGTTGCCTGTAGTTTATGAACAAATTGTATTACAAATGTTTATTATGCAACAGATTGCAATTTGGAATACATTTCTGTTACAGAACACACCTGGGGGTGGGTGAACAATATACTATTACCAAAAGGACCCCCACTTTCTCTCTGCCCGCCCCCCCACCTATGAGGTTCACCTTGCCCACCGCCAGAGGAAAGACGTCTCTCAATGCCCAAGACTTGTGAAAAGGAAAGGAATTATTTATTTAAAAGTTATACAGACTTAGAGTAATGACTTAATGTCTTCATTAAAATACTGAAGTCCTTTAGAATACCCACAGACACACACAGTCCTTCCTTCTCCCTCTGCCCAGTCTGGGTGCCGTTTCTCAAAGAAGTAGAAGCCCATGATTCAGGCTCCTGGTACCATCAGCTGTGTCACTGCCACGGGGTCCCCACTCTGCCAAAGCCGCGTGGTTCTCTCCCCCTTCTCCGCCAAAGCTTTGTGGTCCTCTCTCTCCGGTATGGCTGCCATACCTGGGTTTAAATCCCAGCGCAGCCCCATTTCCTCTGTAGCCCCATTTCCGACCCCTCCCACAATCAGTCACACCTGCCAGCGTCCCCGTATTCTTACAGCTTTACTGGGCTGCCATAGTAAGTCTGGGCAGGTGTGGCCACACGGCATGGAGCCAATCTTCTCCAAGCTCTCACGCAGGCACTGTAACCAGGGGGGGTTGCTTACCAGTTACATCCTGTGTTGAAGTCAGTCCCATCCCCCTGGCTCAAAGCATGGCCACAGCTATTTAACATATCCATGAAACCAGTTAAAGGTTATAGATACGTCAAATGACCATGCCAGAGGTTAGCTGCACAGCTGTTGCTGTACAAAACAACTCTGAATGGCCCTCCTCCATGTGTCCCTTCCCCCAGCTCAGGCTTGTGGGGGGGAGGACATCCTATATATATTTTTCTAGTATTTCCTGGACACCTTGTGTTCTGGACCCCATTACAAATCCCTATTTGGGTCCCTCCTCTTGGCTGCACCCTGTTACATTTCCATACATATAGTCAGTGTTATGCATATAGTCATTAAACCCCCCGAATTGCCTGGATAACTGTGCCACAGAGCCACTAAAGCGAGGGGTGAATGTGTGGGAAAATTCAGAACTCCGATGTGAGAGGCCACAGTGCTGCCCCCCTTGATGCACCTTGAGCACTGTGACGGAGGCTATCAGGACATCAAGGCGTGCAGGGCCTGGAGCGGATTGAGTGGCTGTGGGACCCTGGGAGGACAGAGTTGGGCAGGGAGTTCTAGGGGCAGGTGCAGAGCTGAGACTGGGGTGCCTGAAGCTGATGTGATAAGAAAATGAGAAGAAGGCTTGTTAGAGGGGATGGCAACAGGCAAGACAATACCTATCCTCCTCCATCCCCTGTCCAAGGGCTTGCTGCAGCCAAGGACTGTCCTGGGGTGGGGGAGAAAGGGACAGGAGGGACAGGAAGAGAGGAATGGAAGCCTCTTGAACCTCGCTTCCCTCTTCTTCAGAGGGCAAACCTAGGACTGAGGAACCACAGGAGGGAAAAGGGAGTCCCTACCCCACCTTTCTTCCCACTTCCAAGGGTTTACTAAGCAACTTCATTGGGAAGTCAGTAGCTTTAAGATGTGAGGAATGGAGTGACAAGTTTAACTGTGAAAAGAAGGAGCCCTCAGGAGCAGAGGTACTTTTATAAGGTCAAGAGAAGGGTTCTTTAAAATGGGAGACCATTGGGCAAATCTGCATGCTGAGGGAAAACAGCCCGGAGGTAGGACAAGTTGAAGGGGGAGAAAAAGTGAATGAGCCTGGAAGGCAGAGAAGGGTGGAGAGGGGGAGGGGCAGGTCTCCTGAGAGGAGGGGAGGGTGCAAAGGTGGTGTCTGTGCCGATCAGCTGAGAGACAGGGCTGCAGGACAGCCAGAGTCCTGTGCTGTACAGACACAGAATTGCTTCTGCGAGATAGAAAGTGAGGTCACCTCGTGAGAGAGAGCAGCAGGGGAGGGATTGGGGGGGGATGCTTTAGAAGAGCAATACAGGTTTGATAGAGCCTGAAAAGGTGATCATACCTTTGGACCAATAATTTCACTTTTAAAAACTATCCTAAGAAAACTTGAAATTTTAAAAAATTTTTAAAAATTATACATTTGATATCTGTAGAGTTGTTTACAATCATTGGAAAGAAATGAGAGAAAAATGCTAATGTTTGTCAACAACAGAACAATTAAAGACTATGCTACAGAGATGTTAATTTAAAATATGTTAGAAAGATTACATAATATCGTAGTAAAATACTTGTGACATAAGTATTAAAGGCAGGATGTAAAATTTCATGTAAGATACTACGCATGGAGCGGCTAGAAGGAAATAGAGGTTCTCCCTTGAGATACAGTATTATGGGTAGCTGTTATTTTCTTTTTTAATCATTTTTGACATTTTTTATAATGGACAGACTTGCTTTAAAAGGAAGAACAGTAATTTTAAAGTCTTTTAAAAATTTTAACCAAGGCAAGCATTTAGCACAGTTACATGTTCCCATTGCTAGTATTTTAAATGCTTACACTAATGTCAAAGTTCGACTCTGGCTTCCCTAGGTCATCCAGAAATTTACCCGTTAGTGCTAACTACCAAGACCCAAGAAATATTTAACTGCCGAATAGATGAAGACCTGACAGACGAACAACCTTATAAGCTTATCAGAAAACAAGATATTTTGGCAGACTTTTCCAACAGAGCTGCGGTCTCTGATTTCTACCCAGTCAAAAAAGTTATCCAGGTAAGCACAACATCCCTCTTTATTTTTCAGTCTTGCTTCAAGGGGTTCCTGGTACATAACAGTGAAAGTTGCGGAGATTGCCACATTCAAATCTGGCATTTGCCATTACTTTGCACAAATACTAGCTTGCCCACACCTTCTGGAGAATCCTGCTTGGTGATTCTCTGTGAAAAGCAAACACTTACCAGTGACTGTCTTATTCCACACCCAGAAAAACTGGCCCTTGCCCCGTTTTAATTAGAGTAGGAATCTACCCTATGTTCCCATACTGCTTTAATTGTTTAGTTCATCACTTTGGTCCTGATTTGTCTTCTAGCATGCAACCGAGCATAAAGCCAAAGAAAAGGGATGCTCCCTTTTTTTTCCTGTTAGAAATAATCGTTGCTTAGTACATTTCTCTTTTTGGACCTATTGTGTTTTAAAAGCTTTTTAGAGTTAATAAAAACTCAATTTTTTCGTTTGCAATTTGGGTTTATTAACCATAGATTAGCACTAAGATAACCATAGATAACTATGGTTATCTTTTATGAGTGATTGATTAGAGAAATATTAATTTTTAAAAGACTTTCTTTCTTTGTTTTTAGAGAGAGTAGAAAAGAAGGAGAAAGAGAGGCAGAGAAACATCAATGTGTGGTTGCCTCTCACGTGCCCCCTAATAGGGACCCAGCCTGCAACCCAGGCATGTGCCCTAGACTGGGAATTGAACCCGCGACCCCTTGGTTCACAGGCCTGTGCTCAATCCACTGAGCTATGCCAGCCAGGGAGAGAGAAATATCAATTTTGTGTTGATATCTGAATAAATTGAATGACCACTGGACGTCATTAACTTTCATTGGCTCCCTCTTACTATTCAGTAGCATGTTGTCTGTTCAATCTACATATCGTGAATTTTCCAGTTTTCTTTGTGTAATTAATTTCTAGTTTCATGCCATTGTGATCAGAAATATGCTTGATATGATTTCAACCCTCTTAAGTTTATTAAGACTTGTTTTGTGACCTAACATATCATGTAGCCTTTAAAATGTTCCATGTGCCCTTGAAAAGAATGTATAGGGGTGGGCAAAGTAGGTTTCCAGTTATATGTGAAGCACAGTTTATTCTTGTGTTATTACTTATTACTTATTGCATTGTGTTCCATACAAACAACTGTAAGGCTACTTTTGCGGACTCCTGTATATTCTGTTGTTTTGGGATGGAATGTTCTATAACCTCTTTTGATTAAATTCCTTTAGGAATATCCTGGCGATGAGATTCTGCTTGTTTACGACAAAGACTTCAAATATGGACTTAACTTTTATGTTATTGGAACTGAAGAGGGCAAGGAACACTATTTCAAGGTAAGGACACCCAAGGCCGTGTATTCTGTGGGGTGTCAGAAGGAAGCGGTACCTTGGGGGGACACCTATGCTTGGTTATGATCCTTCTTGTTCAGCTCCATTTCCCTGGGGCCTAGAGCAGGTTCTGGCACCTAGAGGAGGTGAGCAGTAACTGGGATGAACTAAGTCAAACATCTCAGGGTAGCAGGCACTCTACTTATTTGCTTTACTGACCCAGTGAGAGCGAAAACAGCTGATCTGGAGTACCACTGCTCTCCACCACTCCTTGGCCTGTATTCCTGGCTCTCTTCTTACCACTGCCATAACTTGGGGTAAGCTACTGCACCACTTGTCTGCAAAAACAGTGGCACCAAGAGTGTCCCTTTCCAGGGCTGTTGTGAAACTTCAATGGACGAACACAGGGTAAAGCCTTTGTATAGTGCCTGACACAGAGCCGGGTACTCCGTAAATGTTTGCCAGGATTATTTAAAAGCAGGATTTTGAAAGGACAACTTGGTCAGTGGGCAGTTGATGGGGAGGGAAGCAGAAAATAAAAGAATGGTAATTTCCAAAGAAAAAAATCAGTCCACCTTTAGGGTGTTTTTTCTTTTTTAAGTGGTCATGGAAGGTAACAATTTTCTGAGACCTGCCTTTCGACCTGGCATTCTTGTGGGGCGGTTTGGTAAAACTGAGGTAGACCGAGGGTTTTGAGTGGTTGTTCAATAAACAAGGAAAATAAAAGAAAGGATAGAATTTTAAAATATCGTTTACTTTTTAAACTAAAAATAACCTTTTACTTAGTCTAAACATTTTCAATTTTATTTTTGTGGTTGTTTTTTCTCTGTGTTTAAAATTTTTTGTTGTCACAGTCTTGCGCAGCTGAACCACGGGGACACATCTGAGAACTGTGTCATTAGGGGATTCCCTCCTTATGGGAACATCACAGAGGGCACCCACACAGTCCCAGGAGGTGCAGCCCATTGCTCCTAGGCTGCCATTACTGCACAAACAACACGAGATTAAACCGAGCACAAGACAAAATGATGCAATCAAGACATGTGGTAAACACGAGATGTTTGCGGTTGCTGTCGACATAACACAGCCTGTTGTGTCTTACAGCAAACTATTCTTGTAATAAGCAGAAAGAGTACACTCTACAGTAATGATAAGAAGTA
Organism: Desmodus rotundus; assembly: GCF_022682495.2. Classification (NCBI taxonomy): domain Eukaryota; kingdom Metazoa; phylum Chordata; class Mammalia; order Chiroptera; family Phyllostomidae; genus Desmodus; species Desmodus rotundus. Next base: position 61,551,625 of record NC_071389.1, read on the forward strand.
TAGTAAACCCATGAACCAGTAACACAGCAGCCGTCTACTGGCATGGCCAAGTATCACGGATCGTACCCAGCTGTGTGCGCTGTACTTCATACACCTGATGGCCCAGTAGGTTTGTTTGCACTAGCATCACCGCCAACATGTAAGAAACGCGCTGTGTGTGGCTTCACCACAGCTGTGACGTCACCAGGTGATAGGGAATTTTAGCTCCATTATAGTCTTATGGGACTATCATCGTTGACCAAAATGTCATTTTGCAGCACATGACTGTGTATAGTGAAATATTTTCAAACATATGGAAAAATACAGATAGTAGTACAACAAATACCCACACACTCACTACCCAGAATTAACAGATATTAATGTCTGATCATATGTACTTTATTTCTTTAAAGAAATAAAATATAATAGATAAGGCTTCACTCCCCCTCGTATCCTCTGCAATTCCACTTCTCTCTACAAGGAACTATTATTCAAAAGTTGTTATATTTTCTTCCTGTCCATGTTTTATGTTTTTACCACATATGAATGCTCCACAAAGAATGTATTTGATTGTTTTATTAAAAGTCACATAAAATTATGCAAATGATTCTACAATTGTTGTTTTTCATTAAATTATAAAATTCTAGGCTGCCATCCATGTTGATATATTTAGATATCATATATATGTAGATTAAGTTTGTTTATTGCAACTGCTTTATGGGATTTTATTTTATGATGATAACACAATGTATCAGTTCACTTCTATTGATACTTATTCAATTTATAGATAGATTATAGAGATATAGATACAGGTTTTGATATATCGACATGTGTCTATGTATCTTCTTGTGGACATCTTGATTTTAAAGTGTTCACTTATTATTTAATGCATATCATGTTTATTCATACTTATAATCCTGTTATCAAAGAAATTTCAGTAGGTCAGAGGGAACTGTTTTATGGTAGCACTCAGTTTCAGTATTCCGTATTTACAAAGATGTGCAGGAAGTGCTGTCTTATTATCACACATCTTTTCCTTTTTTACTCTCCCATCTTTGTATTCTGTCATGTTCTGTCTGTGTCCTTGATATCTTTTTTGTTCTTTGTTCTTCCTTTTTTTTTTTTTGCTTGGTTTCCTTCTCATAATTGAAAAGCATGAACCAACAAAGAAGAAAAATAACAGTGAAACTTAGTGAATTTACATAAAAGTAAACTTTGCTGCAAAACACACAGATGCAGCTATAACCTAAATTTGGTCATATTTTGGAATGTTATTGTGTTACTCTAGCCCCCAGAAGTTCCAGAAGAACAGGAGGAACATAAAGAATTGAAAGAGCTTGTTCCTGAAGACATGTTTACCTATAAGCCACCCGTCTCTAAACCATGGGTTTCTTTGGGCAGCGACAAAGAGATCGAGGAAGAATCAGTTAAGGAATCTACAAAGCAGGTCAGAGGCTTGAATTTTTACCTCCACTCATCACCTCCCTGTAGCTGAATAACATTCGTTCCTGAAGGATCTGTGAGGCTTCTGTGTTTGCAATAGTCATGTGGTTTTTCTTTGGATAGAAGAACGGTCTTTGTCTTCATGTGCATTATGGGTTGAATTATCTCCACTCCCCAAAGGATATGACGTCCTAACCCCTGGAACCTCAGAATGTGACCTATTAGGAAATGGGAGGGTGCTGTCCCAGAAGCTGGGGTCCTTATATAAAGAGGGCCTTATGAAGACACAGAGACACGGGGAGAAAGAACGACATATGAAGGAGGCAGAGACTGAAGTGCTGTTATCTACAAGGCAAGGGACACCAAGGATTGCTGTCACTATTAGAAGCTAGAGAAAGACAAGCAACAGATTCTCCCTCAGAGACCACATTAAAAAACCAACTTCCCACACCTTGATCTTGGACTTCTAGCCTCCACAAGTGTGAGTGAATAAATTCCTGTTGTTTTAGCCACCCAATCCATGGTACTTGGTTATAGCAGCCCCGTAACAGAGAGGCATTACCAGAGCAGCCCCTGAGAAGAGGATTTAGGTGTGAGGGATGTGAAAGTGTCCCATGAGAAAACACGTAAAGCAGTGGGAGAGGGACCTGGCAAAATCCCCGCAAGGGTGCAATCTCAGGCAAAATTTCTGCAGAGGGAAAACTTCAGCCAGAACCCCTAGGGGAACTCTGGACAGTAAATGACACCTCAGAGTTGTCCCGAAGAGAAGCAAGAGAGATGAGCTTCCCAATTGTCTCCTACCAGTCCATGATGGGTGGAGATGTAAATAGCCAGTCACTTCCTGCTCTTTGCACCTGCTGTAAAGCTCTGGAGCAGTGTTTCACAGAGCAGCAGCAGGTGGTGGCCAGGAGAACAAAAAGCACGTGGGGCTCGAGTGGCACACAGAAATCATACACAGAGATCACATAGGCAGAGCACCCTCGTAGGCTGCCGCACATCCACTTTTCTCCAGGGATTGATCATGTTACCTTTACTGCTTACCTGTGTTGCAGATTACATACATGATTTCTCGAAAACGATGTGATTTTGGTGCACCAATTAAGTTTAGTGACCAGAATGCTTCCAGTGTGAAAGATGGGTATATTGAATGTACAGCCTACCCAGATAGAAATTTTGTTATTAAGCAACTTGAGAAAGATGTTGCCATGCAAGCAATCCCCGAAGTCATGGAAACAAGTACTCAGACAAAATGGTAAGTATGCGATGGGTTTATGTATTTTCAAAGGCAATTATAGTAAAATCTAGCAATGTCCAGGACTATTTTGAGAGATCTTTATAATAGAAATGGGTTGACAATGATGACATAGATCTCTACAGAGTCAATTCAGGAAGTTCTAATTGCTTTCAACTATGCCTTTTAAAATCTTAATAGGAAAATGTGATACAAGTATATAAGACTGTATGACTATGCAGTGGGAAAATGATGGATGTTGTTAATAATTACAGTATTGCTTTCACCTGGAGTATTACAATTGCCTCCTACCTGCTCCATTCTACCTGAATCATTTTACACATCAAGTCAGATTGTGTTACTTTACTGCCTAAATCTCCTCTTTGCCCCACCCCCATCACATCCGGAGCCCTTGGAACAGCATTATGAAGTTCTTTTTCTTCCCTGTCAAGGCACTGTTGGCCTCACCAGCCTCTTCCCCTTCCCTCACCCCATTGCCAAACAAGTCCTCTGTGTTCTAGCCCCGTTCTGCTTCCATCTCCCAGAACATTCGCTCTTCCCCATCTTCCTGCCTTTGCCAATGTTGTTGCTCTGCCTAAAATGCCCTTCACTGCCTTGTCCAACTTGTCCCTCTTTACCCTTTAGGTTCCGTGCCCTCTCCCCTGTGATCTCCTGGAAACACCAGGTAGAGTGGATGGCCCCCTCCTCTGGGACCCCACTAGACCTTAAGGGTATCTTATCATAGCACTGAGGACCCATATTGTACTCACCTAACTGTCCGCCGAGATCCCGAGTGCTCGGAGGCTCCACACACCATCATTTCATGCGTCAAGCTCTTATTTAAATATATTCACTGAGTTAATTGATGTGAATTGGATTGTCAAGGGAGTATTTTGAGCTGAGCTTCGAATGTTGTATAAATTTGGAGATATATTTAACTAAGCTATATATTTTAGAATTAAAAAACATTTTATTTTGAAATAATTTTAGATTTATAGAAGAAAAACCACAAATGTTACATATAATTTGGAGGAATGGCGAAAGGGAAAGCAGCCCAAATTTTTTAAAACGCCCTGAGCAATTCAAGAGAACAGGAAGAACAGTTTGTATGGGACCACGAGGACACCGGCCTCGGTACAATGAAGTGGGTAGCAGAGGTAGACGGAGAAGTGGTTTCTCTGTGGCAGACAGTAGGGAACTTTGACAAATTCTGAAGCGAAAGAGAGAGGCAAGATGGCAAGGGATTAAAATCAGACAGCCAGGCAGTATGTATTGGAAAGCAGAGGGAAACAGGCCTGGAGTGGAAGCAATTGGCCAAGTAGGAGTCTGCTGTCATCAAACAGGTAAAACTGTGACCAGTGTCTAAAGTAAGGTGGTGGCAGTAAACTGAGAGAAAACAGTGGAACGGAGACCTGTCAGGACAAAATGCTGTAACTCCCACCATCCAAACAAACAAACGAATAAAACCCAACTTTCTTGACCCTTCCAGCTACCATCTAATTTCTCTGCTTTTCTTTGCAACAAAACTCCTCACAGCAGTTGTCCACATTCTCTACTTCCACTTCCTCATCTACCACTCTGCCTTGAGCCCGTTCTAAACAGTGTTTAGGTCACGAAATGGTCTGATTGCCAATCCAATTTTAACACCTCTTCTTTCGCCGCTTCTCAGCAGTGTTTGACATGGTTTACTACTTCTCCCTTATGACGCATTTCCACTTGGCTTATGGGCAGCACTTACTGTATCTTCCTAAGTCACCGGCAGCTCCTCTCAGTCCCTTTCACGGGATCCTCCTCTTCCCAACTTCCAAATATTTGAGGACCCCCAGGCTAACTCCTTTAGATGTTTTCTCTAACTACACTTAGTCCTTGGGTGAACTTATCCAGCCCTCTGTTGTTACCTGTTCTCTGCTTGCTGATGGCCCCCAAACCTGTGCCTTTGACCTCAATCTCCCCCCTGAACTCCACATGCTTATACTCATCTGCTTAGCTGGAGGTCTAATAAGGGTCTCAAATTTTGCACGCCCCAACACAATTTTTAAAAAATTTTCTACCTCCAAATCTGAAACTCACTGAATCTTCCTCATTTTGGTAAATGGCAATGATATTCTTGTAATTACTCAGACCCAAAACCTTGGATTTTGTTGGGTCTACCCTCAAAATATATTCATTGCTGTCACATTGCAGCAAGCCGTCCTCATCTCCTTTCTGGATTATTGTAATGTCTGCGAACTGGACTTCCTCTACCCACCCCTCTCTCCTGCATTCTGTTCTCCATAGAAGAGACAGACTAATTTGGATCCCACTTGCCCCTCTGCCCTCATTTCCCATAATTCCCCTGGCTCACCCCTCCCAGCCACACTGGTTTCCCTGTTCCTTAAATTCATACTCATACTCATATGAAAAAACCATACTCATACCTGGTGTGTTTATGCTCACAGTTCCTCTACATAGGATGCTGTTCTCCCATCCTTAGGGTTCATTTCCTCCTTCACTCAGATCTCTCCTTGAAAGAGGAATTCCTCTTTCCTTTATGAAAGCAACAACCCCCATTTCTATCTGTCCCCTTACTGTATTTTTTCTTCATGGCGCTATTATCACTTGTCTCTCTCTTCTCACCTGTGTCCCACCTTACCACTTAGAATTTAAGCTCGTGTGACCGGAACTTGGTCTATTTTGTTCATATCTATATCCCCAACTTCTAGGACAGTTCTTGGCACAGATTTACTAAATGAGGGGAATAAAGGAATGTTAAAGGAAAGAAGAAGCAGAGAAATCAAGTTAAGGAAGAATGTCAGAGTGGATGACTGGCTTGAGTTCAATGTTAAGAGAAGAGCCATGAGCCCTGGCTGGTGTGGCTGAGTGGACTGAGCTCTGGCCTGGGAACCAAGGATCACCAGTTCAATTCCAAGTCAGGACGCATGCCTGGGTTGCAGGCCAGGTCCCCAGCTGGGGATGTGTGAGAGGCAACCAATGGATGCATCTTTCATACATCGATGATTCTCTCCCTCTCTTTCTCTCTCCCTCGCCCTCTCTCTAAAAATAAATAATAAATTAAAAATATTTTTTAAAAGAGTAATATATACTTATAAAAAACAAGAAAAGAAGAGCCCTGAAATATCAGCAAGAGAGACTGTGGCCAGGAGAATCGGGCCCCGCATGTGGAGTATAGTAAAAAACTAGCTTTTCAGACCTGCACGAAGTGAGCATAGTGCAGAGCTAAAGTCAAAGCACACAGACATAGGATCCAGGGGGCGGGATAAGAAACGGGTTGGAAACCAAGGAGGTGGATGAACACACAGGCCAGAACCAAACTGCTGAAGAGAAAGACAAGGACCGATAGTTAAGTCTCAGCAGAGAATTAGAACGTCAGAGATTCATTAACACCAAGAAGCGAGGGTGAGACTAGAAGGAGAGAGATGGTACATTAGGGCCAACAAATCTTAGATTCTGAAAGAAACTTCTTAGTCAAGACAACGAGAGAATTCTTTTCTGCTCCTGCCAGGGTACAGAAGAGTGACAAGAATGAGTCACACAGGGCAGACTCAGGAGGTAGGCTCAGAAGAGGACAGGGAACTTCCGACAGTGGGGGCCTTCATGGGCTCTCAGTGGGTGTTGACTGATAGTAATGGGCGGTTGTTTCTATACAGCTGGAGTGAACAGATGAGAAATTGTCTTGACCTACAAAGTGAAAAAAAAACAGAATCAAAAGAACTCAATGGTTCAAATCTAGGTGAGAGAATGCTGGTACCACTTACTAAGACTAGGAAATCAGCTGGTCTGCGGAGGAGAAGATAGGATATGTGATTGTGATGAAAGAAGTAAAAAGAAATCAAAGATGAAGTTTGAAGAATAATAACAATGAAAGCAGATGTTTACAGCGCTCTTACCGCATAATAGGCATTCTTGTGAGCACTATTCATACATCAACTCAACTAGTCTTCACAACTGCCCTTTGAGGCAGGCACTATCCGCATTTTACAAATAATGAAACGGAGGCAGAGAGGTTAAAAATGAAAACTCAATATCTGGAGCAATTTAAATTTGAATCAATAATGAACAGATTTGCTGAATAACAACAACACAAATCACATTAAAAAAAATAAGAGTGACCCTTAGCCGTGTTGCCACTTTGAAGAAACCACCAGGTACTATATAATTTCTTAATCCTGTGAGATAGAAATTAAAAGATGAAGTGAGCTAAGATTTGAACCCACGTCTCTTCAGTTCCAATACTGACATTCTTTCTTTCCATCACTCTGTCTCTGCTATGGATACTGATCGAGGCAGGAAAATAGGATGAATTATTGTATTCAGTATAAGTAAACCTCTTTTTATCCCTCTGTTTGATTACTCTCATTTAATGTATTTACCTCTCAGAGACATTTTACTGACATTTGCTTTAAAAATACAGATTAAATACAACCTAGTAGTTTATTCAGCACTTAAAATGCACTAGCACTGTTTTAAAAGCTTTGTATGTATTAACACATTCAATTCTTACAATAACCCTACCTATGAACAAGGTACTTGAAGAATTTTATTTAGAGGTGAGAAAAGAGGCACAGAGAGGTTAAACAATTAGCTCAGGGTCACACAGCTAGTAAGTGATAGAATCGGGCTTCAAAGCCAGGCAGCCCGTCAGAGTGCACACTCTTAAGGACCGTGTCATATGACCTCTCTGTAGCCCCACACCCTGAGATCAAGGAGCTTCCCCAGCCTGGCAGGTGAGACTGATGAAGCCCAGGGGTTCAATGCCACGTGCTATGTCCCAGGGTGAAGGTGAGCTCTGCGAGCAGTCGGCCTTATTGGAATAAGTGTTTCTCCAGAGACTATGCTGCCATTGCTGTCCAAATGTAAATTGTCCCTAGTGTTGTCCATTTAGAGCAGAGTTTCTCAACCTCAACACTGCTGATGTTTTGGGCTGCATAATTATCTGCTGGGGGAGGGGCGTGGCCTTGAGTGTTGGGGGATGGCTAACAGCATCCCTGGGCTCCAGTCACTAGGCGTCCGTGGCACTTCCCAGCTGTGACAACCAAAAATGTGTCCAGACATTGCCGAATGTTCCCAGGGTGTGAGGGCGGGACAGGATTGCACCAATTAAGAAACATTGATTTAATGAAATGAAGAGAAAGAAAATGATAAAGAAATGTGGTGACTTGTCAATAATTGATGAATGGGAGTGAAGGGCATGTGGGAATCCCTTATACCCTTCTTATATAACTTTCCTGTAAGTTTAGAATGATATTTAAATAATTTTTTAAATGAGAGCTTATTGATTATGTTTGAGAGAAATATGCATATAGTTTGAATGGCAGTCAATATCAATTGTCTAGGATAAAGAAAAAATTCAGTGTATAAAATTTAAATATAAAATAATATCCTAATACTGTCACAGAGATAAATCTTTGACCTGTCATGACTATATTTGCTTTTCTTTGATCTAATGTTTGTTATTTAATTTTCTTTCAATATATTAGGGCATATCCCAAAAACGCTACTACGCAATATTATCCAAGAGAATTTTTAGAAGAGGAAAAAGAAATACTCAGACAATCTAAGCCGTTAGCTGATTTTCTTAACAACATGAGTATAAGGTAAAAACTGTGTTTTAAATTTTGAAAATAAAACACAAAATGTGTATTTTTAGTTAATAATAATAGTCTTTAAAAACAGTTCCAGACATGGTATCTAGACAAGTACGAAGCCGGTCACCAGATGTGCATAAGCATATGACACCGTCTACAGATCCTCAGTCTTTCCTCCCCCCTACTGCTAGGCAGCATCTTAAACCTCCCAAGCCAGCGCCACGCCAAACAGTGTAAACCTGGAAGAAGTATACAGTTGAACATGTGAGGATGTTTTCCTAACAGCATATTAACATTTACTTACCATGGTTTCTTTCATTTTAAGTTTTTTTCTCCACTCTGCCCTCCCTTTCTTACCTTCATTGAATTTTGTAGGATTACAAAGATGAGGATGCTGTGGATGATGATGATGTCAGGAACTTAGAAAAATATCTTTGTAAATAAGAACCTGGATTCAATTCAGAGGTGCTTCTTGGATGACCTCGTCCATATCTCTAATTCCTGTGTTGCCACCACCCTTACTGACGCTGAGAGGTGTCTTCAAAATGCCTCTGCAGTGGTACTGGGACCCTGGGCAGAGCCTGATGGCTTCTAGACCAGAGAGAGAGCTTGACAAGTTTTCATCAAGTCGATACCAGAGTTCCGGGAAGTAGAACCAATGACAGAAAGGTTTGCCAGTTGCACCCAATAGGCTGGTTTCCATTTCTTTCCATAATTAAATATTTGGTGGTCAAGTTCAGAGATGGCCCAAGTTAAGCTTTTTTACTTTGAAGAAAACATCATTAGTTCTTTCAGCTGTATTAAATGTCATGAAAATTATCCATGCCTAGGGAGAACCTAGTTCAAAAATTCATCAATGATGCAAAGAGTGGATTAATTATTTGCCACTCATGGGAAGCGTGCTATGTGGACAAAAAGAAAGAAACAAGAAAACCTAAGGTTTCTTTCTCCCTTTATCAAAATAAAGTATTTAAATTTTTCCTAGTAAGAACATTAAAAATGAGAAATCTGTTTCTGTATAACTTATTTCAAGGAAATAAATGTCCTGTAGTCATTTCTCAATTATCCACATTGTGTATTATCTTTAGTCTGGAGTTTTGTTCTTCCCTTTCAATTGCTGTGTTTGCAAAGAGAAGAGTATAATTCCTTCCCTGAGATGTGGGAAGAAGAAGCCAGAACTATAAGAAGAGAGAGGAAATGGGCACATGAATTAAAATAGCACTGGCCGAGAATAAATAAGAAACCCATGTTTATTATACACTGCCATTCTTCCCACTATAGAACTGTTTAAGGCTTATTTTTTTTAAAAAAAAATTTAATTAATACAAGCCTAGTTTTATTCTGGAAAGGAGCTCTTTCATAAAAGTGTTCTTTTTCATAGAACACTTTTATCCAGAAGTGAACCAGAGTTTTATCCAGAGTGAACCTAAGGGAAGCCTGACTTGCAAAAGAAGAAAATTATGTTAGAGGAGAGAGACTTCCAGGAGATTCTCAAAGCAACTAAGAAACTTTTATTTGGAGGTTAAAAAAAAAAAAAGATACTCATGGACTTTAGCTCAGACAACAGATTGCCAGCCTGCAATCCATCACCCTCGGGAACCAGGTAGCAGAGCGCCCGGGAATCAAGAAACAGGGAACCAGGTAGCAGAGCGCCCGGGAATCAAGAAACAGGAAACCAGAGAAACACACCGTCTTCACGTCTGCCCTGTAGATTCTTCCCCATTCAGCCTGACAGGGAAGAATCAGGAAACCAGAGCAAAGGCCCTCTCTCTAACTTCTCCCTGGGAATTCCATTCTCATTCTGGCTGAAACAGAAAGAAATAAGATTTTGAAAATGTTAACAAACACTTCTACTTGAGACTAGTTTAAACCTTGAAGCTTCAGGGTGCCAACCTACCCTACCCATAGTTATTCAAATTTTCATGTGCGTACGCACCCCCTGCACATCTGGTTAAAAACCAGGCTCCGCCTCAGTAGTCCGGGGTGACAACTGTGACTCTGCATTTCTGACAGCTCCCAGTAGTGCCAACTCTGCTGGTCCTGGAAATGCTCTCACTGGCAAGGTAAAGGGCAAGAAGAACGTACCCCAGAGTACTCAATTAAGCAGTGAATGGTAGTGTTAATGTTTAGTGACAGAGGTATTAAATAGTGCCCTTGCTTAATTTTGAGGCATATATATTATGACATTTGGTGTTTATGTATGATTGTCTAAATAAAATGGGTTTTTTCTTATTTTAGAAAATTCCTAATTCAGAACCACTCTTTCAGCTTACAGTGCCTTTTACAACAGCACACTATTTGGACTTTAAATCGTTAGGGTAAAACCTTGGGGGGCCTTCTTCTTGTGGGGAAGCTCCTGAAGGCCTTGGGAGTGAGTGCCGCTTTTGAACCTACGCAATGAGGGGACAAGAAACGTACAGTAACTTAGTGTAGCTTGTAGGACAGAGCCTGTCAAGCCGGGGACCTTAGACTATTAGGAGATGAGCCTCGCACTGAGATTGTTTCTTCAAGAAGCACACGCAGTATTTCTAGCAGGATACTTCTCCATTTTAGGGACTGTCTCCCACGTTGCAGGAGGTTTAGTAATGGGATTAAACACCTGAGGTCCTCCCAGGCGTTGACAACTAAAACCACTACCACTATACACACACACACACACACACACACACACACACACTTCTAAACTCCAAATTTCCCCTTAAGAATCTCTAATTTGTTGTTCTGAATTATATACACACCCACACATAACTCTAATTATATGTTAATACAATAATTAGTACACATGATCACTTGGTACTGAATATATAGCTAAGAAAATTACCTTTTTTGTCAGTTTGGGATTTTTAGGAGGCAAATAAGACCTCTTATTCAAGGTGGAGGCTTACTGGGGGGTACACTGTGAAAAAGAAAGCAAGGGAAGGAGGATCCGGTGGGGAGCGCCTCAGACAGTCTCAGCCAGCCCAGCAGGGAGCTGCAGAGGGACCACTGCGGAGGGGGGGTGCAGGGGCGGGGGCGGGGGCGGGGGCCGAGCCACAGGGCCCTGGTGTCCTTACAGCTGCGGTGCTCTTCGACCTCGGAGCCAACCGAGGCAGTGAAGGTGCTAGAGGCTGTCTGCTAACCACATCCTGGAAGCTGAACAGCAAGTTCTTAGAAGTTCTGAGTAGCAGCACACTGCCGTGAATGTTTTTCTCTTACGTCCTTACGTCATTTATTTCACATGGGGTTAACCCTTAGTTACCAAATATAATTAAGAATATTTTTTTGGTACAAATGAAGCAGGAAGAGCTAGTGAAAGCATATTATTGAGTACTGAAATCCAATGTCTTCATTGCTTTGCTTTTTTTTACAAAATAGTGTTGAAATAGCCCTGCAACAAAATGAAATCACAAACACATTTATTGATGACTGGAAATGCCTGGCAGAAGAGGAAGGCACCTTTGGGGACAAGACTGATACCCACCTGAAGGAGTACCAGTCCTTTACTGACCTTCATAACCTAACGGAGAAAATGGTCACCTGTGTCTCGTGGCATCCAGAGATCTACGGTGAGATGGAAAAGACTGCAGTTCCCTTTGGGATGACGTTGCAATGGTCTGTTGCTTTTATGTGTAAAATTGAAAATCAGCTCCATTTCAGTAAAACAGCTCCCATTTGCTGAGTGCCAGGCACTTGCTAAGCACTTTCTTTCCGCACCTTCTCTCAGTCCTGTGTCTTCCAAGCAACTCTGGGGTACCCACTGTGACCTCTACTTTACAAGAATAGGACAGAGTTCAACTCAGGGAAGTGGTTGGCTCAGGTCCCCAGCTGGTGCAATGCTGAATCTGGATTTGACTCAAGCCTCTTGGGTGCTGAAAGCTAACTTTATTCCCCCGACACTTGCCTCGCTGGTCACTGGACCAGATAGGAGCTGCACCTGCTTTAGAGCTCTCAGCAGCCAAGGGAGGCAGGGATGTGTGAAGGTGGGACTTCAGAGCGAGAGGGAAGTCCTTGCCCTCCTCTTTCTTCCTCTTTCCCTCTCCCACATTGGCCATTTCCTCACACACATACACACACACACACACACACAATTTTTTATACTAAATACTCAAATCTGATGTTTATTTTGTACTATCAGTATATCTCAATTTGGAGTGGTCACATTTCAGCTGCTAAATAAGCAACACATAGCAGCTGGCAACCACGATAAACAGTGGAGCTCTAAGACGCTCCTGGTCTCCTGTGGAGTATTTTCACTCAAGTTTCACGCAGAGGGAAACGAACAGTGACCACGCAGAAGCGCAGAACCTACACACTCTTCGCCATGCGCAGTTGCTGCAGGTCTTCATTCTCACTGTGTTTCCATCAGGGCTGATAGCTGTGTCGGTGGCCGTGCGGCT